>NC_052101.1:86189184-86492215 GCF_015852505.1 Tachyglossus aculeatus | reverse complement strand
AGGTTTGGAGTGTTTGCTAAAGTGTTCCTGGTCTGTACTTTATGGTGCCAGGCCAGTTCTAGAGCCTCCATGGCCTCTGGGGGTTCAAATCCATGGAGAAGCTGGGGGAAAAAAATCAACTCTGCTGCTCCCCTAGGATATTGAGCCCAGTCTGGTTGGCCTGGAGATTGAATCCAGAACCCAATGGGGGTTCTGTTTTGCTGAAGGAGCATCTTCTTCCTCCTATCCCCAAGTGGATTAAAACTTCAGTTGGAGCATAGAACCAGCCATAGGTCTGGGGAAAGTGGCTTGGAATACCCATTAGCCTAGTCGGCACTGGCTGCTATTCACAGGGGAATGTGGGGTAGTCCAGTGGCCAGTAAGTACATTTAGCTGCCGGGTTGCTGTCTGGGTTTTATATTTAAGCACACAGATTGCCTGGCCTGCTATGGATTTATCAGCCAAGCTCTTCAGGACGATGACCCTGTGAAAGGTGAAACGTTTTGTTCCACTAGGGGGCCGAGGCAAAAAGAGCTGGGAAATAAGCCAAAGCCTCCCCAAATTTCAGTGTGTTTCCTCCACGTGGGATTGGCCTGTTATTTTGAAGGACCCTCCCACTGTCTTCTGGGATGCTTGGCACGATACCAGTCACTTCACTCGGAGTGAAGAGGGTCTTGTCCAACTGGGACTGATATTATCCAGCAGGCCAAAGGCAACCTTACTGGACAGTCTGTGATTTCCAGATTTCAGGGAGCCTACATAATGATGCATTAACAGAAGGAAAGCTTAATAATAATAACTGTGGTATTTGTTACATGCTTTCTATGTGCCAAGCACTGTTCTAAGCACTGCGATAAATACAAGATAATCAGGTTGGACACAGTCGCTGTCCCACGCGGGGCTCACAATCTAAGGGGGTGGGAGGACAAGTATTTTAGCCTCATTTTACAGTTGAGGAAACTGAGGCCCAGAGAAGTTAAGTGACTTACCCAAGGTCACACAGCAGGCAAGTGACAGAGCTGGGATTAGAACCCAGGTCCTCTGGCTCCCAAGCCCAGTGTCTTTCTACTAAGTCATGAGCTTGAGAAAAAAGGGAGCAATGATTTGAAATGCCTGTTTGAAGAGTAATCTGCTCTTAACTTTTCATCTCTTGCCTATCTTTCATTCATTAAGTACAGTCTCTTATACCCAGTCTCTGTATAGCTGGAAAACTCAGTCATCTAGACTGCAGAATCTGGATATCTGAGCAATGGGTGTACTTGGTTAAGATAACCCGCTGCAGGGACCTTGGAGTCAGCAGCCTGACCCTTGGGGAAATCTCAAGGGGATCCCTAAAATACCTCAATGTATATATGATCCTGATCTCCAAACAGCAGCTGAGTTAGGTTTAGGTGGGACCCCAAGAGAGTCCCCCTAAATCCCAACAATAATAATAGTAATAATAATGACTGTGGTATTTGTTAAGCACTTACTAAGTGCCAGACACTGTATTAAGCACTAGTGTAGATACAAAATAGGTTGGACACAGACCCTGCCGGATCAGAGATAGTGCTTCACACATAGTAAGTGCTTAACAAATGCCATAATTATTATTATTATTATTATTACTATTATTATTATTATTATTATTTGACCTCAAGAAACTCCTAGGGCCAGGCAGTTCCTCAATTATCTGGAGAATTGGAGTAACCAGTCTAGTTTCCAACCCATGCATCCTGAAGAATTAAGTTTACCGGCCTCCCTGCCCAGCAGAATGCACCTTAGGGGAATTTTAAACTGTTTGCCTTCCAAATGAGAACTAGGAAAGTTTTTTCCTCACCATTAGTCTCTCATCTTTTGAATATTACTTTCCAAAAGTGAATGGGGAGACTAACGTTTAGAATAGCATAACTAAAACAGATGAGCCCCACTCCGCCCTCACAGCCCCCCCACCCCAGCCCCTTCTTTCTGCACACAATACACCTGCCCTCGATCCCTGACACAAATCTGTGAGTGCTGTGTGTTCCCAAAAATCCCAGTGCTGTTTTTATAAAAAGGATCTAAGCAACCTGTTTATCTTAGATGCACAATCCTAAGGTAAGAAATGGAGGGTTCTTGAACAGGCAATGATAGGGTTTCAAAGATTTCCAGACCATTTCAACTCATTTCTAGCTCAAGAAAGCATAAGCATTAGGAGAGGTTTTCAGTCTGACTCACTGATTAAGAGCTATGATGAAACCACAACCGTCATTTGGGGGGAAAAAAGAAAAAAGCCTTGCCAGGAGCAGGTAAAAGGCTTCAATTCCCTTTCCTATTGTTTGCCATCACCCCATTTTGAAGCTGTACAGTCTTCAAGATCACTCTTCACTGCTCCCACGCCTGGAGTGGCACTCTGAGAAACTCTTTTCTGTTAGAGGAGCAGCAGCACGAGAGACATGTTTGAGGGCCTTCAAGCAAGATGGAGGGTGAGCAACCCCATTCCTCTCTTGGGAGAGAATCTGATTCACAATTCGGCTCCCAACCCCTTTCCCATGATTCGACTCATCTTCATTCAACGAAGAGGGAGGGCCATGTGCCCCATGAGTCAGAACAGTAAACTTTGTGAGGGAATGTACGTATTCCCACAGTAGGATAAAAACCTGGTTAACAGAAAAGGATGGGATTCCAGGGCACACATTGGGAAAGTTGCTAATGGCAAACGGAGTCTTCCTGTAGACTCAGGTAGACAACACTGGCCATCCGGTGTGGAGAGAGGAGAGACGGGCTCGGGCTGTTTTCCATAATAGTGCAGTAGTGCTGATGCCCAGAGCAGACAGGAGAACTTCAAATACTACTGCAAGAAGCATTCCTCAACATTCTTCCCAGTGAGCAAGGGGTTACATGAATGATGGAGGAGGAAATGATGATAAAGCAGAAGTTAACAGAGAACAATTCATGAAAAGTTGAAAGGAGTTTTACTTTAAATAGGACAAAGGGCAGATATTTAAAAAAAAAGATAATGGGAGTTGAAGTGGAGATCATAAAGACAAACAAGTCTAAACTCCCATTTTTTTTTAAACAGACCACTGAGAGGCTTAAAAGATGATTGCTTCTGGGTAGCTGCAGCCTTTTCAGAAATAAACCGAGAGCTATGCCAGCAAAAAAGGATTTGATTTCACAGCCAAGACCTGGATGCATGTAACACAACGTTCTGCTCTAACCCAGCCCATCAGTATTATCAAAACCATGCCCGTAGTGAACAGAGAATATAGGATTCCCAATATCCATCTTGAGGTGAGACCTACTAAAAATGGGAAAACAATTTAGCATGAAAGGTGCAGAAACCTTCCATTACCTCTGGCTCTGTACCCTCTTATAGTATTATTGAAAAGGCTTGTTGAATTGGATCGCCCAAAAAGGGAAAGAAAAACAGCAGCCAGGCTTACTTGTAGGTTAAGAATTCGATAACCTCCTGAAAAGAAACTTGAGGAAGTTGAAGTTTACAGATGTGTTAACGAACTTCCCAAAAGAGTGATGGAATAAATGAGCATCGCACCAGAATAAGAGCTAGGATCCAGCAGGTGGGTGAGTAAAGTTAAATGGGATTCTTCCATTTTCCTTAAAGTTTCAGCAGGGCTTCAAATGCTTCAGGGGGTTAACAGAGAGGAAACCTCATCTGATATTAGCCCTCAGATGATCTCATTCCTATGAAATGTATGTGGTTGCTCAAAAATCACATATGCTCACGTAAGACGACAAGTACGCACATGCACTCAATGCCAAAAAAGCAGATCAAGAACTCCACTGCAGAGGTACAATAAAGTGTTCCTATTGGCAGGCAAAAAACAGCTGAACACAGTGGATGCTAGGAACAGAGATTGGCCGGGGTGGAGAAACAGAGGGGAAAGTGTTCAGGATTTGGAACCATCTCCCACATCGCTAAATTCCACTTCAAGTACTGCAAACAGTTAAAAGGTACAGATTCTATCAGAGAAGAGTTCCACAAGGAGGTGCTTGGATTCCAGAGCTATCATCTCAGTGGGTGGGTCTGTCTCATGGGAAAAGTGGGGAGGTTGCCATATTAATAACCACTTTGGTGAATGAATTGAAAGCCACCGCTATTAAAGATGTGCTGGCCAGTTTGAAGAACTCGATTCTTCTCTGCCCTGTAATTTTATTAGCAGGATGACCAACAGAAAACATGGCTTTGCTTGTTCCACCCAATAATCCACATTCTGCAGGGCAACAAGACATTACACTTTATGCAAGCCTTTCAACTGATGTTATGATGATTATAGAACATCCTTGTTTCTATGGGAAATCAGAGAAATTTTGCCTAGGGGCTAAAGTTAGTTTCTTAGCAAATTCAGTTTATTGAAGTGGGTTTATTACAAAACAGTAAGTCGGCTGTTCAAAACTTAACACCATTAAAAGCTTTCTACATGAATTTCTCTTTGTGATATATACTGTAGTATGTGAATTAATCAATCAATGGTATTTATTGAGCACTGTGTGCAGTGCACTGTACTAAGTTCCTGGGAGAGTACACTATAACAGAGTTGGTAGAATGAACTACTGAGGTGGTATTTGACAAGCAAAGATGACCACAGGAATCAGCGTCCAGTATGCTTATGGAAATAGGGGAAAAGCTGTGGTTCGAGTGCAAAACCCTGCCCTATTTTTGCTGTTTTTCCACTTGGGAACAAATAAGAAAAGAAGTAGTACTGTGCTCAACTGCAGAGGCTAAAACAAAAGCAATATACAATATTCACAGCAGTTTAAATGTCTTGATGTATCAAACCAAATGCCAGGATAGCCATAAGGAATATTTTACTCACCACAGCCACGGCATCACTGCCAAAGACAGCTCTGATATCCAGCACTGCATAGTAAGCAACATTGGTCAAAATATAGATGATTGTCACTATGGGCATAGAAATTGCAATAGCCAGTGGCAGGTTCCTGATGAAGCAAACACACAAAAAGGAATCATTCTACAGTTGACTGTTTCAATGGAATAAAAATAAATTTAAGACCCAGGATGAAATCATTAAAAAAAAAATGCCGTTGGTCTTTTGGTCCCATTTATGGAACTAGTCAAGTTGCAGGCCCCTAGGCCATTAAAGTAACCACCTCTTCATTTCAATCATTTCCAGTGGGGACTTTCTTTCTAATATTAGGACAGTGAATCAACCCCAGCTCCCCTTCAACAAACCCTGATTTAAAGGCACCATAAATGTTGTATAACTAAAGCTAAGAAGCCCTGTGAGACTGAAAAGTTCACACTGGGTAGCCTAGTTGGCATTCTCCAACTGTAATTTCAGTTATGCTGTAGTTTTTGCCAAGAGAACTGTATGTACCAGAATGACACCAGCCTCTAAGCAGAGCCCTCTAAGCTCTCTACAGGATCAGGGATGCTAGGGCAAAACTGAATGCAATATAGCTCTCTGATTAATTCTCTCGGGATCAGGATTTCCGAGCTGGCCAATGGTAATCTGTTTCTCTGCTTCCATAGTGGAAAGCAGACCCAACAAGTAGCCACTTCTGTGCTAATAATAATAACTGTGATATTTGTTAAGCACTTAACTCTGTGCCAAGCACTGTACCAGTGCTGGGGTAGATAGAGTATCAGGTTGGACACAGTCCCTGTCCCACTTGAGGCTCACAGTTTAAGTAGAAGGGAGAGCAGATATTGAATCCTCAGTTTATAGATGAGGTAACTGAGGCACAGAGAAGTGAAATGACTTGCCCAACCAAGGTCATAGAGCAGGCCAGTGGCAGATCTGGAATTAGAACCCAAGTCTTCTGACTCTCAAGCCCAGGCTCTTTCCACTGGCCCACACTGCTTTTTACACTGCTTTCCACTAGGTCACTCTGCTATTAATCCCAATCTTTACAACAGGACTAAAATAGAGACAATTGCCCCACTTTGCAGCTCAGTTACACAACAGTGCTGTAAGAAAAGCCTCTCAATCTGAAAAGAGGATACTGCAAGGAGAAAGGAGGGAAAGTTTCTGAAAGATACCTCTGGTGCTTCAAATCCTTTTTCAAAAGGGGCTCTACCGAATGTACACCTGGAGTTTTTGATTGTCTAGGGGAAAGGAATTCCACATCCCTGTAACTGCAAAAACCTAGCCACCTGCCAGTCAGGAGCCCCAAAGAAAAGGAGGAATCCCAGTGGATTCACTCTCATGTATCTACATCCTCTTTCCACTCCTCCCCCTTCCCCCCCAACCCACCGCCGAATTTACACACACACACACACACACACACACACACACACACACACACACCACCCCCCCACCCCCAAATCTTTCTCAACCTCACTGCCCCCAGGTTCCTCCTAAACCAATGTCCAGGCTTCACTCCATACTCTAATATGAGATTATTACTCTTCATTTTCTCCAACTATAAAATGAACATAACAATCAAAACGTGTCCCCATTCCCACCTTAGAAGATACTGTAAAAAAGAAATAAGTTAATGCTAGAGAGCTGTCAGCATTGATGGTTCAGTAGTGGAATCTTCGCCTGCCACGCAGGTACTGCAGGTTTGAGTCCAATCAGTGCAACTATATAGCAAAGCAGCATGGACTAGTAGAAGGAACCCGTGCCTGGGAGTCAGAGGACCTGGATTCTAATCCCGACTCTGCCACTGGCCTGCTGTATGATATTAGGCAAGTCGTTTCACTGGGCCTCAGTTTCCTCATCTGTAAAGTGGGGATTCGATACCTGTTCTCCCTCCTACTTAGGCTGTGAGCCCCATGTGGACTGTGTACAATCTGATTACCTTCTATCTACCCTAGGACTTAGTATAGTTCTTGGCACATAGTAAGCACTTAACAAATAACCATAATTATTAAAGAGCCATAAAATTACAAGAGTACTGGGGAGGGCAGTAGCGTTTTCAAAATTTTACTTATGAGACCCCATGACATGAGAGTCGTGGTGGTTTCTTGAATGGCTCTCAGCCAGGACTAGCAAAACCTAGGCATGAAATGACTTCCAAGCAGAAAAATGTGGAAGTAAATCATCGACCTTTCTTGCTGGCTTGGCAGAAAACTCCCACCAGGAATATTATTTCTGTGGATCATGCAAGCTGTTAGATTGTGAGCCCCTTGAGGGACAGGAACCATGTCTAATTCCCACTTGTGTGTTTTTTCTCAGCGCTTAGTACAGCACACAGTAAGCATTTCTGTTTAAACAATCCACTCTGAAAAGTCACCAGTTGGTAAAGAAAGGATAATTCTCTTGCCCTTTCTACCAGCCAGACATCCAGTACTCACTGGACATGTGTTAACTGTAAAACAACCCACCACCCACCCGTGTTCAGGGTTAACTAGGTCAATTAATTACAAATTCCCTCCTTTACCTTTCTGGATTTTTGATTTCTTCTGTTACAAAATTAAGGGTGTCCCAACCTGAGTAAGAGAAGAGGGCAGAGTATAGGGCAAGAGAGAGATCTCCCATGTCCCAGGATGATCCCTCAAAGGAGTCCTGAAAGTGATCCGTATGTCCTATATGGGAAGAAGAAAACACCAAAAAAAAAAGTAAACCAGTAGGATCGAAAGAATGCCACGCATCCTAGAATATATGTATATATATAAAATGTATATATATATATATATATAAATCTCAAAATATATAAGGTGGTAATAAGAACTATAAAAAACCAGCCTCAGGAAACTCAAAATTATGCTGGCAATTTTAAAGTACAATGAAACTCTGTTCTGCTGCCCTTCTAGTTGACATTACAACATTCATTGACAAACCAAAATAACCATTTCCTGTCAACTGCTACAAAGCACTACTACTATTCATCTACCTTTCCCCACAACACATGTTCAAGAACTGTCCCATGGATATGATGAATCACTTCTACCTGTGGACAAAACGCTTGGCCCTTTTCAACCACCTCCTCAATCCTGGAAAACTCCAGCAATTTGTCAAAACAAATTCAAGTGTCTGATTAAAATTTCAATTCCCCTTGTTTTCTTTTGGCAGTGAGTGGCTTTCAGGAGTTTTTCTGTTTTGTTTGTGTAAAATCTCATACCTTTCCCTACCCCACTATTCATAGGCATTGACACTGCCCTACTCGCTTCATGTTTAAAAAAAGTGGGGGAGTTTAGCCATTTGGCACCTGGCCAGGATTTAGTTCTCCAGAGCAGCTCAATGCTGCAGCTCACATGAAATTTGCTCCATCAAGTTCCCAGAGAGCACCAATTCCCAATCACCTCATCAGGCCAGAGCCAACAAACAGAGCAATAGGTATGAGAATGCAACCGTTCAGGTGTAAATTAGATTTTTCAATCTTAATAGTGTTTTTTTCTGTTTGTGCCATTTTGTAGAAAAGTAAACACATCTTTGGGATTTTGCAGTCTTCCTGCATTACTTCTTATAACCCTATTCAGTGTTCAAGTGTCACTCTGCGATGCTCTGCAACACTAATCTGACGACACACCCCAAGCCCCGCAGATCCTTCATAATTCCTTTTTATAACCTTAACTGACTCTAAAAAAAAATCCTGCTCCATGGTGACAGATTTTCCCAGTGTTGTGGATGGGAATTAGGCATTTATAAGATATATGTAGGAAAATGTAAAGGATGGGAGGTTGGCTGTCTATATCTGACAGTTTGGAGAGGGTTTTTGAAAAAACAGAAGAGTGACAGCTCAAAGTGGTTTAAGCATTGTGTTTGGTAAACTGGGATACCGTGAAAAGCAGGGAGCTTGGTAACAAGCCCCATGTCAGTGAGTGGGGAGCCCTGGTGACCACACTTTGGAGGAATACCATGTTTTCTTGCTCCCTTACACTATCTACCATGCCCTTGTGAAGTGCTTTGAGATTCCATAATGAAAGACTCTGTAGGAGGCAGTGGGATCGCATAGAAAAAGCATGGGTCTGGAGTCAGGAGACCTGGGATCTAGTCCCAGCTCTGACCCTGACCTGCTCTCTGACCCTAAGCAAGTCACTGAACCACGGGGCCTCAGTTTCCTCATATGTTAAATGGGGATAAGAATATCTGCCTCTCCCTACCTCACAGAGATGTGAGGAAAAAGTGAGATAATTAATGTGAAAGCATTTTGGAAAACAGAAGTGATAAACACGGATATTTTATAGCTGACCTTCAAACTTGAAGTCACCACTGACAGTGAAATTCACCTAAGGATGTGGTTTGGCTGAAAAGGCCAATGAGAGACCCATAGACTCGACCACACCACACACAGACAAAGTCTGCCCTTGGTCGTGCTGTGATGTTTATTGCTTAACCGTGCCTGGTGATATTTTTTGCTTTTGCCTCGAAGTTTCTGCTCCAAAAGAGCCGTTCCTTTCTTGATTGCAGGGTGTTGTCTTTTTGTTTTCCAACTCTGGCTCACCATGGAACAGCCATTTAGGCATCCTGCTTTTGTTCATTCTCCTTAACAAAGCTGCACTGGGTGGCATGCATGAGGTGAGAGCATTCCTTCAATCACATGGTTTGTGATTCTAACTTGCCATTTGATGTTGAGTAGTGCCAATATTTTTATCATCACCATCAAGATGGCAGACTTGCCACCGCAGCTCATGAGTCCATTTCATGGGAGGGGCTTACTGCCCCCACATGAGGTTCTTTACATCCTGTTCAGGGAAAACCCTAGCAAACAGGAGCAGAGTGCAACAGGATATGGTTATGGAATCCATATTGTATCTCACCAATTACCACTACTTTCATGTCCCACTAGATAATAGTGCCTTCTCAGATCCTCATCGCTGAAGAGGAAGTAATTATGCTGGGGACTGCCCCCGAAAAATATACAAGGAAATAAATTGGGCTGCAAAACTGGCTTCCAAAAATAAGGGAATCCTGCCTCAGCAGCACAGTTAACCTTATTTGTGCATGCATGACCCCAGGTCAACACCACAAAGAGGCCAGTGATGGGAACCGCAGGAGGGTAAGTTTTATAAACTGCCACAGCTGCAGGAAATCAAGCACAGAGACTTTCCAATTCCTGAAAACAAAATTTGGTATGGTTGATGAACACCTACAGCATAAAATTAGATTTCCCTGTTGTTCCCAAGGGAAAGAATCTCTGACACAGATACTGCTTCAAATACAATCTGGGAAGGATCATTGCATTTTCTAAGACCTTGCCTTGCTGCACTCAAGATGAGCATCAAAGGCAGAGAAAGTACATCAATTTGGATTCCATTATGAATGATCAATTCAACCTCTGAAAGGGTCCAATTCAAGAAGCATTTGGAGAATTTGGAAGCCAAACATCCACCACTCCCCAGTCTTTCAGAATAAGCTTACCCTGGCACAGTTTAACAATCCCCGTTACGATGATGGCAATAAGGGCAAGGACTTTGGCATAGGTGAACACATCCTGCACCCGTGTTCCCCATTTAACATAGGCACAGTTTACAAATGTTAGGAGACCTAGGAGAGAAAAAAACATGGAGGAAAACAAGAAGTTAAGAAGTTGTTGTGCACATGACATTTCATTTCTTATCCTTTCCACTTAGCCGAATTAGCCTACCTGGCCATGACTCAACAAAGCTAATCACTGACATGAAATAGCAATCATGAGATATTTTTTAAATTAACTATTGCATTGTGTAACAGGGAAACCTGTACTGCACATAAGCAAAAATGGAAATTTCAAGACTCAGATGTGATGTCTCCTCCACAGAATGAGTGAGGAAAGACTCTCCAATTTTCACCATGTCAGAGGATTCTTTCCTTGGGGATTTTCTTCCACCTCTGCTCCCTTCCCAAGCTGAGACTCCTAGCCCAGACAGAGAGAAAGATTGAGGTCGATCCAATTGAAGGGAGTTAGCCGGCTGAAAGCTTACCCCCTCCTGGATGAATTTAAGGGTCTGGTAGGTTAAAGTGCTAGAGGTAGGAAAATTACATGAAAGATGAACTATCGCCTTGTTGAATCCTCCCCACAGCCACACTGGTCTGAGGCAGTGCCACTCACAGGAGGGTGCAGGGATGGGTTATGTCTATTGTCAGCCCCAATGCAAGATCCCTCCTCCTACCAGATTGAGAAATGGGGGCTAGAAAGGAGGAGGGAGTGGCAGAGGCATTCCCTTTAATGGGGAAAATACAACTCCCACATCTCCATTGGATTCGACAGTAACGGTGTATTCTGGAACTGTGCCTTCTCCTCCTGGTCCCTGGTTCTGCTCAAATGGCAATAATCCTGGAGGCAAGAGAGAGTGCTTCCCCATCTAGAACCTAAACCATTGTCTTCAGAGAACCATATAAGACTTGTTCTTAATTTTGCTGGCCCAAATGCAGAGCTTTCCGTCTATTGTACCTACTCTGCATTGATCTGGCCAGCGGGAAAGGCTAGCTCTCAAGCATCCATTTGCCACTTACCAAAAACTGAGCTGGAAAAAAGATGGAACATTTCCTTTTTTATTTCTAGAGTGTGGTTCCAAATAAGGCCGTGCAGGAGTTCTTGTTGGAAAGAATGATGAAACTCATATCAATTAACTGAGAAGAGCAAAAGAGGCCCCTTGGAGAGTAAATAAGCCTTGCCCATGATCTCTGTGGAGTTCGGATATATTTATGTATTTACTAGGTAAATGACCAATCAAGCTATTTTTAATTTAAACGTTAGCTGTTAGATCCAAACGTATGCACAATCCCAAAGGCAACTGAACTTTGACCAGATGGATGGTAGACTGATTTGTTAGAGAAAATGGGGTGCAGGACCATTCCAACAGCTCTTAGCACCTGGAGCAGGCAACCTACTTGTATCCACATTCCTGGATGGGGTTGTCCATTAAAAGCTCTGTCATGGAGGGAAAAATTGTGGGGCGGAGGGGGCGGGGAGGGTTCAAAAGACTTCAGCATGCAGGATGGATTTTCAAGTCCCACGCTCAAACATATTGGTAAAATTGGAATCCGAGCCACCTTAACCTCAAATATTTAAGACTTACCAGAACAGCATGGCTGGCTGCTTTAAATGGCTGCCAGATGGCTCTATGCACACATCTGCTAAATGTGCGTGTGTGTGTGTGTGTGTGTGTGTGTGTGTGTGTGTGTGTGTGTGTGTACACACACTAGCCCCACGATGCATTGCCCCTTAGCGAGAGATTTTCAAAACCTTCCCTATTGGCTCAGAGTCCCAGGATACATTAGGTACTGCTATCTTAAAAATTCATGAATTCAACTGGGGTAAATATAAATGAGTAATCTGAGAAGCTCGAGGGGAGGGAGGGAAGAGGACATAGGAGGAGGGGAGAAATGGCTTAAGTTTAGCTTGAACTCTATTGGATTTGTCTTGGAGTTGATTCCACCTAGCCCTGCAAGCTTGGATAGAACACAGGATCAAGAGATTAACAGGCCTAATGTTACTCTAAATCTCCAGTGGCAGTTCCCCAACTGAGTCTCCATCCTTCAACCCATCTACCAAGTCTGAATATTGCTAAAGGGGAGCCTTATTCTCCTCTACCCCTGGCCTATCTTCAAAGGTCTTAGTTTTCAATCCCTAGCTCCTTCCTTCTGAGAGAGTTGTCCTTGGGTTTGAGGATCATGTTCCTCATAGTGAGTCCGCATCTGTGTCATTGAAAATCTCTCACACAGTCTGTCCATGACAATACAGTTGGACACCAGGTTTTCTGGCCCCTGGCCATTTGGATGAACTTCGCTCAGACCTCAATAGTTGAGGGACAAGGAATATCCTATCATCAGCAGAATATGCTCACATGTTGTTTTTGCAGGAGTGATGAAAGTTTGCACTGAGTTATCCATACTCTCTCACCTGTCTCTCAGCACACATTGCAACATGGCTGACAGAGGGAATGGGTGCAGTCTGTAGCCAGGGAAGAGAGTATCCTGAGACTTTACCAGTAGCAGACACCACATTTTGCCATCACTATCAGTGGTATTTATTGACCGCTTACTCTCCTGTTCTCTTTTACCGCCTATTACAACCCAGCCTGCACAGCTCACTCCTCGAATGCCAAGCTACTCACTGTACCTTGATCTCGTCTCTCACTTCCCCCCTCCGGCCTGGAACCCCCTACCCCATCTTAACCGACAAATCACCATTCTCCCCATTTCCAAAGCCCTTTTAAAAAAAAAGCACACCTCCTCCAAGAAGCCTTTCCTGACTAACTTATTTCACTATCCTATTCGCCGTCCTTTTTGTATCGCCTATGCACATAGGTCTGAACCCCTTAACACTTGGATACTCATTCCACCTCCATGGCACTTAGATACATATCCTTATACTCTGCCATTTCCCCTATCAGTAATTTATTTTAATGTCTGTTTCTCCCTCTAGAGAGTAAGCTCACTGTGGGCAGAGATCTTGTCTACTAACTCTAGTATAGTCTCCCAAGCACTTTATACAGTGTTCTGCATACAACAAATGCTCGATATATATTACTGATGGATTGATTACTGTGTGCAGAACACTGTACTAATTGCCTGGAAGAGAACAATACAATAACGTTCATAGACATGATCCCTGCCCTCAAGGAGCTCAAAGTCTATGCCTCTTGACAGCTGCTGCTCCGATGAGGAAAGACATCGCCAAAACAATGTCCATCTCCATGAGCTGTCTTTCATTAGGCCTTACATCCTCAGCCCAGAGCTGTGATATTGAATCCACACCCATCCAATCCATGTATTTAAAGTGATGCCATCCTCTCTGGGTGATGACTGTTCTCGTTATCATGCAGTACCCCAATTAGAAGGGGAAGATATGGACGTGACCCTGGCAGAGAGTGAAAAAGTCAGGTAGAGAAGGTTAAAAACCTACTGTGTTAACCCCTCACTCAGCACCACACCAGCCAGGAAGCCCAGAGTAGAGGAATTGCGCTTGCCCAGAAACCCCCCTATTTGGATTGGGTCAATGGAAGAACACACAAAGAGGAATGGCTTACCCTATGTACAGGCCCTCTTGTTGCCTGAATCCACTTTATACGCTATTATTGAGTGAGAACAAAATATTGATCATTTGAAATGATTCAATAATGAGAGTGCCGGTTGTAGATAGTGAAAGAAAGGGAAGGAAAAAAAATAGAAAAATGCCCATATTAGCTAAGAGGCATGTTGGTGGCAATGCTCCCCCAAAACTCGTCTTTGAAGCTCTCTCCCTGGCCCTGAATGTTGGTTGAATGGTTTGAAACTCCTGGAATGGGGAAGAAGCAGCAGAAGGAAGGATGGTTTAATCTTGGAGTGATATATTCCAGCCTGGCTTTCTATGGCAAAGACTGCTACCACCACATTAGCTGAAAACTATGTTTTGTAGCCTTGGGAAACCATTTTTAACCAAGTCAACTGCACTAGCTGTGTATCACCTTTTATACCGCAGCTCACAAAGCTGTCCCAAATTTACAAGATTTACAAGCAAATACTGTACTCATAGTCCAGAATTACACATTTGGGTCACCCTATCCCAGGGTCTGCTCAAGGCCACAGAACCCATGTGACAGAGGGAAAGGGACATGAAATGGAACACATGCTTCCCTTTATGCTCTGGGAAGAGGCCCCACCCACATTGGGAATGATGACTATGATGGGGACCAGTGAGGCTGTACCTCCTCATGTTTTGGGCCTACTCCTCTCTGGGCTCCCAGGAAAAATGAGAAACTCCAGCAAAGACATGAGTAGATGAGAACGCCAACACTAGCCTCAACTTCCACCACTGTTATAATTAAAATAATAATAATAATAGTTTTTGTTAAGTGCTTACTACGTGCCAAGCACTGTTCTAAGCACTGGAGTAGCTACAAAGTAATCAGGTTGTCCCACGTGGAGCTCAAAGTCTTAATCCCAATTTTACAGATGAGGTAACTGAGGCCCAGAGAAGTTAAGTGACTTGCCCAAGATCACACAGCAGACAAGTGGTGGAACCGGAATTGGAATCCACGACCTCTGACTCCCAAGCCTGTGCTCTTTCCACTGAGCCATGCTGCTTCTCATGGCCATGGCTGCTGAAGATGGGGCTGAAGAAATGGTGGTGGAGGCCTGGAGCCTCCAGTTTTAGTGGCCATGATGTTAGCAGCAGATTAATAATGTAAATACATCCCCTCTAGGCTGTAAACTCTTCTGGAAAAGGCACATGTCTACCAACTCTGTTATACTATATTTTCCCAAGTGGTTAGTACAGTGCTCTGCACGTATAAAGTACTCAATAAATGTTGTTGACTGACTGATCTCCTTCATGGCTTGAATGTTTATCTCCCGGTCTACTTCTTTCATTCAATCTATTTATTAAGTGCTTCCTGTGTGCAGAGCACTGTACTAAGCGCTTGGGAAAGTACAATGCACCAATAAAGAGTGGCAATCCCTGCCCACAACAAGCTCACAATCAAGAGGACTGAGAAGCAACATAGCCTGGGAGTCAGAAGGTCATGGGTTCTAATCCCAGCTCTGCCACTTTTCTGCTGTGTGACCTTGGGCAAGTCACTTCACTTCTCTGTGCCTCTGTTACCTCATCTGCAAAATGGGGATTGAGACAGCCATTCGTGGGACAGGTACTATGTTCAAACCAATTTGTTTGTATCCACCCCAGCGCTTAGTACAGTGCCTGGCACATAGCAAGCACTTAAATACCATAATTATTAGTAGTACTTCTTCCAAATCCCAGGCAAAGGCCAGGCTAATTAATTCCTAAAAGCCAACCCAGAAAGTGCAGCACAAGGAGGTAACCAGGTTCCAACTTTACTAGCTGACTTCTCGTCATGCTATCCCTTGGATAGCTGCCACTGAATGCACCCAACCTACTATTAAATTTCAACATTAGCTTGCAACCTTGTGCCATGCTATTACTGTGATGAATTAATCCGTTTCAGTTATTACATAACAAGAGTGACTATAAGATTGAACGGTCAGCTACAGACCTTTATTTTTATGCTTTTCCCCTAGTCTTTTTACACAGAAACTTTTACTATTTGGGTCCAGCTCAAATGAGTTTGCATCTTGTCAATCAATCAATCAATCAATCGTATTTATTGAGCGCTTACTATGTGCAGAGCACTGTACTAAGCGCTTGGGAAGTACAAATTGGCAACACATAGAGACAGTCCCTACCCAACAGTGGGCTCACAGTCTAAAAGGGGGAGACAGAGAACAGAACCAAACATACCAACAAAATAAAATAAATAGGATAGAAATGTACAAGTAAAATAAATAAATAAATAAATAGGGTAATAAATATGTACAACCATATATACATATATACAGGTGCTGTGGGGAAGGGAAGGAGGTAAGATGGGGGGATGGAGAGGGGGACGAGGGGGAGAGGAAGGAAGGGGCTCAGTCTGGGAAGGCCTCCTGGAGGAGGTGAGCTCTCAGCAGGGCCTTGAAGGGAGGAAGAGAGCTAGCTTGGCGGAGGGGCAGAGGGAGGGCATTCCAGGCCCGGGGGATGACGTGGGCCGGGGGTCGACCGCGGGACAGGCGAGAACGAGGTACAGTGAGGAGATTAGCGGTGGAGGAGCGGAGGTTGCGGGCTGGGCAGTAGAAGGAGAGAAGGGAGGTGAGGTAGGAGGGGGCGAGGTGATGGTGAGCCTTGAAGCCCAGGGTGAGGAGTTTCTGCCTGATGCGCAGATTGATTGGTAGCCACTGGAGATTTTTGAGGAGGGGAGTAATATGCCCAGAGCATTTCTGGACAAAGATAATCCGGGCAGCAGCATGAAGTATGGATTGAAGTGGAGAGAGACACGAGGATGGGAGATCAGAGAGAAGGCTGGTGCAGTAGTCCAGACGGGATAGGATGAGAGCTTGAATGAGCAGGGTAGCAGTTTGGATGGAGAGGAAAGGGCGGATCTGTCACACTCAGAGGCCTAGGGTGGATACATTAGGTAAGACAGCCAGTATCAGGGACAGGCATCAACAAGCAGTGTGGCATAGTGGAAAGAGCACAGGCCTGGGAGTCAGAGGACCAGGGTTCTAATCCCAGCTCTGCCCCTCGTTTGCTGTGTGACCTTGGGCAAGTCGCTTCAATCAATCAATCAATCGTATTTATTGAGCGCTTACTGTGTGCAGAGCACTGTACTAAGCGCTTGGGAAGTACAAGTTGGCAACATATAGAGACGGTCCCTACCCAACAATGGGCTCACAGTCTAGAGGGGGAGACAGAGAACAAAACAAAACATATTAACAAAATAAAATAAATAGAATAGATATGTATAAGTAAATTAAATAGAGTAATAAATATGTACAAACATATATACACATATACAGGTGCTGTGGGGAAGGGAAGGAGGTAAGACGGGGGGATGGAGAGGAGGACGAGGGGGAGAGGAAGGAGGGGGCTCAGTCTGGGAAGGCCTCCTCTGTACCTCAGTTTCCTCATCCTCAAAATGGGGATTCAATACCTGTCTCCCTCCTACTTAGATGGTGAGCACCATGAGTCAGAGACAACTCAGTGGAATAAGACAAGCAATTAGTACAGTGCTCTGCACGCAGTAAGTGCTCAATAAATAGGATTGAATGAATGAATGAATGATAAGACATGACCATGTTGGACAGAAGCTGTGACCAACCTGATTAACTCATATCTAAGCCAGCACTTAGAACAGTGCTTGATACATAGTAATCACTTAAATACCATAGTAATAATAATTACTCTACTGTAGGTCCACTGTTGAAAGTCACCTTGGGCCTTATCCAATAGAGTATTCATGTCTGCCTCATTTATTTTTGGCCTCTCTAGTTGCAAAGATTTTTAATGTTTGTTACCCCCGTTGGAATGTAAGAAGGTCCTTGTGGTCAAGGAGCAGGTCACTTCATTATTCTGTACTAACCAAGTGCCTGGTACAGTGTCCCGCAACAACTGGACGGTAAATAAAATATGCTACCACTACTACTACTATTACATTTGGCCCCACAACACAGGGCCAAGGAGCCAAGACCTTTGACATTCTCACAAGCAACTGGAAAGCCTGTAACAACATGGAAAACTTGTGTAGGACATCTATGTTTCCTTTCTGATGATACTCGACACACAAACAATTATCAAGCATACCCAAAAATGCAAAATCCCGCAGACATCCTGGGAAGGGCTGAGATTCGTGAAGTAATGGTTTCCAAGAGCCAAAATGTACTGCTACTCAGAATGTAAAATCATTTCCCTTCCAACCCAAGGCTAGGAAAGACAGCTAGAACACATAAAGAGAAGCCAACAGGGTTAGCAGCTTATGAGACAGCCTCGCAGATGAAAAAAATAACACAATGGGCTGAAATTCCTCTGCCTCTCCACATAATTAATAAGATTTCAAGACCTTGGTACTTGGCTACACAAGGCCCAATTCAGGATGCTGAAGTGCGCTGATAAACCTTGAAGCTCTGGGGGTACTTTTCTTCTGTCAACAAGATACCAAATCCCTTAATCAATCAATTCATCAATCAGTGATATTTATTTAGTGCTTACTGGGTGCAGCACACTGTACTAAGCGCTTGGGAGAGTACAGTAGAATTAGCAGGCACGTTCTCTGCCCATAACGACCTTACAATTTAGAGGGACCAAAGGCCACCAGGAGGACTCGTTTCCCCAGTAGGATGAGGGTTGGATTCCCCTGGTTTTTGTGAAGGGCCGTGATGTCTCTAATTCAGCTATTAGTTACAGGTTGAAAAGCCACTAACCTCCCTGTCCCAGAAATTCCCAAACCACAATGTCATCTTTGACTCCTCTCTTGTCTCTCACCTTCCATATTCAGTCTGTTTCTAAATCTTACCAGGTTTTCTTCGAAAATATCTCTCAGATCCACCTTTCTCTCCACCCTTATGATCACCACCCTGGTTCAAGCTTTCATCATCTCCTTCAAAGACTACAGTACCAAGCCTTCTTTCTGCATGCACATCTATTTTATACTCTGGTGCCCCAAATCATCTTTCCAACACGCCATTCAAAGAACATCATTCCACTATTCGAAAACCTCCAATGACTACCCAACTCTTTCCACATTAAACCAAAATGCTTGGCCATGGGATTCAAGGATCTGTTACATCCCAGCTTGAAAACTTCACTTATTATTATTATTATTATTATATTTGTTAAGGTACTTACTATGTGCCAGGCACTGTACTAAAGTGCTGGGGTAGGTACAAGGTAATAAGGTTGGATATAATCCCTGTCCCACATGGGGCTCACAGTCTCAATCCCCATTTTACAAATGAGGTAACTGAGGCACAGAGAAGTGATTTGCCCAAGGTCACACAGCAGATACGTGGCAGAGCTAGGATTAGAACCCATGACCTCCTGACTCCCAGGCCCGTGCTCTACTCATTATGCCATGCTGTTTCCCATTGTTCCAAACTCATCTTTTCCCTGTACATCCAAGTACTTAGTATAGTGGTCTGCACACAGTAAGGCCCCCTTCTCAGGATCACAATTGGAGAGTTTCCAGTACTCTACCAGTCTCAACTATGAGAAGGAGAGTCAAGCAGAGGCATAGCCATTCCATTCCTACCTTGGGCAGTGGCTAGCAAATGGAAGGCAATCTGCTACAAGTCAAAACTCATCTGTGCTGGGCAGCAGCAGCATGAGAGAGAGCTGAAGGTGGAGACTCAAGTTTACTGCATGGAAGAAGGCAATGGTAAACCACTTACATATTTTTACCAAGAAAACTCTAAGGATACACTACCAGAATGATTGCAGAGGTGGGGAGTTCTAGAAGAGATGTGTCCATGGAGTTGCTATGGGATGGAGATGACTCAACAGCCTAAGACAAGACACAGTAAGGACTCAATAAATGCTGGTAGGTTATTGACATCTCCCTCAGCTCTCCTGCCTCTAACCCTGTGCTCATTCCCTTGCCATTCTGAGACTCCATCCCTGCCTCAAATCTGCCAGACTCCGTTGCTCCCCACTTGCTAAGACTCCTGAAAATCCACCTTTTCTTAGAGACACTCGCCCTGGTCCTATCCCACGGGCCACTCTTAGCACTTGTGTATAACTGGTCTTAATTATTCCATTTACCTCTATGTTCTTACTGTTTCCAGTTGATTTTATGGATACGATCTATGTCTACCCAACCTTCCCGCTAGATTCAAGACTCCTTAAGGGCAGGGGTCATGCCTTTTACTCTTATTGCATGCTCCCAAGCACCTAGTCCAATGTACTGCTGAGAGTAGAGATTCAATGAATACAAATGAATGAGTTTGCAGAGACCAGGTGAAGAGAAGGTCTGAATTGCCCCATGCAGACAACCGTACTAGATAAATTCAGGCAAAAAACAACAACAAAAATCAACCAAAGAAGAAAAACCACTTGGGTGCTTAAATGATCCATTTGGGCTGTCAACAGGAGCAAATCCACCTTCCATTTCACTTCAGCTGTGCAGCCTCAGAGGAGGCTGTATTTAATTGATGATATGATATCTGTCCCTCTGGAATGGAAAGAAGCCAGAAAAATAGGTCTTAAAATAAACATGGCAGGATAATTACTTGTCAGGGCCCCTCAGTAAAGCACTAGACCTGTGAAAAGAGAAGAACTTGACCAGACTAAGCGGGTTTCAATTTCTTCAGTAAAGAAAGTAAGTCCCTGATCTCCGGGTAGCCTGAAACGAAAGTGCCAAGGATCCCACTAGGAAACTGGCCAAGAACAGCTCAGTGGACCAACCCAAAACAGCAGGTGAGAGTTAGATCCTGCTAACTCCAGGCCTGACCCCTCATACTGCTTCAAGAGTCTGACTCAATTTCAACTGCTTCAGAAGAAAATAAATAAATAAGCCCAGAACACAGTAAACACTGCAGAAAATGAGAAGCCACCTGCCATGTGTCTTCCAAAGGCACATTTTGGCCAGATAATCTACAGACTTGGCAGGACTGGATCAGGCTGACAGCCCATTCATAACACCACTAAAATAAAATCACCCCAACAAAAACAAGTCACTAGATTACTTTCCTGACTTGCTCGAAAAAAGAACAGCCCAGAACCTCACATTCTAATCTATACCAAGTACTTTTTGGACTTAACATCCCACTCACTCATAGCCATGAATTGATAAAGTTTATGCTTTACTAACGATGAAGAGCTGCTACCAGAAGACAGAGGTCTGCTTGTAACTACATTCAGTAGCCTAGAAAATAAATTCTTTTGAACTTATCCACTCATAAAAGTTTTTCCAACATCAGTGAACATCAAACGCAATCAAATGGGGACCCAGGGCAGCCTCAGATAAAGGACACAGGAAAGGGCACAGGACGAAGTCAAGAGATGTGGGTTCTAAGCCACTCGTCTGCTGTGTGATCTTGGGCAAGTCCCTTAACTTCGCTGATCTTCAGTTTCCTCAGCTGAAAGAAGGGGAAGATACCTGCTCTCCCTCCCTCAAACTGAGCGCCCCATGTGGGACAGGAACTGTATTTGGTCTGATTATCTTGTTTCTACCCCAGAACTTAGTACAGTGCTTGCAATAAGCACTTGATAAATACCATCATCATTATTATTATTATAAGGAAAGTTCCAGTGTGGGGAAGAAGGAAGATAATGAACTCAGATTTCCTATTTTAGTAAAACATTTATTTGAGCAAACTGTGATTTCTCTCTTGCCTTTGGCCTGTAAGTCTATGTTCATTTGTACTATTGGTTTAGTATCTGCCTTTGAGAAATGAGTAATGTGGAATTATGGGCCTCTAGTATCCACCAAATATTTGCACCACCCCTCCCCCACCCAGTGTTTAATTAAATGGGAAAATACTTGCTGGTACATTTGAAGGGACTTCCTGGATTATGTCCAGCTCAGGAGACTCCCCAGTGCTTGATCCCAATCACTTCCAACACCCTGATCCAATCAGAAGATACTCCAGCTTTCCCCTGGCAAGGCCTGATGACAGAGGAACAGCTCAAGGTGCCAATGTTTCAGGTTAGGTCTTAATCAAGGTACCAACAGTGTAGAATTAGGCCCCAAGCAAGCCTCTCCACTGGCTCCCACCTTGGAGAGTTGTCAGTTTCTTCAAAAGACATCATATTTCCAAAGCTTTCTCTCTAATAAGGGCCCTGGTATATTAAAGTAGATTTACATTATTTCTGAGAACCATATCTATTCTGATATTCCCAAACCCTTCCTCATGGTTCCAAGTATTTGAAGAGATGATGGGGAGGGAAGAATCTGCCATCTCAGCATGCAGGTCCAAATGGGGGGGGGGGGGGGAATTTAAGAATCCCCATTATTGAGGGTTGTTAGAAGATTCAAGAGGTACTTATGAAAGGACTGCATGGAAGAATGCTTAGTAGATGATAAGGAAGTTGAAAATGAGAATTTTCTCTGCAAAACAACTTGAAAACCAAAAATCAGAAAGGACTTTCCCCAAAGCTGGGAGGAAATCAAACACTCAAATTGCAAATAAGACTTCTGATTACCATAGGACCTGCAGTCTAGGAACACATGACTGTTGGAAGTTTCCTTTTCATAAAATAATTAAAGGTTTCCCCATGACTGAAACACACTTTGCAACTGGATAGTCACGTTATCAAGGAGCACAACAAAAGAGCCCTCAAATATACCCTGTAAATAAAACATTCTGATTTATCCTCTAGAACATACAGTGAAATGCTGATCCCAAATTTTACAAGGGGGAAAAAAACAAAACTTCAACTTCTAGGATGCATAGTTTAGGAACTGTCCAAAGTCTAGAAGCATACCAGTCTACTCTTCTAGATCTCTTTGTCTCCAAATTGGACACTCATTCAAATGGGCTCAGAATGGTATTTCCATGGACAGCCAACTTTGCTACAGCTGAGGTGGTCAAAGATGGGGGGGAGGGGTGATGTAGGGGGCACCTTTGGAAACCAAAAGAATGACTCTTGCAGTTGATTGAACATGTCAAGCAGTAAGCAGTGACCAGATCACTCTGGATTGACATGGTGGAATGAGGTTAAAGTCACTGACCTTTCCTCCTAAGGCCCACCTTGATGCAGAAGGGGCAAGTAATGTAGTTTCCAATCCAACTGAAATCCTGCCTTTCCCTTAGAAATCCAACATTCTATTCCACTATAAGTAAAATGGTCACAAATCTCAAACTAACAACAGGAGGCCTACACTAAGATGAGATTAAGCTCTACTCTGGCCTGGGGCTCCTGTACTACCAATGTCAGAAGTGAAATTGTAGGACAGCTGCCAGGACAAGACCCAGAATGCTCAAGGCAAATATTTTCCAGTTTATTCAGGGCAAGTCCTGGCTACGTGAGCTGGCACACTACTGTGCAGAGCAGCAATAAACAGGCAGACCCTACACTGTGGAATCCCAAGAAAGGGATAGTATCCATCTTACATTCCTCAAAAGCAAGTGAAAAGTGACTGTACAGCTCGATGCTCAAATTCATTAATGAGAAGCTTCTTGTAATCATAATAATAGTATTTATTAAGCACTTACTATGTGCTAGACACTGTACTAAGTGCTGAAGTAGATACAAGAAAATTGGGTTGGACACAGTCCCTGTCCTGCATGGGGTTCACAATCTTAACCCCCATTTAACAGATAGGAAACTGAGGCCCAGAGAAGTGAAGTGACTCGGCCAAAGTAACACAGCAGACAAGTGGCAGAGCCTGGATTAGAACCCAGGTCCTTCTCACCCCCAGGCCCGTGCCCTAGGATCATCCATAATGGAACCATGTAGAGACTCACAGATCTCTGCTTAACTTCTTCCTTGGCCTATTCCTCTCTCTCCCTCAGGCCAGATGATTGAAAGATCCTGCTAAGTACGATCTATAATTTAAGCCTAGCTAAGGTTCCCAAAAGGAGGATACTCACATAGAAGCTAGAAATTGACACACAGCAATTATTAGTTATGGTTGGCAACAGCAACATTGCCAAGATCCGTCCTTTCCTCTCCATCCAAACTGCTACCTTGCTGGTTCAATCTCTCATCCTATCCCGACTGGATTACTGCATCAGCCTCCTCTCTGATCTCCTATCTCCTCCTGTCTCTTCCCACTTCAGTCTATACTTCATGCTGCTGCCCGGATCATCTTTGTGAAGAAACACTCTGGGCATGTTACTCCTCTCCTCAAAAATCTCCAGTGGCTTCCAGTCAACCTACACATCAAGCAAAAACTTCTCACTCTCGGCTTCAAGGCTCTCCATCACCTCGCCCCCTCCTACCTCACCTCCCTTTTTTCCTTCTACAGCCCAGCCCGCACCCTCCGCTCCTCTGCCACTAACCTCCTCACTATACCTCGTTCTCACCTGTCCCGCTGTCGACCCCCGGCCCACATCCTCCCCCTGGCCTGGAATGCCCTCCTTCCGCACATCCGCCAAGCTAGCTCTCTTTCTCCCTTCAAAGCCCTACTGAGAGCTCACCTCCTCCAGGAGGCCTTCCCAGACTGAGGCCCCTTTTTCCTCTCCCCTCCCCACAGCACCTGTATATATGTTTGTACAGATTCATTACTCTATTTTACTTGTACATATTTGCTATTCTATTTATTTTGTTAATGATGTGCATCAAGCTTTATGTCTATTTATTCTGATGACTTGACACCTGTCCACGTGTTTTGCTTTGGTGTCTGTCTCCCCTTTCTAGACTGTCAGCCCGTTGTTGGGTAGGGTCCGTCTCTATATGTTGCCAACTTGTACTTCCCAAGAACTTAGTATAGTGCTCTGCACACAGTAAGCGCTCAATAAATACAATTGAATGAATGAATGAACAGCATCTGGGCTCAGGACAGCCAGCACTAAACCTGGGATGGTCTGTTATCACCAAAATGCTTTGGACTATTCTTTAAGACTTAAGCTTTAGTTACTACTGGATGTGATGTGAAGGAAGTTCATCTGCTTCAACTGTTTGACTAAAGGTCTTTCAATACATGCATACATAAACACATGAGGAGATGTCTCCACCTATGTCAAGTCTATGCCTTCAGGTTTGTCTAGAGATCAGAGGGCATATTGGGAAAAGTTGGGGAGAAAAAGAGGGAGGGACGACCAGGCTGGTCTCGCCTTCGGAAAACTGTGCGATAAATGTAAGTGTGTCACCCTTCCCCACCTACACCACGAGGCACTCCACAAAATATGAAGCTACAGTGGAAAAGCTTGCTAACATTTTGTGTACCCAATTACATGGCTTGAAACTAACTTTCAGGGTGAGGGGAAGAACCAGATGTGGGCCCATAACAGCGGTAGTTGCTGATTAATTGCAAAATGCCCATGTGAAAGTAGCATGCCTAGTGGAAAGACCACAGGTCTGGGGGTGAGAGGACCTGGGTTCTTATCCCAGCTCTACCAATTGCTTGCTTTGTGTTCTTAGGCAAATCACTTGACTTCTCTGTGCCTCAGTTTCCTCAATTGTAAAATGAGGATTCAATATCTACTCCCCCTTCTGCTTACATTGTGATCTCCATATGAGAAAGGGATTGTATCTGACCTGATTAATTTGCATTTACCCCAGAGCTTAGAACAGTGCTTGACACATAGTAAGTGCTTAACAAATTTCATAATAACACTAGAGTGAGGAGGGCAGTTGGAAGGGAAGATAACAGCAGGACAGAGCTAAGTCTAATTAAGAAATATGTGCTCAAGATAATGATACCAAGATAATGATGCCAAGTGGCTACTTGGTGTCTATTTGCTCCTACTAACATTGTCCATTGTTGTCTTATGCTGTTGAGTCGTGTCCGACCCATAGCGATGCCATGGACACATCTCTCCCAGAACTCCCCACCTCCATCTGCAATTGTTCTGGTAGTGTATCCATAGAGTTTTCTTGGTAAAAATATGGAAGTGGTTTACCATTGCCTCCTTCCATACAGCAAACCTGAATCTCCGCCCTTGGCTATCTCCCTTGCCGCTGCTGCCCAGCACAGGTGAGTTTTGACTTGTAGCTGATTGCCTTCCACATGCTAGCCACTACCCAAAGTAGGAATGGAATGGCTATGCCTCTGCTTGACTCTCCTTCTCATAGTCGAGACTGGTAGAGTACAGGAACCTCTCCAGGTGAGACCCTGAGAGGAACATTGTCCATTAGCCACATCTAAAATCAAATGGGCTGGCCTATTTCACCTCCTGATGTCCCAACAATCTCATAGGACATTGTTGGAAGCAAATAGAATTGTAGTAGTAGTAGTAGCAGCAGCAGTAGCACTTACTGAGGACCTACTTGGTGCAGTATACTGTACTAGTGCCCTACCCACAAGGAGCTTAAACTCTAATGGGGCAGATGAACATAAAAATATTTACAGCTAAGGGCGGTCAAAATGAATGCTAAGGAGGGTGTGAATAAATTCATACGTGTTAGAGTTAGCAGAAGGGATGCTATGGCTCAGGGTGCTGGGAAATTAATCAGGAAAACCTTGTTGGAGGAGGTGGGATTTTTGGAGGGATTTCAATGTGGGGAGAGCTGGGGTCTGTCTGATGTGGGAAGGGAAGGAGTTTCAAGCCTAGGGAACAGCATGAGCAAGGGGACGGAGGCAAGAGAGTCAAGAGTGAAGTACAGCTAGGAGGAATAAAGACAAGTGGGTTGGGAATAGCAGGTGAAGAGAGCAGATAGGTAAGCTGGGGCAAGATGGCAGAGAGCCTTGAAGCCAATTGTGTGGAGTTCTTGTTTGATGAGAAGAGACAAAGGGAACTAGTGGAGGGTTCTGAGGAGAGGAGCGATGTAGGCCAAGCGCTGCTTCAGAAAGATGAACCCCAGAGCAACATATAGTCTAGACTGGAGAGGAGAGAGGCTGGAAGACCAACTAGGAAGCTGATGCAATAGTCTAGCCATGGCAAGTGCTTGTACCAGGTTGGTAATAATAATAATAATAATAATGGTATTTGTTAAGCACTTATTATGTGCCTAGCATGGTTCTAAGCACTGGGATAGACACAAGGTTCTCAGATTGTCCCACGTGAGACTCACAGTCAATCCCCATTTTACAGATGAGGTAACTGAGGCACAGAGAAGTGACTTGCCCAAAGTGGGGGAGTTCTACAGCTAACAAGTAGAAATCACGACCTCTGTCTCCCAAGCCCATGCTCTTTCCACTAAACCTTGCTGCTTCTCTGTTAGCAGTTCTGATAAAGAGGAAAGGGAAGATCAATCAATCATATTTATTGAGCACTTACTGTGTGCAGAGCACTGTACTAAGTGCTTGGGAAGTACAAGTTGGCAACATATAGAGACAGTCCCTACCCAACAGTGGGTTCACAGTCTAGAAGTGTCTCAAGTGCGACACAGGCCTTGTCCCTCAGAGGGGTCCCAGTCTCAATCCCCATTTTACAGATGAGGTACCTGAGGCACAGAGAAGTTAAATTCATTTATTCATTCGATCGTATTTCTTGAATGCTTACCGTGTGTAAAGCACAGTACTAAGTGGTTGGGAGAGTACAGTATAACAATAAACAGACACATTCCCTGCCCACAACGAGCTTACAATCCTGAATGACTTGCCCAAGTTCACACAGAAGACAAGTGGCAGAGCCAAGATTAGAACCCAGGTCCTTCTGATTCCCCAGCCCAACTCTATCCACTAGACCTGAGCATCTCAATGTGGAGAGACCCCAGACCATCTGGCACCTTGGCACTTGGCGGGGGGGGAGGGGGGGTGTTCCCCACCCATTGGGCAAGTATTCATCCTATTTCAGACCACGGGGACAGCCCCGTGTCCAGATGACCCATCCATTAGCCATGGACCACCTGTCCAGTTTTTGACCGCAGGGACAGATCGGCTTTCAGCCAGTCTGTAATAACAACGGTTGTATTAGCTAAGCGCATACTATCTGCCAAGCAGTCTGCTAGGTGCTGGGGTATATACAATTCTATCAGATCAGACAGTCTGAGATGAGTAGGAAAACCAGCAGGATTTGTCAGTAGACAATGTGAGTCAAATAGTAATGAATAAGGATTGTGACCTAGCGGAGAAAGAGCATGGACCTGGGAGTAAGAAAAACCTGGGTTCTAATCCCAGCTCTGCCAATTACATACTGTGTGACATTGGGCAAGTCACTTAACTTCTCTGTGCCTCAGTTTCCTCAGCTGTAAAATGGGGATAACTGTTCTCCCTCCTATTTAGACTGTGTGCCCCATGTGGGAATGGGACTGTCTGACCTAATTAATTTGTGCCTACCCCAGTGCTTGGAGAAGTGTTGACACATAGTAAGCGCTTAGCAAATACCATTTTAAAAAATGAATAGTTGAGGATGATACCGAGGCTCCACCAAGGTGGATAATGGTGATGTTGTCGACTGAAAAGCGGAAAAATAGAAGGAATGAGTTTAGGGGGAAACAATGAGGAATTCTATTTTAGGTATGTTGAGTTTGACATCTGAGTGGAGATGTGCTCGATGCCAGAGGAGATGTGGGGTTACAGGTCAGTTGAGAGATCAGGATTGAGGTTGATTTGGGTGTCGACCACAGAGAGGACATAGCTGAAGCCATGTGAGAGGATGAGGAGAGAAAGAGAGAGAGAAAGAGAGATTAAGTATAGAGCAAGAAGAGGACCCAGAACAGACAGGGCCTTAAGGGAAGTCCATAAGAGGATGCGAGACAGAGGAGGAGCCGACAAACAAAACTGAGAATAAAACCACTGAGACAACATCTTTTCAACCTCCTTAGCCTTGAGTAGAGCCAGTATGACTGAACACACCTGTGTGTGTCTCTGGAAGGCCAACGAACAAGCTGGGGAAGAAGGAAAGAAGTGAGAGAGAGCAAGTGTTGGGAAAAATAGAAGGATAGATGTCTATCTGAAGGCAACGGTAGAGATGCCACCAAAAATGCCTCAAGAACTGCTCAGTGACACAAGTGCTGTAGATCTGAAATGAAATACCACTGCGGAATACTATTCTTTTTTCTAATATATTTGGGCTGGAACTCCCTCCCAACATCTCCACCAAATCATGTCTGTTTTCTACTTCAGACCACTACTTAAACACTACCTCCTCCAGGAAGTCCTCACAGAGTAGCACTCCCTTTGGCTCTTGAGCATATACCTCAGCTCAATAGTTATTTGTTATTTAATGTTTGTATCATTCATATCTTTGCATTTTACTCTTTGTGCCTGTCCTCTCTCCCTAATTAGACTGCAAAGTCCTCAAAGGCAGGAACTTTTCCTTCCCTTTCCTCTGCAATCGCCAACCAACACTGTTGTATTGTACTCTCCCAAGCACTTAGTACAATACTCTGTACATGGTATGTGCTCAATGGATACCGCTGATTGATTGAATTGCCCACAATGCTTAGAGCAGGGTTCTGCATGCCAGGGATTCTTGATATAAACTATCACCATCTTACATATTAGGAAGCTTTTACATGGTGCATAATAACGGGTTTCTCTGACAAAAAAATGGCAACATCAGAGTTGTTCCACCTATAATCTGGGTAAAAGGAATAGGATCATTTAGCTTTGTCAAGTGCCATTCGAGCCCCCCTCAATGTGTAGCAGGCAACTTCTCCTTGATTGAAAACAAGATCAGGAACAACACTATTCCAGCAGGGTTTCTGCCCTCTTTACTAACTGTCCGTAATTAGAAGTTGCTCTGCTCTTAATTACTTTTACTTTATCAAAGAAACTCTCTTAATAGCCTATTTTTAACACTGTGGATATAACGCAGAGTACTGCCAAACATTGTGCAAACAGGGCTACGGAGAGGATAAATTATAATTAAGTCCTTCTGGCAGCCCAGCTAAAAAAGCGGTGGGAAATTCCATTTCTCCATTGGAACGGAGAGTTCAACAATACTCTTTGAATTTAAAGTGTTTTGCTATTTCATATATTGTGTTCAAAAGCCATCCATCAGGATTCTGGTCACACAAATGGGAAATCCAGTGAGTTTCAAGGATGAGGTCACTGTCTCTGACCCTGATCTGTTGGAACATAGGGAGATAGCTGACATCTCCCACAGAGACTCTAGTCCAGTGCTTGTTTACACAACCTAACCAGAAAAGGCTGAAATACTAATGTAAAAAAAATGTGCACTTTTTTCCTCAAAGGGGTGACTTCACCCAAGATGCTGTTACTGAAGCCAGTAGGGAAGCAGAGGCAGGAGAGGACAGATGTGTGAACACTGAATTGTTTAACTGAGCTGAGAGGGTTTTTTCCAGGAGCAAGGGCTGCTTTCTGGATCCCATTTCCACTTTCCAGACAGGAGTGGGTGGCTTCCTTCCCCCTCCCCCAATGCCCAGCTCCCTTCCCAACAGTTTTGTAAGGTGCCTTTACATTGGCTCCAGCTGAGGCTTGGAAAGATATCAGGTTCCATCTTGGCAAGCCCTAGAATGGAGGTTTTAGCTCTCATTCCCCTGGTTATTCCAAAAATGATTATAGTTATAACAGGAATAAACTGGCCTCACCTACAAAGTTCCAAGCCCGGTCCTCGCCCCACCCATTATCTAATGGACCAGACATGAAGGGTGATATTTCCAGCAAAGAGGGCACATGGATGGCAAAGCCAAAACCAGGGGTGTGCTAACTTTGATACTTGCCAAGGAGACCTACCTTCAGGAGGAGAAGGAAGGCAGACACAGCATCCTCACTGCAACCTCCTCGAGAGCTCCCACAGCTGCTGGGGCTTGGCAAGAGGAATAGGGAGCAGACAGCCAATGGCTGTGGTTGAAAATGCAAATCGCTGCTCCCACCCTGATCAGCTGGGGATTGGTTCAGTGCAATAGGAAGGCAAAATGAAAGCCACTCACCACTCCAGCATGTCTAGGATATCGCACAACCCTGAAGTCTCTCTTGATAAAACACTCTGTTCTCTTCCTACCCCACACAGTTTCCCCTCTCTGGCTCCTGGAAGCTACAGAATGGGTCAGGGGATGTGGTGGGGGAGACAGACCAGAACTCATTGTACAGTCTCTCAGTGGAGTGTTAATGACACCACCCAGAACTATAATGGCAGCCAAGGAGACTGCCTACTGCCAAAAAGCCACCACAGCACTGCCACCCCCCCACCGCCTCAAATACTTACAGATACAAGTTGCCGCCAGGAAACGGCATGCTACGTAAGGGGGCTCGCAGGAAGGGAATACAGGCTGGACAATGTAATTAGCAAAGGTTATGGCGATGACGGCCTGGCTCGTCGGTTCAATGATCAAGAGCGAGGTCCACAAGCGGATAAAAGCTATGAAGCCTCCAAACGCCTCCAAGATATAGGCATAGCTGGCCCCTGATTTAGTGATGGTCGTCCCAAGTTCGGCATAGCAGAGGGCTCCGATCATTGAAAAGATCCCCCCAATGGCCCAGACCACCAGCGACAGGCCATAGGATGCGCTGTTGATGAGGACGCCTTTCGGAGAAACAAAAATCCCCGAGCCAATCATGTTGCCCACCACGAGGCTGATTCCATTCAACAGCGAGATCTCTTTCTTCAGCTGCAATGTTTCCTGAGGTCCCTCTGACAGGGTGCAGCCTCTAACTGAGTCAGGCCTCTCTGCTTCCTGGATGTGGCAGTATTCAGTCATAAAGTTAATATTTGCCTCTTCTGCCATGGTGGATTTCCTGAGTCTTCTCCTCTACAGCTTCAGTTATAACCTGCAACCAAATAATAAACACAACTGAGTCTGTTAGTGTAACAAAATGAAATTGTAAGTCTCTTCCCATCTTCCATTCCCAAAGGCCCAAAATAGAAGGTGGCTTCCAAGGCAGCATTCTTCTCATCCTTGGCTGGGACAGGGGAACCGATGCCATTTTTCCCCTCCATATGGCATGGCTGTTTGGAAGGGGTCTCATTTCTAGGCATTAGAATGGCAGGTAGTGCAGGATGATGGCAAAAGAACAGGCCAACATGTTCGACCTTAGAGCAGCATTAACCTGGCGATGACATTACACCTCTAGCTCAACCTCCTAGTGGGGCTGTGAGGATGAAAGAGATGATACTTGAAGCGCTCTGAACTTCCCAGAAGGAATTAACTCAGAAGTGTTGCAAAGGTATTTCTTTGACGTCTCCTAAATGAACCTGACACACTTTCTCTAAGCAAATGACTGGGGCCAGGTTCTCAATCTGCTCACCATTTCTCTAATCAAGCAAGAGTATTTATTGTGTGCTTGAGTATAAAGCTCTGTCTGTTCTCAGTGCCTTGGAGAGAACGATAGAGCTGGAAGACATAATAATAATAATAATAATGGCATTTATTAAGCACTTACTATGTGCAAAGCACCGTTCTAAGTGCTGGGGAGGTTACAAGGTGATCAGTTTGTCTCACGGGGGGCTCACAGGCTTCATCCCCATTTTACAGATGAGGGAACTGAGGCCCAGAGAAGTGAAGTGACTTGCCCAAAGTCATACAGCTGACAGTTGGCAGAGCCGGGATACGAACCCATGGCCTCTGACTCCAAAGCCCGTGCTCTTTCCACTGAGCCACGCTGCTTCTCAAGACATGATCCCTGCCTTCAAAGGGCTCATAATCTAGTGGACTGCTCATCCTTCATCCCGGGGGAATCTTGTCCCATCAATTCTAGCCTTCTAGATCTAGAACCCACCTCCTCCTCTTTCCCACTTTAAAGAAGCAGATTTCCCTAATGTTGGTAACCTCTTTCTTCCCAACCCTGCTGAAAGAACCAAAAATTGGCCTCTCTTCTAAAGCGACTAGAAAAGCTGCAACCAGCTGATTCAGAACTATGATTTATGGCTTGGACCTTTATTCCAAGAGGCCCTGGTTATTTCTACACAGGGAAAACAAAATAAAAGTTGAAAATTTTCATTCATTCTGGCTTTTATCTTAACTGTGCTCAGGATAACTGACTTGTTGGCCCAAAAATATTAGGATAATTTGATACTAGAACTTTTGATTACAATTCAACAGTGAAAAGGGAAAATGCTTTGGGCTAAAGATGTACAGCTGGGGAGTCTTTTTTTTTCCCATGAGATTGTTTTCTTTAGTCAAGACTGATAGTGCTGAGCCCATTATCATGTAGAACACAGTCTCAGCATCATTGTTGACTGTTCTACACTACACTCACTCTCCGGAAACCTACCCAGTCACACGGCTTCACCCCTATGAGGATGACTCCCAAATATATCTCAATAGCCCCAAACATCTTTACAATCTCATATTCCCTCTTGTCACCAGGATATCTCCACATGAAAGCCCTTACACTCAATATAGCAAAAACTGAACTCATCTTTCCTTCAAAACCCACTCCTCCTCCTCCTAACTTTCCCACCATGGTCACACAACACCACTACCCTCCCTGTTCCAAAGGCTCACAAACTTGATGTCAACTTTGACCCCTCTCGGTCTTTTGCTGCACAAACTCAGTCCTCCTCTAAATCCTGCCAGTTTTTCCTTCTGCCCATTTCCTCCTCCTTACTCTCTCTCTCTCCCTTGGCCCATCTAAGATGACCAGATTTCTGGTTGCTTTACTCCTCTCTTTATCCCTTCTTTTCTGTCCCCTCCTCTTTGTCTTTTCTGCCCCTTCTTCCTTCTATCTTTTTTTCTTTCTTTTTCCTTCCCCTTCTGTTTCTGTCCAGCTCCAGCTCTAACTTTCTGGCTTTCCTGCTTTTTCAACCCTGCTCCCTGGCTCTTGCCTCACCTCCTGGCCCCTGGCCCACTTTGAGTTCCCCCAAATTCTGGCCACCGCAATGTAAACTGTGAAGGGAAAAAGCAGGTCCTCTGTGCAATGCTACACCCACTAGTTGCCATGTCTCCTCCATGAGAACTATTTTGGGCAATTGCCTGAAAATATGGAAAAGGGTTTCAGGCCTCGTCACTGCAGGTGACGTGGGTGATTGTTCTCACTCAACAAGTACGGGCAGGTCTCTGGGAAGTGGCAGAAAGTCAAACCATCAACATAAAAATGGTGAGAAATTGGTTAGAGAGATGCAGCAGCTCTAAGAACTAAAAGCAGGGTGCTTGTCTGGGGTCCAGGTTTACTTATGGAGTCCTAAAATAATTAAATCCTCCATTTTAGATCAAGCCATTGAAAACTCTCGAATTGCTAACCTTCCTCAAAGAGTATAATTACTGGCTTTGAAGAGAATGTAATTCCCGCAACACACCAATACTGCCTGTTTAATTTAGCTATCATATCTGGCTCTGAAGACTATATTTGCTTAACTAGATTTGGTTAGCCTTAGCATAATGTGTGGCCAAATCAATGTTATCTGATGATTTCTCAGTGCACATTAATATGTAGTGTACATTTACTTTCTTGGAATTCTTGGAGTTTTGTTTTTTTTCTGCAAAGTGGAAGATAAGTGAAAATTCTAAAGAATACTTTCTTCATAGACATAGGAATGACTTGAGAAAAGTCAGACCAGTGTTTCTGAAAATAAGCCACTGAGTCAAAAAGGCAAGCATTATACCCTTTTGAGGCTTTTTGTTTTTTTCTTTTTTAAAATCTGAGACTATACTTCACTCTGGCAGGATAGGAACAATTTAGTATCTCCACTCAAGAAAATCCTTCTTAATTCCCCTTTCCTCCCTGCAAAAAATCTGTTGTTTTCCCAGGTGGGTTATTCTTTCCTTCTGCCCTTGCTAATCACTGCATTGGATTCACCATTTTCAACAGTGAACAACTAAGTAAAAAAGGTTCATCTGTATCTGTTTTCACATAACTGGCCCAACTCTGTAATCAACTAGTCCAACAGAAAATTCAATTAGTCCAAAATTAAGGTTAATTCATGCCACTACTCATTTCCCCTTCTGTTCATTACACTTTCTGAAGCCCTTCTAGAGGCAAGCCCCAGGAACTGGAATCATAAAGCAAAAGGCAAAAGAGACAGTCCTTTGTTATGTACTGAGGAGCAGCATAACTTAGTGGAAAGAGCATGGGCCATGGTGTCAGAGGACCCAGGTTCTAATCCCAGCTCTGCCACTTGTCTGCTGTGTGACCTTGGGTAAGTCACTTAACTTCTCTGTGCCTCAGTTCCCACATCAGCAAAATGGGGCTTCAATACCTGTTCTCCCTCCTAGACTGTGAACCCCATGTAAGGCAGGGACTGTGTCTGACAAGATTACCTTGTCTCTACCCCAGCACTTTAGAACCTGCTTGACACATAGTGCTTGACACATAGTAAGTGCATAACAAATACCAGAATTATTCTGGGATTAGCTATCAGGCTTACCACATTTTGCACTCAAACAACTTTTCAACTTCATAAACAGGCCTCTCTCTCTGGAGTTAGGACTTCAGCTACATTGGAATGCAGAGTGTTTATATTACATCCAAAGTGGTTCCGGTTGCGACGGGAGGGTGGTGCGGGGGTGGGTGGTTGGCAGGGGGTCTCCTTCTTAGCTACGGACCAATCTTTTTAAAAGCTAGAGAAAACAAAACAATACTAATGAGAGTTAGGAAAAGCAAAGCTCTTCTTTAAGGTAAAGAACTGCAAACTCACTGTGTCGATTGGCCTGATTCACAACTTGCACTATAGTGGCCGGTAACCTGGGCCCATATTGGACATTCCAGTTTTCAGTCCCCATCCAGCACAAACCCAGAACTGGACACTTTTAGGTCCTTTTTAAAGTTTTTGGCAGCACCGAGTCTCCCTTGGAGTTTGGGGGCTCAGATGCAGTGCCTGAGTCCACATGGGCCAAGGAGGGGAATGCAAAGGCACTGAAGTGTGGGGTCCAGGGTTTCTGCTGGAGAAACTCTCCTGGATTGTACGACATGAGATGTACTTCCGCAAAATGGCACGTGTCAGCATTACATTGCCTCATGTGCGCTGGTGTAAATCAGGTGTTGTCACAGGTGCATCCTTCCCCAGCATTTACAAGGGTTGTCAGTGGACATCCTCCCTCTCACACTTCCTAGAATTTCACTCATTACCTTTGCCCTTCCTGGGCCATCCCCAAATGTAGCTACCTAGAAAACGGAATATCAAGTGTTCTGCTTGCTCTAACAGACTGTGAGCCCTATTTGGGACAGGGACTGTGTCCAACCTGATAAACCTGTATCTACCCCAGTGCTGGACACAAAACCGTTTAACAAATATCATTTTTAAAGTCCTCTAGATGGTAAGTTCATTGTGGGCAGGGAACAAATCTGCTAACTCGGGTGTACTGTACATTCCCAAGCGCTTAGTACATTGTTCTGTGTATAAGTGCTCACTAAGTACCATTGATTGAAATATGACTGATAGTAAGCAGCGTGGCTTAGTGGACAGAGCATGGGCCTGGGAGTCAGAAGGTCATGGTTCTAATCGTGGCTCTGCCACATGTCTGCTGTGTGACCTTGGACAAGTCACTTCATTTCTCTGGGCCTCAGTTATCTCATCTGTAAAATGGGGATTAAGAGTGCAAGCACTATGTGGGACAGGGATGGTGTCCAACCTAACTTGTATTTACCCCAGTACTTAGAACAGGGCTTGGCACATAGTAAGTGCTTAGCAAGTACTATAATTATTATTATTAAGCACAAGAAATACCATTGCTGATGATGATGAAGGAAAGGATGGGGATGTCAGCCTGTGGAAACTCCTCACAACTGCAAGGTGCATAGGCAGGGGGATGATCCTAAACTGCAACCATCAATCAGGGGTGGAGTTGCAAGACCTCAGGGGCATCATGCTTCTTATTTCCCCTTTGACTTATTTCCACTTCCTTTAAGCCTGAAATTGGCAGGGATGGGGGGCGGCAGTGTTGGGAAGATGCTTTAACAGGCAAATATTGTATAGTAGCCTCAGTGAGAAATGAAAGCTAAAAGAAAGTAAGACGGTTAACATGTTATTTCAATTAGAGAAATCAGGAAATGTGATAGATTCTCACCAGGCCACCATAAAAATACAAGAATAGTCTCAAGTCTGCTGAAATGCAGCAGAGGGTTTCAGGCCCTATTGACAAAGAAGTAGGAAAGCAACCCACCTGATCTCTCCCTACCTTAGGCCTTGATTACCCATTGATTATTCTGCAGATAAGTAAGGCCCTTCTTATGGAGGCCAAATTAATCACACAACATCAACAGGTGAGCTTCAGCAACTCCCAGGAGTACAGACTTAAAATCAACACCATGTCAGAGGCAGGTACTGGCTAGCTGTTGCTAGCCACAGTGCCAAAAAGTCTCCCTATTGCTGCCAGCTGTAACTTAGCCACATAATAATAGCAATAATAATAATGGTATTTACTAAGCACTTACTATGTGCAAAGCACTGTTCTAAGCCCTGGGGAGGTTACAAGTTGATCAGGTTGTCCCACGTGGGGCTCACATTCTTAATCCCCATTTTACAGATGAGGTCACTGAGGCCCAGAGAAGTGAAGTGACTTGCCCAAAGTCACACAGCTGATAAGTGGCAGAGCTGGGATTTGAACCCATGACCTCTGACTCCAAAGCCCGGGCTCTTTCCACTGAGCCATGCTACTTCTGTGTTTACTATGTGCTAAGCACTGTACAAAGCACCAAGTTAGATACCAGTTAGCACGCAGAGAGTCGCTTTCCCTCTTGGGGCTCACAGTCTAAGTGGGAGGGAGAACTGGTATCAAATCCTCATTTTACAGATGAGGAACCTGAAGCACAGAGAAGTGAAGTGACTTGCCCAAGGTCACAGAGGAGACAAGTGGGAGAGCAGGGATTAGAACTCAGGTTCTCTGATTCCCAGGCCCATGCTCTTTAGGCCAAGCTGCTTCACTTAAAAGAACAAGATTTTCAATTATTTTGGTCTTTACTCATTCCACCCTGCCCTCATTCCAACTCACTCTGCCCACCTTAAAACCTGTGCCCCCAAGACTTAAGTGAGACTCCCCACAACAAGCCACTCCCCACAGCAAGCCCCACTTTCTAATCAATCCATGGTATTTGTTGAGCACTAGTAGCACTTATGTGTTCTCTAAAGTGCTACTTTATGTGTTCTCTAAACCCTGAATTCACTACTTTAAAAAAAAACCACTTATCCCACCCTCTTTGCCATGGCGGTCCTATCCAAACCCTCACCTTGGTCCCCCCCCCAAGTCCTGAGGTGGTGATAGAGACAGAACCAGACTGCAGTGCGTAAGGATAGTCTTTCCTATCCCTACTAGGCCCTCACCCCTCAGGAACCAGAAACAGGGACACACACAATTAAGGCATCCAGGAGGGGATCATCACAGGCAGGGATGAAAACAAGTGCAGGATCAGTAATTTTTTTTCACTCAATCATTGTTATTTATTGAGCACTTACTGTGTGCAGAGCACTGTACTAAGTGCTAGGAAAAGTACCATTCAACAGTGTTGGTAATAACAGTAATAGTTGTGGTATTTGTTAAGCACTTACTAAATGCCAAGCACTATACTAAGCATCAGGGTAGATACAAGATCATCCGGTCCCGCAGTTTAAGTAGGAGGGAGAACAGGTACTGAATCCCCATTTTACAGAGGAAAGAACTGTGGCACAGGGAAGTTAAGTGACTGCCCAAGGTCACACAGCAGACAAGTGGTAGAACCAGATTAGAACCCAGGACTTCTGATTCCCAGACCTGTACTCTTGCCACTAGGCAACACTGCTTCCCCAGGTAGGCGTGATCCCTGCCCACAAGGCGCTTATGGTCTACAGAAGGAGGTTACAATCTACAGGATAATCAGGCAGGATAGGATTGGGGATTCGGGGCAGGAGACACACATTTAAAGAGGTCAAGCTGATTGGAGATTGAAAGAGAAGAGGGGCAGATTAAGAAAAAAAGAATGGTTTACCTGACTTACAACTGGCATCTACAGAGTGAGGGCTACCATCCTGGTGGGGGACAACTAACCAATCCATCCCTCAAACATAAAATCTCAAAATCCAAAGCCATTAGATCACCTCACCTTTCCTTCTAGAGATTGCATGCAGCAGAGTTAGAGTTTTAAACAGTGCTGATTTCACTTAGAAAAGTGCAGATGCCTTCTAGAGCTATTACAACTAATTTTTGGTCTGTGTCTTTCCTGTCCAGGAGGCCCAAGACAAAAAGAAACCACATCAACTAAACTAGTAGCAGGTACATTCCCACACAACCTAATCCAAGCTACCAGACTAATTGAGTAGTCTGGGTTTTATCCAGTGGGGGTTGGGCAGGGAGGGGAATGGAGAAAGAAATGAATTCCAGATCCTTCCCTTCCCCCATTAGTGAAGGCTCAATAGCCAAATTCAACTTCTATAGAGGTGGAGAGAAGGGATTTCAGAGACAAACTGAAGCTGCAGTTTCCACCCAACAAACTCAAGGGTATAAGCATAAATCAGCCTTGCCAATTGTCAGGCTGCCTTGGAAATAGTAAAATGGAAAGGGATCAGCTGTTCTGGAAGCCCCACCTGTTCTCCCGCAAATGATGCAAAGGCAAAAACCAAAGGGGGAAAAAAAGCATATTTCATCCCCCCAGATGCCAATATTAGACAAGGGAAATGGAAAACAATGAAGCTACCAACCCCTTCTTTCAGATCTTTCCAGTTTGGCAGGCTGCTGAAGTTACTCACAGGTGGAACAGGAATCCTATGACACGAGACTTGGATTTCCTTTGCCCCTCCACCAAAACGGACCAAAATCATACAAGTAAGCATGGAGAAGTGGCCTTCAAAAGGCCTTGGAAGGAGAAGGGAACTTGCAGTTCATTTGGATTACCTCATCTAAAAAACCCTCAGAGCAAAATAAAAACCACTGATGGAATTTTGTTGTCCTCCTGCTGAAGGGAGGAAAAGAAGATGAGTGGAAAAGGCAGTTGCGGGGTAGGCAGATTGTAGGTGAAATCTGGAGAGTTTAAGTGCCACTTATATTAGCAAGCCACCAGTTTTCAACCATTAAGTTTTTGATCTCTACATGGTGTGGCATCCCTGACAACTCCATACAGTCATTTTCCACTCTCAGGTGTGTGTGTGTGTGTGTGTGTGTGTGTGTGTGTGTGTGTGTGAGAGAGAGTGAGAGAACGAGAGAGACATGTATGATATTCTCAAATGAGTGGCAAAAGCTGTCCTTCCCAACTTCTCCTTTCACAGTCAATTCAGCATAGCCAGGTAGGTAGAGAACCAATTAATTAGGTCTTGGGATTTCCTATAGAAGACCTACCTTGCTTTCTCACCAAGTAGATTTCTCCTTTGCTTTATAAGTCCTCGGTGATACCTGGCAGCCTGGATGATCAGATATTGAACTAGGCTAAGGAGAAGAATTGGTGGGGGAATTACCATCCAGGAGATCTTTAAGGAAAGAATAGACAATCACTGGTCCGGGTTGGTTTAGCCATTTACCTGCCTGGAGGCAGGGGGCTTAAGTTCTCTTCTAGTCCCAGGATTCTACCCCTAAGTGTTTGATTAACAAAACCTTGGGGCCAAGGACAAAAGACCAAATCAGAACACACATGATGAAGGAATCAAGTAAGAGAGTTGTCTCAAGTGGAAGGGAAAATGGGAAAGGGAGGGAACGCTGGATCAAAACAGGAAGATTTTTCCTGGCAGTGGTGAGGTCCAGCTTTTTGTTGTTCCAATACAAAGATGGAGAGCATGCACCACTCCAAAGGTACAAACAAGTTTTCTTAGGAATGGAGAGTTGCCTTGCCAATTAAAATAGGAAGTTTGGGGGACTCACTCCCAACTTTCATTGCAAGTCCAGAATCCCTAAAAGAGTATGTTCACAGTTCTTCCAAAAGCATGCAACTGACCTTTGAATTACAAAGCTATTCCTTTTTTAATGGTATTTGTTAAGCACTTACTATGTGCCAGGCACTGTTCTAAACTCTGAGTTAGATACAAGGTAATCAGGTTGGACATCAAAGGCTCACAGTCTTAATCCCCACATTACAGATGAGGGAACTGAGGCACAGAAACTAAGTGACTTGCCCAAGGTCACACAGTAGATTAGAACCCAGGTCCTTAATAAGAAATCCATCAAAGAAACCCCATGGCAAGTGACTGCACAGCCTCTGAATCTCTACCCAAGCTGAGTGATCATTGGGTGGAATCTAGAAACCTGAATTGGTTGGTGTGGTTTCAACTGAGGTGTGTGACAAAAACCCCATCCTCTTCCCTTTTTCCATGCAGGAGTGATCTAGACCAGGGGTGGGAATTGCTCCTCATGTGTAGATTACTGAAGAGCCAGGGTTGTTAGATTATAAATTTGGACAGGCAAACATTTTCAGGTTTGGGCACTTCAACTCTGATGCAATCTCCAGCCAGTTTTCCACCTGTGGGTATTTTTTTTTCCTCCATCACACCCTGCAGCCAAACCATTCTTGACATAAGCACATTGTGTTTGTTCCCAACTTTCTTATTCTTAGGTTTCCTTGATTTATTTCCTAATATTATGAATGGTTTCTTTCTTTCCTTTGATATATACTGAGGGTGTTATTTTAAATCCAAATTAGATCCATGAGATCCTTTGGGAAACAGTCCTTGATTAACTGTAAGATTTGTTAATAATTACAATAACTAGTATCCTGAGCTCACTGACCACCCATGTCTCTTCCCCTTTATTGCTCTCTCTTTTTCTTTCTGCCAGTAATATACAGACTCTCTCAAACCTGCCAGACTCCCTCTCACATATTCACACACTCACTCTCTTCCACTTGTATTATCAATCAATCGATGGTATTTATTGAGGACTTATTATGGAAAGAGCTACTAAGTGCATGGGAGAGTACAATATAACAGAATCAGTAGACACATTCCCTGCCCACAAGAGCTTACAGTATAGTGGAAGTTGCAGACATTAAAATTAATTATGGATATGTCCAAAAGTGCCATGTGGCTGGGAGGGGGGTAAATAAGTGTTTAAAGGATACGGATCTAACTGCAAGGGCAATGCAGAAGGGAGAGGGAGTAGGGGAAATGAGGGCTTAGTTGGGGAAGGCCTCTCGAAGGAGAAGTGATTTTCATAAGGCTTTGAAGGTGGGGAGAATGGCAGGCCATTGTATATGAAATGGGAGGGAGTTCAGGTCAGAGGGAGGATGTAGGGAAGGGGCTGATGAGGAGATAGAAGAGATCAAAGTTCAGTGAGTAGATTGGCATTAGAGGAGTGAAGTGTGCAAACTGGGTTATAGTAGGAGAATAGCGAGGGGAGGTAGGAGGGGGTGAGTTTGTTGAGTGCTTTAAAGCCGAAGGTCAAGAGTTTCTGTTTGATGTGGAGGTGGATGAGCAATGACTGGAAGTTCTTGAGGAGTGGGGAGCCATGGACTGAACTTTTTTTCAAAAAATGGTCCAGACAGCAGAATGAAGTATGGACTGAGTAGGGAGAGACAGGAGGCAGGGAGGTCAGCGAGGAGGCTGATGCAGTAGTCAAGGCAGGATAGGATAAGTGCTTGGGTCAGCATAGCAGCGGTTTGGATAGAGAGGAAAGAGTGGATTTTAGTGATGTTATGAAAATAGAACCTACAGGATTTGGTGATGGAATGAATGAGAGAGATGAGTCAAGGACAATGCCGAGGTTACGGTCTTGTGCAAAGGGGAGGATAGTGGTGTTGTGTCCACCCCGTTTTTCCCACCACTGTAGACGTTTTGGGTGGGAAGATAAGAAGTTCTGTTTTGGGCGGTTAAGTTTGAGTGTTGGTAGAGCTATTCTGAATGCAGGAGGAAATACAAGACTGCAGAGAAGGAGAAGGGTCAGGGCTGGAGAAGCAGATTTGGAAATCATCAACATAGAGATGGTAGTTGAAACCACAGGAGCAAATGAGTTCTCCAAGGGAGTAGGGGTTGATGGAGAATCAAAGGGGACCCAGAATTGAGCCTTGAGGGAGTCCCACAGTTAGAGGGTGGGAGGCAGAGGAGCCCGAGAAGGAGTGGCCAGAGAGATAGGAGGAGAAATAGGAGAGGACGCTGTCAGTGAAGCCAAGGTTAGATAATGTTTCCTGGAGAAGAGGGTGATCCACAGTGTCAAAAGCAGCTGAGAGGTGGAGGGGGATTAGGATGGAGTAGAATCCATTGGATTTGGCAAGAAGGAGGTCACTGGTCACCTTTAGAGAGGGCAGCTTCTGTGGAGTGAAGGGGGCGGAAGCCAGATTGGAGGGGGTTGACAACAGAGTTGGAGGAGAAGTGGACGAACGGGTGGTGGGGGGGATGTAGACAACTCACTCAAGGAGTTTGGAGAGCAATGGTGGGAGGGAGATGGGGTGATAACTGGAGGGAGCCATGAGGGACAAGGGAGGGTTTTTTTTTTAGGATGGGGATACATAAGTATGTTTGAATGCAGTGGGGAAGAAGCTATTGGAGAGTGAGCAGTTGAAGATCATGATCAGGGAGAGAAGAAAAGAGGGAACAAGTGTTTTGATAAGGTGCTAAAGGATAGAGTCAGAGGTGCAGGTGGAAGGAGTAGTTACCCACCCTCTACTTGCTCACCTAGCAACATGTCTACAATTGCCCTTCTCATCTTCCCACCCAAATCCTCTCCCCCTCCTGGCTTTTCCATCTTCCTTATCCCAGAAGCCCGCAACCTTGGGGTTGTCCTCGACTCCTCAGTGTCCTTCAGCTCTCATATTTAATCAACAACTAAATTCCTCCAGTTTCCCTTCTCTTCCCCTCCACAAGGTTTTCCAGATTTACCCCTTCCTCTCCACGCAAACAGCCATCTGTTATATCACAATTAGAATATCGCATCAGCCCCTTTACTGGTCTCCCAGCCTCCAGCCTTTCCCCCTTCAGTCTCTATTACATGTTGCTGTTTCAGATCATCTTCCTTCAGAGTTGCTTGGCCATATCTCTTTGTTGTCTTCGTTTCTCAACACCCTCCAAGGGTAACCCATTTCCCTCTGCCTCAAGCAGAAAATCCTTACCATTAGCTTCAAGCCTTTCCACCGGCTTTACCCCTCCTACACATCGGCTCTCTTCACCCACTACTTACTCCTCAGCTACATAAAGACCATACACACTACCTTTACTGGGTCAGACCAATGATCAAATCAGGTGGTTATTCTTGTCTCTAAAACAGAGATACTAGGGTGCCTGGAACAAAAGTGAGCTGGTTCCCCTCTTTGACATTCGTCCTCACTGTTAGGACAACCCTAACAGCCCAACTTTTATTTCTAGTAGCCGATTAGAAATCTCCTATCCCTGAATTTGTCCAAGCCCATCTTGATCCTGCTCGTATTTTCTGTCTGCACAACTTCCTGCAATAACTAATTTCATAAACCCACTGGGGGAAGAAAAGGATCCTTTTGTTTATGCTTGAGAGAGTGCTTTCTTTTCCTGGAAGTGAGAGATTTGGTGGATGGCACTGTGGTCTGAAAGGGGATGATCAATCAATCAATCAATGGTATTTATTGAGCACTTGAGTGCAGAACACTGTACTAAGCACTTGGGAAAGTACAACAGAATTGGTAGACATGATCCCTGTCCTCAAGGTGCTTACAGTCTACAGAAGGAGACAAATTAAAATGGATTACAAATAAAGGGCAGTGTGGTCTAATGGAAAGAGCATGGGTCTGGGAGGCAGGAGACCTGGTTTTTAGACCCAGCTTTGCCACTGGACCACTGTGTGACTTTAAGTAAATCACGTAACCTTTATGTTTGTTTCCTCACCTGTAAAATGAAGGTACTAATATCTGCTTCTTTCTGCTTCCCAGGGATGGTGTAAAGACAAAATGAGATCATCAGCGTGAAAGTCCTTGATAAAAATAAAAGCTTGATACAAATTTATAGGATTTTTAATTTTATGCATAATGTTATACATAACATTATGCACATATACAGTCTTCTAGACTGTAAGCCCGTTGTTGGGTAGGGACCGTCTCTATATGTTGCCAATTTGTACTTCCCAAGCGCTTAGTACAGTGCTCTGCACACAGTAAGTGCTCAATAGAAACGATTGAATGAATGTATACTAAAAATGAAAAGAATTATTCCCTGTTTGCTTTATCCACAGGCACATGCCAGATTGTGAAGGCGCTTCTTCTTTGCTGTTTCCTCTGAAAGCAAAGGGATCTTGAGGGGCAACAAAAACAAAATATCGAAGGGGGAAACAGGTCCTCTCTCATCTCTCCTAGCCTGTGAAGACCAGTGGGTGAAAGGTTCACTTTGAGTCCCATCTCTTCTTCCTCCTCATTCCATTCCAGAACTGATCACCATCTATGGTACTTATTGAGCGCTCACTATCTGCAGAGCACTGTTCTAAGCACTTGGGAGTGTGCACTACATTTATTTTCTTCTCATTCTACTCCCTCTTATTTTTTCCCCTCATTCTTTTTTCTCCCTTTTTCCTTGTTTTCTTCTTCTGTGGTTTTGTTTCCATTTGTTTTAATAGCAAGAAATATAAATATATATATGCATGTATATATAGTTATATATCTCAATATTAGGAAAGTGTTATGTACATGTGCTTTCACATGTGAACATGCAGGTTGAGAAGCAGCGTGGCTCAGTGGAAAGAGCCTGGGCTTCGGAGTCAGAGGTCATGGGCTCTAATCCCTGCTCCGCCACTTGTCAGCTGTGTGAATTTGGGCAAGTCACTTAACTTCTCTGGGCCTCAGTTCCCTCATCTGTAAAATGGGGATTAAGACTGTGAGCCCCATGTGGGACAACCTAATCACCTTGTATCCTCCCCAGCGCTTAGAATAGTGCTCTGCATATAGTAAGCACTTAACAAATGCCATTATTATTATTGTTAGGTGTATTTGAATGTGTGCACTAAAGGGTCTGTGTGTGAGAATGGTGGGGTTGATTACTGCCAGGACTAACTTTTTGGGAGTGGGAGATTTTGTTTTCTTGTATTCATGGCTATTTGGGGCAGCACCCTGGGCATGCTTCCAACGGGCCACCGAACCAGCTCAGGTGTAAAATTTGGGGCCTCCGGGTTCTCCTTCAATTATGAGTCACTTCAATAGTGTAAACATGCTGCCGAGTGGCATAGAACCAGCCACAGAACATGACTAAACAATCCCAGCTGGACCTGCAGGCGCCGGTACTGACTGAGCCATGGGTGATAACATCCCCAGCTTCCAAATGTTGGGTGCCACAGTGAGGCCGAGTGGAATGGCCTGGCTCTACTATACTTACCAGCCCGGGATATTTCGGCCTTAGATGTCATTGTGTTCAAAATCAGTTCTTTTAAGTGGTCTTGTTTCCAGAGTTTTTTGTAATTGCTGTGTTGTCTAACTTTTGGACCGCCTTATGTCACAGGCTGAGGGAGGTGTGGAGCTACCAGGATCAGGCAGTTTTGAGATGCTCCCACAAACCAGACAACCCAGGGAAAGTAGGAAATCCCCAACAGCCGGGGCCATCTAGCAAAAACTGCTAGAGCCAATGCAATTTGTGGCTCATCTCAGCAACCTGAAGGTGGACCCAAAAGGTCATGGTTGCAGGAAGTGACTACTCTGCATAGGGAATAGCAGCCCTGGAGAACACAAGGGACATGAAATATCACTAAATGAAAAGGGGCATGTGTTGATTTGAGGGGGTCTCTTCTACCCAAGCCAGACAATGCCAGGGCTCAGGACTCAAGGATAAGGATAACAGAGTGGAAGCCATGTAAAACACACTTCTGGGCACGAATGAGGACATTACTGCACACATGTGTGTTCTCGGGCCACTGGAGTTCTGGCAGTGGCCCAAGAAGGTCTGAGCCAGGAAAGGCCACAAGCACATGCCACCTGCCCACTGCTCAGTCCAGGAGTCAGACTGAGGACAGTGGGCCAGGTCCAGTGTGGCTGGGCTCTACACACTCAGACTGAGAGCCTTAGGAGAGTGATCTTAAGGATTTTTCTAAAAAGGATACCATCCAACACTGAGATCCACTCCCAGTCCTCTTCCTGACTGCATGAAATACGAGCCCTTCACCCTAAGTTTTTTGCCACCCATAAAACACCTTTATCACTGTTTGAAAGTTCACACCCGGTAAAAATCTCCAAGGCTCTTGGAAAAAAAGAAGCTGTATAATTACAGCCTCTACCAGATGCTTTATCAGGTACTTTCAGTGCAAGCTTGTCATGTTCCAGTAAAGGCTACTTGTCAACATTTCCATCTTAGTGAAGAGGAAACCTTGAAAGAATAGTACCATTAACAAATGGAAAGCTACAAGAAGGTTAAAATAATACATAACCAAGTGGAGGAATTCATATTTCTTTCCAACCCAAGGCTGTTTATTTGGCTGTCCTGATCCACTTGAAAAAGGATAGGAAAGAATAAGTCAGGAGACCCTGGCCTTTCTTATCTTGAGATAGATTGTAGCTTTCTACTTTCTCCTTGCCATCTGCATTTCCAGCCAGTCAGTCAATCAAGGAACACATTCATGACAATTTCTCCCAAGAAGCAGGCAGCTCTAATGATTCACTTGATAAAGTTTCAGGAACCAAGCCAGGTTTTCCCGTTACCCCATACACTGGAAAATCACCAGCCTGCCACCCTTCTGAGCTTGGTCCACATAGGCCATAAGAGCTGAAGAATGGAAGGGGCCTTGAAAGCAAAGGCAGTTTCTCCCAGTTTGCTCGTCATGCACTGTCGAGCCAGAAGAATTCTGAAGTCCCATAGCTACCCTAAGCCCTCATTTTCTCTTCTCCCACTCCCTTCTGCATTGTCCTTACACTTGGATTTGTACCCTTTATTCACCAAACCCTCAGCACCAGAACACTTATATACACAGCCATAATTTATTTATATTAATATCTGTCCCCCTCTCTAGACTGTAAGCTCTTTATGGGCAGGGAACGTGTTTACCAACTTTGTTGTATTGTACTCTCCCAGAATAAACACTCAGTAAATAACATTAATTCATTAAGTACATGCTGAACTAGGCACTATGCGATTGAAAAAGTCCAGCTAAGAGTGCACATGCCAGCACCAGTCATTGACTCACTTGAGCTGCATTTGGTTCCATCCCCAAACTTGGTGGTTTTCAATCAATCAATTAGTAGCCATCTACTGCAGGCAGAGCACTGTAACAAGTGCTTGGGAGAGTTCAATATAATAGACATGATCCATGCCCTCAAGAAGCTAAGAATCTAGTTACCACGTTGATGCTGATTGGAATGTGCTATTCTTATGCAAAAAATAACTAGGTGAGACAGATGGGACTGGTGAAAAAGAGGTCTGACAAAATGCATGTTTCCTGCCCTGTTGCCATGAGCTAGAGGCTTGTTCACCTAGAACAGGGACTTTCCCTGCCAGAGTTGCTGCCAGGAAGGGGGAGGTTGGTGGAAGGTGGGTGTGGAAAGGAAAGACGAGTGTCCCAGATCTGCATTTCCAAACTTTTGGAACAGACATTGGGGATGCAGCATGGTCTTAGTGGAAAGAGTGTGGGCCTGCCTGGGAGTTGGAAAACCTGGGTTGTAATCCTGGCTCTACTACTTGTCTGCTGTATATCCTTGGTCAAGTCATTTAAATTCTCTGGGCCTCAGTTTCCTCACCTGTAAAGTGGGGATTAAATCCTCTGACTTAAACTGTGAGCCCCATGTGGGACAGGGTCTGTGATCAACCTAATTAACTTATATCTAGCCCAGCACTTAGTAGGGTACCTGGCACATAGTATTTAACAAGTACAATTTAAAAAGAAATAAGACTTTACCACTGCTCAAGAGGTTGTCTTGTTTGACCCCCTGCTTCCAGGCAGGTGACTGCCCAAACCAGCCAAGGGAGGTGATGGTACATGTTTTAACTTAGCACAGTGCTTTGCACATAGTAAGTGCTTAACAAATACCAACATTATTATTATTAACTGAAGATTTTAAGGGATGAAGTGTCCACTATTTCCTTCAGTAGTCTAGTCCAGTGTTTTATTAGCCTGACACCCAATCATGCTTGTGTCCAGTCAAACTTCCTCCTGCTACAATTTAAATCCATTTCTTCTTGAAGATTTGGAGAACTGGTCAATACCCTTCCCTTCAACACTTCACATACTTAATGATGGCTATGAAGTTAACCCTGTGACTTGGCTTCTCTAGAAGGGATGAAAAATCTCAGTTTCTTTCATCTTTCCTCATAAGACTATTTTCCCACACTTTTCCATCAGTTTTGCTACTCTTGTCTGGACCGCTCCAACTCTCCACATTCTCTTTAAAGTACAATCAATCAATCAATCATATTTATTGAGCGCTTACTATGTGCAGAGCACTGTACTAAGCGCTTGGGAAGTACAAATTGGCAACACATAGAGACAGTCCCTACCCAACAGTGGGCTCACAGTCTAAAAGGGGGAGACAGAGAACAGAACCAAACATACCAACAAAATAAAATAAATAGGATAGAAATGTACAAGTGAAATAAATAAATAAATAGAGTAATAAATATGTACAACCATAACCATACAATGACCTGGCATAGTATTCTAATAAAAGATTCTAACCACTGCAAGGAAGAGCAGAATGATTTCTGTCCAACTTTTACATATCATGCTCCTAATAGGAACCAATATCAACAAGTATTTTTTGGGCACCTACTGTGTACAAAGTGTTGTACTAGACCCTTGGGGAATATACAATAGAAGAAAAAAACACAGTCTCTGCCCTCAAGAAGCTTACAATTGAATGGGGAGGCAGTGGGCATAAGCATACCATGTTTAAGAGTGTAACCCCTCTCTCACTGTAACCCAGCCAGCACACTTTGCTCCTCTAACACCAACCTATTCACTGTGCCTCAATTTTGCCGCTCTCACAGTCAACTCCTTGCTCACAAACGCCGTCCTGTCTGGAACTCCCTCCCTCTTCATATTTTTTAAATGGTATTTGTTAAGTGCTTACTATGTTCCAGGCACAGATCTGGATCCAGGTAAGTGGGGGGCTGGTAAAAGATAATCAGGTTGGACACAGTCCCTGTCCCACAAGAGGCTCACAGTCGTAATCCCCATTTTACAGATGGGGCAAACAGACACAGAGAAGTGAAGTGACTTGCCCAAGGTCACACAGCAGACAAGTGGCAGAGCCGGGATTAGAACTCAAGGGCTCTGACTCCCAGACCACCATTCTCTCCATCTTCAAAGCTTGGCTAAAATCATATGTCCTCCAGGAAGCCTTTCCTGACTAGCGTCTCATCTCCCCACCCTACTCTCCCTCCCTTTTGTGTCACCTATGCATTTGGGTCCCTACACCCTAAGCACTTTTATACTCACCCCACCCCCATGCCAACAGCACTATGTACATCTCTCTATACTCTGCTTCTCCCCCTATTTGTGATTTATTTTAATGCCTGTCTCCCCTCCTAGAGGGCAAGGCTAATGTCTATCAACTCTACTGTATTCTCTCACAGGCTTAGTTCAGTGCCCTCCACACAATAAGCGCTCAATTAATGCCATAATTGATTGGTAGAGAATAGATGCAAACAATAGAAACAAATGAATAAATAAATCAACAGATAAATATGCAAATGCAGGAGTGGTTGATGGGAGGGAAATCACAGGATTACTCAGGTTTGGAAGGGACATGGTTTAGAAATTGCTCCTTTAGCCACATTGTTCTCCAGCTGATTGTTATTGTTTTCCTTTTTTTCATTGTTCTTCCCTTTCGGTTATTTTTGTCTTTCCTAATAAACTGCATACAATCTGTATATCTATGTATACAGAGAAGCAGCGTGAGCATGGGCTTGGGAGTCAGAGGTCATGGGTTCTAATCCCAACTCCACCACTTGTGTGCTGTGTGACTTTGGGCAAGTCACTTAACTTCTCTGTGCCTCAGTTACCTCATATGTGAACCCTATGTGGGACAAGCTAATCACCTTGTATCTCCCCCCCCAGCACTTAGAATAGTGCTTCGCACGAAGTAAGTGCTTAACAGATGCCATTATTATTATTATTATTATGTATAATAATAATTAGAGAAGCAGTGTGGCTCAGTGGAAATAGCATGGACTTTGGAGTCAGAGGTCATGGGTTCAAATCCCAGCTCCACCAATTGTCAGTTTTGTGACTTTGGGCAAGTCACTTAACTTCTCTGGGTCTCAGTTACCTCATCTGTAAAAATGGGGATGAAGACTGTGAGCCCCCGGTGGGACAATCTGATCGCCTTGTAACCTCCCCAGTGCTTAGAACAGTGCTTTGCACATAGTAAGTGCTTAATAAATGCCATCATTATTATTATTATTATGTATATAGTGTCCTAGAGTGTTTTATCCTAGAGAATAAAACCTTAGGAACACGTGTCCTCGCTTTAACTCCTGCTATTAAATTAGCGGATGAGCAAAATGAGGATTTAGAATGTCAATCAATATCTGTCACTCTCTTTCATGAACTCTGTAATGCCTTCACACAAGGTGATTGTGAGACTAAATGAGATGATAGATATTCAAATCATGGAGTTGCTTGAAAGAAAAGTGTCCTATAAACTCATTACCACAATTCTTCCTAAAGAGAGGCAATGTTAAAATCACTTTAAACTGTAAAATACCCCATCAGCATGTTCCCTTTCCAGCTGCAATCACCAAACTGTTTACTCAAACGACTCCATCAACAGCAAACATTTGACAGAGCTTTTGCAGAAGAGAAACCAGAACTGTAGCATTTGATGCAAACACCTTTGCAAATGAAGTAGGAAAACACACATAATTAGAAAAGCCTTTTGCCAGAGGAGTCCTTCCCTGGAAATAGTCACATGACTGATGTATACTTTAAGGCATCCACAAAAAAATCCGGCACATACTGCCAGACATTGCCAAGGGGGAAGGAGAGGGGGAGAGGGAAGGGAAGGGGCAGAGGGAGGGGGAGGGGCAGAGGGAGGGGGAGGGGCAGAGGGAGGAGGAGGGGCAGAAGGGGAGAAATCTGCCATGCCTCAACAAAAGGAAGTCAGGAAAGGAAAAACCATTTAAACGAAGTTTGTTGAAGTTTTTAGACGAAGGCCAAAGGGAGAAAAGAGCTGGAAAACGCCACAAATGACAGGGTGGCTGGCCCAGTGACTTAGCCGGTGTTTTCAGCCTAAACAGATGAAGCCTAAGAAATTTAAAATGTAGAACTAAGTGTGTATCTGTCTCTTTGGGGGTTAATCAACCTTTTGTCTCCACCTCCAATTCTTCTCGTGATGCCTGGCCAAGAGCTAGAAATATGTTTTTCCCCTTTCTGGCAATCAGTTGGCTGTCAGTCAGAACATTTATCTGGCTCTGACTAATGGTTTCATCATATATGATTTTCCTATGACTGATTTAAGTAATTTTCTTCAATTCTAGAGAACAACTGAGTTAATAATAATTCCACCAAACCCCAAATATAAATAACGCTAACCTACTCACTGTGCCTCAATCTAATCTACCTTGCCCACACCCTGCCTCCAGCCTGGAGATCCCTCCCCCTTCATAGCCAACAGTCCACCACTCTCCCCACTGTCAAAACCCTCCTAAAACCCCATCTCTTCCAAGAGGCCTTTCTTGACTAAGCTCTCATTTTCCCTATCTGCCCTCCCTTCTGCATTTCCTATGCACTTGGGTCTGTCCCCCAGAAACACTTTGATTTTCACCCTACCTGCACTGCACTGTACATATCCACCTGCAATGTATTTCAACATCTGTCTCTCCCTCTAGTCTGTAAGCTCCCTGTGGGCAGGGATCTGGTCTTGGATCTGTACTCCTTAAGCACTTGATAGTCACCCCCTAATCAGTTCCAAAGCACTTATGTACATGTTCTTACACTCTGACATTTCCCTGATCTGTAATTTTTTTAATGTCTATCTCTGCCTCCCCCCAACCACAAACTGTAAGCTCTATGTAGGTAGGGGCCATGTCTACCAACTCTGTTGTATTATACTTTCCCAGCAAGAGCTCAATAAAGTCGATTGATTGATTGACTCCTAAAGGTGGGCTATTGGTGTAAAGGGCAGTCATTGTTCTAGGGTTAAGCCCAAGTTCTGGAAACATGAGCAACACAGTTCTTCATGTTGATACCACCATGCCATCATTGCTATTTCTGCCCCAAGCTTGTCTATAATGCACCGACTATTGTTTCATCAATGAGTTGGAGGAGGGAAGGGAAATTAAAAAGAAAAGGAAAAACAAAACAAACAGATGGCACAATCGGTACACAGGTTTCCAGGAAAGACACACATCAAAGAGTTTGAAGTAAAAGAGTGGCACTGAACTAAGAGCTGGCAACCCCCACCGATGAGCTATTACTTACTGTAAATGGTACTTAGGGTATAAACATAATCTTGGAGTCATGTAGAGTTTCTTCCTCTCGTGTCTTCTCAAACCCTGTAAGATAGGAACTGAGTCACTAAAGCCTCTTGGGTCATTTCAACTGTGATCCCACAGTAAGGAAAATATCATCATCATCATCATCAATCGTATTTATTGAGCGCTTACTATGTACAGAGCACTGTACTAAGCGCTTGGGAAGTACAAATTGGCAACATATAGAGACAGTCCCTACCCAACAGTGGGCTCACAGTCTAAAAGGGGGAGACAGAGAACAAAACCAAACATACTAACAAAATAAAATAAATAGAATAGATATGTACAAGTAAAATAAATAGAGTAATAAATATGTACAAACATATATACATATATACAGGTGCTGTGGGGAAGGGAAGGAGGTAAGATGGGGGGTTGGAGAGGGGGACGAGGGGGAGAGGAAGGAAGGGGCTCAGTCTGGGAAGGCCTCCTGGAGGAGGTGAGGAGGTGAACATTTATTTCGTATGAACAAAATGAACATTTCTTTGGCCAAACCAATCTCCCTCATCGTCATCAATGGCAATTAGCAAGTGCCTACGGTGTTCAGAGGGGAAGCACTGTTGTACTTGTGGCTTGGGAACTTTCAATAGAAGCAAAAGCCCACCCGTGCCCGCCCCTCTATTCCACAAAGTTCATCCCTTGGAAGGAGGCATCAGCTGGTGAGACCATCCTGATCTTAGAGGAACAACTCACCCTGACTCCATACAGTAAGGCAGGAATGTCCAAGGAGAGAGCGCCAAAGACCCCTGCTGCATCGGTGAGACCTCTCTTGAGGGAGGTGAATGGTAACTCGGGTCTATTTAAAGGTCCATCCGATAGCCCCCGCCTCTCCAGTCAAGTCCTGCCCTCCTTAGCAACTATAACAGAAGGCAAAAAAGATTTTCTGAGTGGGGAGTTCCTGCCCAGCTTGCTCGGGCACCTAAGGACCAGCTCTCCTAGGATGAACAATGGGAATTCATTCATTCATTCAATCGTTTTTATTAAGCGCTTACTGTGTGCAGAGCACTTCACTCAGCGCTTAGAAAGTACAATACAGGAATAGAGACATCATTTCCCTCCCACTACCTCCCCTCGCCCCCCACCCCCTCTGAAAAAAAAAAGAAAAATCAGAGAGTGGGGGGCTCAAAACAGATAGGCCAAGAGATTTTATTTCAACTAAAGTCTAAGCCTGGGCAGCATTGCCTCATCGCCACCCTATGGGAATGCAGTGAGAGTCAGCTTCAGGCATCCAGTGAGGGAGACTGCAGAGATCCTGAACCAAGCCCTGTCCACGCTTGCCGGTCTTTATTCGCTGGGGCAGAGACGGACCTCGGTAGTGCTGGGCTCGGGGGTAGGACCGTGTTTCTCGGGGTCCCCCACCGGGTTGCTCCCTGCATTGGTTGTAAAAAGCCTTTCACCTTCAAATAGGCTCTCTCCTTGGCTATTCGGGAGGTGGAACAACTACCACCTCTTCTCCATACGGCCTGCCTGGGACAATGTCTGCGGCGACCAGATCCCGGCGAAGGCACATGGATAGTGGGGCTCGTGGGCTCCGCGGGAGGCGTGCGGGAGCCAGCTCCGCAGCCCCTGGAGAAGGTCGGAGAGCCGATGGAGACAAAGCCGAAGAGGGAGGCGCAAGAGCTGTCCGACTCTACCCCGCCCCGGGGGCTGATCTTGGATCCAGTCCCTCGCCTGACCCGGCTCAGCAACTGCTGAAACGGAATAGCCGGGGGGGGTGCCTTGGGAGGTCCCACGGGGACGGACACCAGAGAGAGCCGCGGGCGGGGCTGGGCCCGGGGGACACCCCTGACAGTGATCGCCGGGGACCGAGACTGGCTACGACGGCCCCGTCGCACAACGGAGACCACCCCGAACCGCCCCGGGGTCCCCTGTCCCTCTCGGGATCGCTCCACCGCGGAGCCCGTTACCTCCGCATGGCCCTGGCCGCCTCCGAGATGCTCCGCCGCCGCCGCCAGCTCCTGCTCCTCCCTCCTACTGCTGCTGCCGCTGCCGCCGCCGCTCGGCCCCTCCTCCCGGATCCCCCTCCTTCCCTCCCCTCCCCTTCCCCGGTCCACGGGGCACGTGATGGCGGGAGGGCGGGGACGGTGACAGGTGCGGGGGGCTGGCTCCCGGGACCGGCCAAATCCGCGCGTCACGAGGCGACATGTCGCGACAGTCCCCAGTCGGGGCTCGGCGCGCAGCCGTGCGCCAGGGAGAAAATCGTCCTCCTGCGCGGCTCCCGAAATGTCGTGACCCAGATTCGGTATCGGTGCGGCCAGTTCATTCCCATACTCGGCCCATTACCAGCCGTGCTCTTGAAGACACAGCAGGGCGCAGCGCTGCACCTTGTTTAATCGACCCCTGGGTCCCTTCGCATCCGTTATCCAATTTTATTCACACCCGCCGTGCTGCTTATTTTGATCCCATTTTAGAGGTGAGGTAGTAACAGGCTCAGAGAGGGAAAGTACTTGGCCTGGGTCACACAGCGAAGCCAAGCGGGGATGGAACGAGAATTCCACTGTAGTAATCCCCGGGGAAGTGATAACTGGGGAATTCCCCAAAAGAGGGACTATCAAGTAAGAGCAGATGAACCAGGCTTGAGCCTGGGGAGTCCTCCTAGTTAGCAAGTAAGGCAAAGAGGAGGACTGACAGAAAACAATCAATCAATCAATCGTATTTATTGAGCGCTTACTGTGTGCAGAGCACTGTACTAAGCGCTTGGTAAGTACAGGTTGGCAACATATAGAGACAGTCCCTACCCAACAGTTGGCTCACAGTCTAGAAGGGGGAGACAGAGAACAAAACCAAACATATTAACAAAATAAAATAAATAGAATATATATGTACAAGTAAAATAAATAAATAGAGTAATAAATATGTACACACATATATACATATATACAGGTGCTGTGGGGAAGGGAAGGAGGTAAGACGGGGGAGGGATGGAGAGGGGGGTGAGGGGGAGAGGAAGGAGGGGGCTCAGTCTGGTTCCAGTTGGTAGGAGCAGGCCAGTATTATGCTCTTAAGGCAGCAGTCAGGAGTTTCAAGGAGGAGAGGATGGTCTATAATTATGTGTCAAAGGGAACAAAGAGATTCAGAAAGATCAGGACAGAGAAGGGACCCCGGGATTTGGATGGAAAGGGGTCATAGTCATGATTTATTTATTTATTCTAATGTCTGTCTCCCCTTCTAGACTGTAAGCAGGTTGTGGGTAGGGAATATGTCTACCAGCTTTGTGGTTCTGTACTCTCCCAAGTGCTTGGTACAGTGCTCCACACACAGTAAGTGCTCAATAAATACCATTACTTGATCGATTGATGAATTTTGCAAGAACAGTTTTAATGAAGTGGTCAAGGTGAAATCCAGTCTAAAGGTCCAGGAAGAATTGTATAGGCAGGAGATGGAAGCCTGACACCCATGCCCATCACCCCTGCCAGCTCTTTCGTACATTCAACTCCCTTCTCAGGCCCCCACTTCCTCCCCCTCCTCCTTCCCTCACCCCCAACGATCTGGACTCCTACTTCATTAACAAAATTAAATCCATCAGGTCCGACCTCCCCAAAGTCACTTCCCCCCCTTCTCCAACCCCCCGGCTCTCAACACTCTCTGCTACTCTCCCATCCTTCCCAGTTGTATCCTCAGAGGAGCTCTCCTCCCTGCTCTCAAGTGCTACTCCGGCCACCTGTGCTTCTGACCCCATTCCCTCTCATCTCATGAAATCTCTCGCTCCATCCCTTCTCCCCTCCTTAACTTCCATCTTCAACCGCTCACTCTCCACTGGTTCCTTCCCCTCTGCCTTCAAACATGCCCATGTCTCTCCCTTCCTAAAAAAACCCTCTCTTGACCCCACCTCACCTTCTAGTTATCGCCCCATATCCCTCCTACCATTCCTTTCCAAACTCCTTGAACGAGTTGTCTACACTCGCTGCCTGGAATTCCTCAACAACAACTCTCTCCTCGACCCCCTCCAGTTTGGCTTCCGTCCCCTACATTCCACGGAAACTGCCCTCTCAAAGGTCACCAATGACCTCCTGCTTGCCAAATCCAATGGCTCATACTCTGTCCTAATCCTCCTCGACCTCTCAGCTGCCTTCGACACTGTGGACCACCCCCTTCTCCTCAACACGCTATCTGACCTTGGCTTCACAGACTCCGTCCTCTCCTGGTTCTCCTCTTATCTCTCCGGTCGTTCTTTCTCAGTCTCTTTTGCAGGCTCCTCCTCCCCCTCCCATCCTCTTACTGTGGGGGTTCCCCAAGGTTCAGTGCTTGGTCCCCTTCTGTTCTCGATCTACACGCACTCCCTTGGTGACCTCATTCGCTACCATGGCTTCAACTATCATCTCTACGCTGATGACACCCAGATCTACATCTCTGCCCCTGCTCTCTCCCCATCTCTCCAGGCTCGCATCTCCTCCTGCCTTCAGGACATCTCCATCTGGATGTCTGCCCGCCACCTAAAGCTCAACATGTCAAAGACTGAACTCCTTGTCTTTCCTCCCAAACCTTGCCCTCTCCCTGACTTTCCCATCTCTGTTGACGGCACTACCATCCTTCCCGTCTCGCAAGCCCGCAAACTTGGTGTCATCCTCGACTCCGCTCTCTCATTCACCCCTCACATCCAGGCCGTCACCAAAACCTGCCGGTCTCAGCTCCGCAACATTGCCAAGATCTGCCCTTTCCTCTCCATCCATACCGCTACCCTGCTCATTCAAGCTCTCATCCTATCCCGTCTGGACTACTGCATCAGCCTTCTCTCTGATCTCCCATCCTCGTGTCTCTCCCCACTTCAATCCATACTTCATGCTGCTGCCCGGATTATCTTTGTCCAGAAACGCTCTGGGCATATTACTCCCCTCCTCAAAAATCTCCAGTGGCTACCAATCAATCTACGCATCAGGCAGAAACTCCTCACCCTGGGCTTCAAGGCTCTCCATCACCTCGCCCCCTCCTACCTCACCTCCCTTCTCTCCCTCTACAGCCCAGCCCGCACCCTCCGCTCCTCTGCTGCTAATCTCCTCACCGTACCTCATTCTCGCCTGTCCTGCCATCGACCCCCGGCCCACGTCATCCCCCGGGCCTGGAATGCCCTCCCTCTGCCCATCCGCCAAGCTAGCTCTCTTCCTCCCTTCAAGGCCCTACTGAGAGCTCACCTCCTCCAGGAGGACTTCCCAGACTGAGCCCCTTCCCTCCTCTCCCCCTCGTCCCCTTCTCCATCCCCCCCATCTTACCTCCTTCCCTTCCCCACAGCACCTGTATATATATATATATATATATATATATATATATATATATATATATATATATATATGTTTGTACATATTTATTACTCTATTTATTTATTTATTTATTTTACTTGTACATATCTATTCTATTTATTTTGTTAGTATATTTGGTTTTGTTCTCTGTCTCCCCCTTTTAGACTGTGAGCCCACTGTTGGGCAGGGACTGTCTCTATATGTTGCCAATTTGTACTTCCCAAGCGCTTAGTACAGTGCTCTGCACACAGTAAGCGCTCAATAAATACAATTGATGATGATGATGATAGGTGCAGACATCCTGGTCAAGGAATTTAGCCAGCAATGGAAGATGAAGGATGGCAGTAGCTGAATCGAAGTGGAGAATAGAGACGGCTGCTCCAGAATGGGGAAGATCTGGACAGAGGAAGGAAGACTTGTTTACTGACAGAAGGGAAGGAGACAGTGATGAAGCCAGAGAAGGGGATAGAAGCCCAGGAATGAGATCATTCATAAAGTGGGAGGTTTTGGGGGTCTATCTAAAGTACCAGTGGAGGTGTTGGCAATCAGGAAGGGGCACTTGAGGAGAGAGCTTTCAAAGTGGGGAAGGCAGCAACTGGTGAAATTAACATCTAATAATCTTGATTTCTATTGGTTCTTAGCTATGCAAGCACGGTTAAAGAGAAAGCAGACAGTGGGGGTGATCCAAGGCTTGAGGTTGGGTGGTCAAGTCCCACAGAGGGATAGGGTTTCAATGAGGGAAGGAGGATGGGGAGAGGCCAATGAAAAAAGGAAGGAGAAATGGTCTGAGTGAATTGGGTTGATTTTGAGAGACTGGCTGTCATAATAGGAGTATAGAACTAGTTGAGCAGAGGGGGACATGGCAAGATCACAAGCTATTATGGCGAGAGAAAGAAAGAGAAAGTCCAGATGGAGATGGAAAGTTAGAGATGCAATCTCAGAGAAGCAGATGAATAGTAGAGGCAAAGGTCAGTGGGATCCGGAAGAGTCAGAGTTGTCCAATCAATCATTATCATGAGTGCCTATTGCATGCATAGCACTATACTGAGTACTTGCGAGAGCACAATAGAGTTAGACACAATCTCTGCCCTCAAAAGCCTTATAATCTAGCAGGTGAGACAGATGCTTAAATAAATTAGTTGGAAGTAACAGACTATATAATTTGTGTATATAAATGCTTCGGGGTTATTTGGGGGAATAAATTTAGGAAGTGCTGAAATGGCAGCTGGGGGAACACAAGCCACTTGTCTGCTGTGTGACCTTGAGCAAGTCTCTTAACTTCACTCTGCCTCAATTCTCTCATCTGTAAAATGGGGATGAAACTATAAGCCCTCTGTGGGACAGCAACTGTGTCCAACCTGATTATCCTGTACCTACCCCAGCGCTTAGAAGAGTGTCTGGTACATAGTAAGTGCTTAACAAATATCATAATAATTATTATTATTATAAAGTTGGAAGATTAAACTTAACTCAAGGAAAGCCTCCTGGAGGACCTGTGACTTCAGAAGGGCTTTGAAGATGGGGAGAGCAGTGACCTGTCAGCTATCAAGGGCAAGGGAATTGTAGGCAGGGGAGGGCATGAGCAAGAAGTGAGTGGCAGATGGGAATACTGTGAACACTGATGTCACTGACGATGAAGGAAGGGGGATGAAGTCCTGGATTCTCACCAGGACACTCACCGCGCAGTCTGCTTTGGTAGTGGCATGCACTCAGGCGTTAAATCCATCATGTGGCCAAATCAAATACTGCTCTGTCTGTGGTAACTTCCCCGGAGTCAAGTTGAGTCTGGCCCTCAGCAGAAGGACCAGCAGAGGCAGCCACTGGGTGGGCCCTGGACACAGAGTCCTGCGTCAGGATTCCAGGGCCCAACCCAACACAGGAGCCTGGCTGTCTGCTCTCCCAGCTGAAACTGAATCAAGTGCACACCTGATGGTGGCAGTTGTTCCAGATGGCCACCAAGTCGCCAGGCGACTAAAGAATTAGACAGACAGCATGTGACTGCTGAAAGTTTTAATAAAGTTATATTGGCAGGGCCGAAGACCAAATAGGGGGTAACGCACCCGGCGGGCTCATTTCCTTAAGGGAAAAGGTCCCAAAGACCGAATAAGGGGTAACACCCCCGGCAGGCTCATTTCCTTAAGGGAAAAGGCCCCGAGTGCCCGATACAATAGGCTTATATACTGCTGTTGCTGATCACAGTGATTGGTAGATTTGAAAACATTGGGGACTGGATTGGTGCAGATTTGGTACAGAGCTGGGCGGAGTCTATCTCCTTATTTGGTTTGGTTCCTGGACCCATCCAGTGGGCTGCAGGGTCTAAGGCCCATACCAAATATGGCAACAGAACCGCATACATTCAAACAATATCTGCAACCTTTCCATGGTGCATGGGGGGGGGGGGCATCACACCCTGTCCTACCGTCGATGGAAAACTCTCCTCAGCATCAGGAGTAGAGAGATGTTATTCATTCATTCAATTGTATTTATTGGGTGCTTACTGTGTGCAGAGCACTGTAATAAGCACTTGGGAAGTACAAGTTGGCAACATATAGAGAAGGTCCCTACCCAAAAAGGGCTCACAGTCTAGAAGGGGGACAAAGACAACAAAACAAAACATATTAACAAAATGAAATAAATAGAATAGCAAATATGAACAAGTAAAATAGAGTAATAAATATGTACAAACATATACACAGGTGCTGTGGGGAGGGGAAGGAGGTAGGGTGGGGGGTATGAGGAGGGGGAGAGGAAGGAGGGGGCTCAGTCTGGGAAGGCCTCCTGGAGGAGGTGAGCTCTCAGTAGGGCTTTGAAGAGAGGAGGAGAGCTAACTTGGCGGATGTGCAGAGGGAGGGCATTCCAGGCCAGGGGGAGGACGTGGGCTGGGGGTCAATGGCGGGACAGGCGAGAACAAGGCACAGTGAGGAGGTCAGCAGCAGAGGAGCGGAAGGTGCGGGCTGGGCTGTAGAAGGAAAGAAGGGAGGTGAGGTAGGAGGGGGTGAGGTGATGGAGAGCCTTGAAGTCGAGAGTGAGGAGTTTTTGCCTGATGCATTGGTTGATTGGTAGCCACTGGAGATTTTTGAGGAGGGGAGTAACATGCCCAGAGCGTTTCTGCACAAAGATGATCCGGGCAGCAGCGTGAAGTATAGATTGAAGTTGGGGGAGAGAGGAGGATGGGAGATCAGAGAGGAGGCTGATGCAGTAATCCAGTTAGGATAGGATGAGAGATTGAAACAGCAGGGTAGCAGTTCGGATGGAGAGGAAAAGGCAGATCTTGGTGATGTTGCGGAGGTGAGACAGGCAGGTTTTGGTGACGGATTAGATGTGAGGAGTGAACTAGAGAGCGGAGTCAAGGATGACACCAAGGTTGTGGGCTTGTGAGAGGGGAAGGAAGGTAGTGCCGTCAACAGTGATGGGAAAGTCAGGGAGAGGGCAGGGTTTGGGAGGGAAGATAAGGAATTCAGTCTTGGACATATTGAGTTTTAGATGGCAGGCAGACATCCAGATGGAGATGTCTTGAAGGCAGGAGGAGACACGAGCCTGAAGGAAGGGAGAGAGAGCAGGGGCAGAGATGTAGATTTGGGTGTCATCAGCGTAGAGATGATAGCTGAAGCTGTGGGAACGAATGAGTTCACCAAGGGAGTGAGTGTAGATAGAGAACAGAAGGGGACCAAGAACTGACCCTTGAGGAACCCCTACAGTAAGGGGATGGGAGGGGGAGGAGGAGCCCGCAAAAGAGACTGAGAATGAACGGCCGGAGAGATGAGGAGAACCAGGAGAGGACAGAGCCTGTGAAGCCAAGGTTGGATAGCATGTTGAGGAGAAGGGGGTGGTCCACAGTGTCAAAGGCAGCTGAGAGGTTGAGGAGGATTAGGATAGAGTAGGAGCCATTGGATTTGGCAAGCAGGAGGTCATTGGTGACCTTTGAGAGGGCAGTTTCTGTGGAATGTAGGGGACAGAAGCCAGATTGGAGGGGGTCGAGGAGAGAGTTGGTGTTGAGGAATTCGAGGCAGTGCATGTAGACGACTCATTCAAGGAGTTTGGAAAGGAATGGTAGGAGGGAGATGGGGCGATAACTAGAAGGGGAGGTGGGGTCCAGAGAGGGTTTTTTTTAGGATGGGGGAGACGTGGGCATGTTTGAAGGCAGAGGGGAAGGAACCAGTGGAGAGTGAACAGTTGAAGATGGAAGTTAAGGAGGGGAGGAGGGACGGAGAGAGAGATTTCATAGGATTAGAGGGAATAGTGTCAGAAGCACAGGTGGCCAGAGTAGCACTTGAGAGGATGGAGGAGATCTCATCTGAGGATACTGCTGGGAAGGATGGGAGAGTAGCGGAGAGGGTTGAGAGCCGAGGGGTTGGAGAAGGGGGAGGAGTGACTTTGGGGAGCTCAGATCTGATGGAGTTAATTTTACTAATGAAGTAGGAGGACAGATCGTTGGGGGTGAGGGAAGGAGGAAGGGGAGGAACAGGGGGCCTGAGAAGGGAGTTAAATGTACGAAAGAGCTGACGGGGATGATGGGCATGGGTGTCAATAAGGGAGGAGAAAGAGTTTTGTCTGGCAGAGGAGAGGGCAGAGTTAAGGCAGGAAAAGATAAGCTTGAACTGAATGAGGTTGGCTTGGTGTTTAGACTTTCGCCAACAGCGTTCAGCAGCTCGAGCATAAGAGCGAAGGAGGCGGACAGTGGCAGTGATCCAGGGCTGTGGGTCAGAGAGAAGGGAGAGAAGGGAGGTGAGGTAGGAGGGGGCGAGGTGCTGGAGAGCCTTGAAGCCAAGAGTGAGGAGTTTTTGCTTGATGTGTAGGTTGACTGGTAGCCACTGGAGATTTTTGAGGAGGGGAGTAACATACCCAGAGTGTTTCTGCACAAGGATGATCCGGGCAGCAGTGTGAAGTATAGGGCAGCAGCGTGAAATATAGGAGTTATCAGCATGGCCTAATGGCAAAGAGCACAGGCTTAGGAGTCAGAGGATGTGGGCTCACTTGACTTCTCTGTGTGTCATTTTAACCTCATATGTAAACTGGGGATTGACACTGTGAGCCCCATGTGGGACAGGGACTGTGTCCAACCTGATTACCTTGTATCTACTCCAGAGCTTAGAACAGTGTTTAGCCCATAGTAAGCACTTAACAAATACCACAATAATAATAATTATTATTATCTAAAGTTGCAGAACTTTCTCCAGTTAAAGTCCCTCCATATTAGAAACCTCTCCCCAACGCTTCCACCTCCACCCAGGGACCTCTGGTCTAACCAGACCAATTCTAGATGAAGAAACCTGTGGGTTTGATCCTGCCCCTTTCACCCCTCAACCCCCACCACCCAAACCCAGAGATGACTTCATGTTTTAGCACTTTGGTACATCAGCCATGTGCATATGGTATTCACAGCTGCACTTCATTTACTGGACTCCCCTCTAACCAATCCTCTGTGAATACTGAGGGACTGACTACAGAATCTCCTAACTCCCAAAGCACTATGAGTGACCAAAACACCTTTCTACTTTAAAGGCTGGGGTCCAATCAATCAATCAATCAATCATATTTATTGAGTGCTTACTGTGTGCAGAGCACTGTACTAAGTGCTTGGGAAGTACACGTTGGCAACATATAGAGACAGTCCCTACCCAACAGTGGGCTCACAGTCTACAAGGGGGAGACAGAGAACAAAACCAAACATATTAACAAAATAAAATAAATAGAATAGATATGTACAAGTAAAATAAATAAATAGAGTAATAAATATGTACAAACATATATACATATATACAGGTGCTGTGGGGAAGGGAAAGAGGTAAGGCAACGGGGATGGAGAGGTGGAGGAGGGGGAGAGGAAGGAGGGGGCTCAGTCTGGGAAGGCCTCCTGGAGGAGGTGAGCTCTCAGTAGGGTCTTGAAGGGAGGAAGAGAGCTAGCTTGGCGGATGTGGGGAGGGAGGGCATTCCAGGCCAGGGGGATGATGTGGGTCGGGGGTCGACGGTGGGACAGGCGAGAATGAGGCACAGTGAGGAGATTAGCGGCAGAGGAGTGGAGGGTGCGGGCTGAGCTGCAGAAGGAGAGAAGGGAGGTAAGGTAGGAGGGAGCGAGGTGATGGAGAGCCTTGAAGCCGAGGGTGAGGAGTTTCTGCCTGACGTGTAGGTTGATTGGTAGCCACTGGAGATTTTTGAGGAGGAGAGTAACATGCCCAGAGTGTTTCTGGACAAAGACAATCCGGGCAGCGGCGTGAAGTATGGATTGAAGTGGGGAGAGACAGGAGGATGGGAGCTCAGAGAGGAGGTTGATACAGTAATCCAGACGGAATAGGATGAGAGCTTGAACGAGCAGGGTAGTGGTTTGGATGGAGAGGAAAGGGCGGATCTTGGCAATGTTGCGGAGCTGAGACCGGCAGGTTTTGGTGATGACTTGGATGTGAGGGGTGAACGAGAGAGCGGAGTCGAGGATGACACCAAGTTTGCGGGCTTGTGAGACAAGAAGGATGGTAGTGCCATCAACAGTGATGGGAAAGTCAGGGAGAGGGCAGAGTTTGGGAGGGAAGACAAGGAGTTCAGTCTTGGACATGTTGAGTTTCAGATGGCGGGCAGACATCCAGATGGAGATGTCCTGAAGGCAGGAGGAGATGCGAGCCTGGAGGGAGGGGGAGAGAGCAGGGGCAGAGATGTAGATTTGGGTGTCATCAGCGTAGAGATGATATTTGAAGCCGTGGGAGCGAATGAGGTCACCAAGGGAGTGAGTGTAGATCGAGAACAGAAGGGGACCAAGAACTGAACCTTGAGGAACCCCTACAGTAAGGGGATGGGAGGGGGAGGAGGAGCCTGCCAAAGAGATTGAGAATGAAGGACTGGAGAGATAAGAGGAGAACCAGGAGAGGACGGAGTCTGTGAAGCCAAGGTTGGATAGCGTGTTGAGGAGAAGGGGGTGATCCACAGTGTCGAAGGCACCTGAGAGGCCGAGGAGGATTAGGATAGAGTATGAGCCATTGGATTTGGCAAGCAGGAGATCATTGGTGACAGGGCAGTTTCCGTGGAATGTAGGGGACGGAAGCCAGATTGGAGGGGGTCGAGGAGAGAGTTGGTGTTGAGGAATTTGAGGCAGTGTGTGTAGATGACTCATTCAAGGAGTTTGGAAAGGAATTGTAGGAGGGAGATGGAGCAATAACTAGAAGGTGAGGTGGGGTCAAGAGAGGGTTTTTTTAGGATGGGAGAGACATGGGCATGTTTGAAGGCAGAGAGGAAGGAACCATTGGAGAGTGAGCGGTTAATTAGGTCAGACACAGTCCCTGTCCTGCATGGGGCTCACAGTTGAGGAAACTGAGGCACAGAGAAGTTGTGACTTGCCCAAGGTCGCATAGCAAGATCTTGACAGAGCCGGAATTAGAACCCTTTGATTCCCAGGCCTGTGCTCTTTCAATCAATTAACCAATCAATCAATAGTATTTACTGAGTGCTGACTAAGAGCAGAGCACTGTACTAAGCACTTGGGAAAGTGCAATACAACAGGCTTACAGCCTAGAGCGGGAGACAGGCAGAAGAAGCACTGTGGCTTAGTGGACAGAGCACAAGCCTGAAGTCAGAAGAACCTGGGTTCTAATCCTGGCTCTGCCACTTGTCTGTCATGTGACATTGGGCAAATCTTGGACTTCACTTCTCTGTGCCTCAGTTACCTCATCTGTAAAATGGGGTTTAAGACTGTGAATCCCATGTGGGATATGGACTGTGTTCAACATGATTAGCCCTTATCTACCTCAGCATTTAGTATAGTGCGTGGTACATAGTAAGTACTTAACAAATACCATAAAATATATGTAAATAATGTATAATATGTAATTTATAGATATGTACATATCTCTTTTGGAAAGAGAGAGGAGAGGGAAATGGGAGACAGATTCAAATAAGCCATGCTTCATTGATTGATTGGGTCTGGATTTACCTTAGTTTCTCCAGGACCCATACCCCTGGCCCTGCCACAGGGTGAGCGGGATAACCAGACCTTCTAGAGCTGTTCCAGATGAGAGTAAATGCCCTGGGTTTATGCCCTGGATTTGCCTTAGGATTGCCTAAAAACCAAAGCAACTTGTAGGGTGGGGTCACCATCTGCAGGGAATTCCCCTCTGGTACTGCATGCTTTATCAGACACTGGAGGTGGGTGTGGGCCCCAGACGGAACAAAGTCTGGGAAAGCTCCAGGAAATTTTGCCACACAGAGAGACCAGCACCTGGTAAAAGTAAATAGAGAACCAGGCTGCTCTGTAATAATAACAATGATCATTGTTGCCCCATATGCGGCTCAGTCTTAATCCCCATTTTACAGATGAGGGAACTGAGGCACAGAGAAGTTAAGTGACTTGCCCAAAGTCATACAGCTCATAAGTGGCAGAGCCAGGCTTAGAACCCACGATCTCTGACTCCCAAGCCCGGGCTCTGTCCACTAAGCCACGCCCAGTATCTCTCAGAGAGCACAAGATGTTTGTGTCCTTTCCTGCCTGCAGCCTCCACCCCTCAGGCATTGCTTCCCCCTCCCCCCCACCACCCCCAAACACACACACACACACACACACGCGCGCGCGCATGTACACCCTCAGTTTTGGAAGTGCAGTTGGGACTAGCCAAGTTTCAAGCCAATTTTCAGGCCATGGAGGTCACTCACTCACTTGTGCCATAAACTCAATTCACAACCTCTGAAACAATGTGCAAGATATCCCCCACTGCTGGAATGCTCTCTTCATCAATCTACATCTATCCCCTCCTTCAAATCTTTGTTAAAGACCTGCTTCCTCTAAGATGCCATCATAGTAATGCACAGTACTAATTGAGCACCCACTCTGTACCCTTTCACATAAACCACGCTGCAGGAGTCAGAGGATGTGGGTTCTAATTCCGGCCCTGCCACAAGTCTGCTATGAGACCTTGAACGGGATCATCTCTATACGTTGCCGACTTGTACTTCCCAAGCGCTTAGTACAGTGGTCTGCACACAGTAAGTGCTTAATAAATACAATTGAATGAATGAATGAGTGAAAAGTCACTTCACTTCTCTGTGCCTCAGTTCCCTCATCCCTCAGGGATACTGGGTGTGGCTTAGTGGAAAGAGCCCGGGCTTGGGAGTCAGAGATCGTGGGTTCTAATCCTGCCTTTCCCACTTATGAGCTGTGTGACTTTAGGCAAGTCATTTAACTTCTCTGTGCCTCAGTTCCCTCATCTGTAAAATGGGGATTAAGAGTGTGAGCCCCCCGTGGGACAAACTGATCACCTTGTAACCTCCCCAGTGCTTAGAACAGTGCTTTGCACATAGTAAATGCTTAATAAATGCCATTGTTATTATTATTATCTATAAAATGGGGATTAAGACTGTGAGCCCCATGTGGGATAGGGACTGTGTCCAAACTGATTACCTTATTTGTATATAGGAATTTCCACATTCATCATAGGGCAAGTCCCACATTTGGAATGTTGAGAAGTTTGGGTAGTTCCAACAGGGCAGCCTGGCCTGCAGTGCTGAGGAGATGGGGAAGGAACTGCTAATTTTTATTATTATTTTAGGATTGTTGAATTTACTCTGCCATTTTTTCCCTACATTTGTCTTCCTCATCTTTTATATTGTGAGTTCCATGGGCCAGAGACTATGTCTAAATTAATGTTGGTGTTTCGCACATTGAAAGTGCTTAAAAAATGTCATTAATTGATTTCTGACTGAAGAACAGGCAGCTTTGAGTTAGGAGGTCTGGGCTCTGGTCCTTACTCTGCTTTGCAATCTGTTGGGAAATCATTTAATCTCTCTTTGGCTCAGTTTCCCCATCTGAAATGGGGCTGGCAATACCTCCCTTTTCCTGTGTCACAAAGCTGATGGGAGGACAAAATGAAATAACATGGAAACACTTTGGAAAATCAAGGATGATATAAATTCAGCCTTCCCAAAATATTAATATTATTATCATTCCCGGGCACAGCCAGCTTGCCCAACTACATGAGTGACTGTAGTGACAGTGTCAGGGCTTGCCTTCATCTCCTGCAGCCTAGACTTCGGCCTCTGACTGTTTATTTCTAGAACTGGGCAACTACTGAAGAGAGTCAATCTCCCTAAGCATCAAACAGAAACTCCTCACCATTGACTTTAAAGCACTCAATAACCTTGCCCCCTCCTACCTCACCTCTCTACTCTCTTACTACAACCCAACCCATGCACTTCACTCTTCTAATGCTAACCTCACAATACCTCAATCTCTTCTATCTCATGGCCAACCCTCACCCACGTCCTGCTTCTGGCCTGGAATGGCCTCCTTCCTCATATCCGACAATTACCATCACCCACTTCCAAGTCTTACTGAAGGTACTTCTCCTCCATTCATTCATTCAATCGTATTTATTGAATGCTTACTGTGTGCAGTGCACTGTACTAAGTGCTTGGGAAGTACAAGTTGGCAACATAAAGAGACGGTCCCTACCCAACAGCAGGCTCACAGTCTAGAAGGGGGAGACAGACAACAAAACAAAACATATTAACAAAATAACATAAATAGAATAGTAAACAAGTACAAGTAAAATAAATAAATAGAGTAATAAATATGTACAAACGTATATACATATATATAGGTGCTGTGGGGAGTGGAAGGAGGCAAGATGGGGGGATGGGGGAGGAGGGGGAGAAGAAGGAGGGGGCTTAGTCTGGGAAGGCCTCGTGGAGGAGGTGAGCTCTCAGTAGGGCTTTGAAGGGAGGAAGAAAGCTAGCTTGGCAGATGTGTGGAGGGAGGGCATTCCAGGCCAGGGGGAGGACGTTGGCCAGGGGTCGACGGTGGGACAGGCGAGAACGAGGCACAGTGAGGAGATTAGCGGCAGAGGAGCAGAGGGTGCAGGCTGGGCTGTAGACAGAAAGAAGGGAGGTGAGGTAGGAGGGGGCGAGGTGATGGAGAGCCTTGAAGTCGAGAGTGAGGAGTTTTTGCCTGATGCGTAGGTTGATTGGTAGCCACTAGAGATATTCGAGGAGGGGAGTAACATTCCCAGAGCTTTTCTGCACAAAGATGATGCGGGCAGCAGTGTGCAGTATAGACTGAAGTGGGGAGAGACAGGAGGATGGGCGATCAGAGAGGAGGCTGATGCAGTAATCCGGTCGGGATAGGATGAGAGATTAAACCAGCAGGGTAGCAGTTTGGATGGAGAGGAAAGAGTGGATCTTGGTGATGTTGTGGAGGTGAGACTGGCAGGTTTTGGTGACAGATTGGATGTGAGGGGTGAACGAGAGAGCAGAGTCGAGGATGACACCAAGGTTGTGGGCTTGTGAGACGGGAGGGATGGTAGTGCCATCAACAGTGATGGGAAAGTCAGGGAGAGGGCAGGGTTTGGGAGGGAAGATAAGGAGTTCAGTCTTGGAAATATGTACACGTATGTACACATCTGTAATTCATTCATTTATATTAATGTCTTTCTCCCCCTCCGGACTGTAAGGTCACTGTGGGCAGGGAATGTGTCTGTTCATTGTTATATTGTACTCTCCCAAGCGCTTAGTACAGTGCTTTTCACACAGTAAACACTCAGTAAATATGATCAATCAATCAATGGTATTGATTGAGCACTTACTGTGTGCATACTAAGTGCTTGGGAGAGTAAAATATAACAGAATTGGTGAACATGTTCCCTGCCCACAACAAGCTTCAGAGGGACTGCTCTAGGGAGCACTAAACCAATGAAGCTGGATTGATGAGATCTAGAGCTTCCAGAAAGGATCATATGTCACAAGCTGGGAAAAGTGAGACTCTGCCATCCAAGGAAAAGGAAATTTGAAGTTCACCTGGAGCAGAAGAAAGGAACCTTAGCATTTGCAATGATGGGAAACAGCTGGGAACTGACAGAACTGGGCTTGCCATTGAAAACACAAATGGGTGATTTGAACAACCCAAATGGCTGAACCTAGAGTGATCTCACTGGTCAACACTTGTGTGAATGTTGTTAACAGAGAATAGCAAAGCCTGGGGGCTGCTTTACACACAATTTCTCAACTCAGTTCTTTGGGTTTAAACATATTCCCAGCTAACTTGGATGCTCAGACTAAAATTTTCCACTTATTTTCCATCCACTCCCCCATCTTCTCCCCCTGCCCCTTCCTCCCCGCCCTCTGCCACCGACCCCCCGCAACCCGTGCACCAACCAACACCACAAATGTCCAAAACTGAAATCCTCATCTTCCCACCCAAACCTGCCCTCCCCCATCACTGTAGTCAATACCACTATCCTCCCTATCTCAAATGCCTGTAACCTTGGAGTTGTCCTCGACTCATCTCTCTCATTCCACCCACATATTAAATCTGTCACCAAATTCTGTTGGGTCTACCTTCATAATATTACTAAAATTCACCCTTTCTTCTCCATCCAAACTTCTACCATGCTGATCCAAGCACATATTGCATCCCACCTTGACTACTGCACCTGCCTCCTTGCCGTCCTCTCTGCCTCCTGTCTCTCCCCATTCCAGTCCATACTTCACTCAGTTGCACGGATCATTTTACTAAAAAAAGTTCAGTCCACGTCTCTCCACTTCTCGGGAACCTCAATGGCTGCCCATCCACCTTTGCATCAAACAGAAACTCCTTACCATTGGCTTTAAAACACTCCATCAGCTCTCCCCATCCTTCCTCACCTCTCTGATCTCCTACTACAGTCCAGCCCACACACTTTGCTTCTCTAGTGCCAACTTACTCACTGTGCTTTGATCTCATGTATCTTGCCGACGACCCCTTTCCCACATCCTCCCCCTAGCCTGGAACTCCCTCCCCCTTCATATATACCAGACCACCACTCTCCTTGCCTTCAAAGCCTTATTAAGGCCACAGCTCCTCCAAGAGTCCTTCTCCAATTAAGTCCTTTTCCCCCTGGTTCTCTCTCCCTTCTGTGTCATCTATGCACTTGGGCATTTGATATTTGCCCCACCCTCAACCCCACAGCATTATGTGCACATCTTTAAGTCATATATTAGAACTTGTTTATATAAACGTCTGTCTCCCCCCTAGACTGTAAGTTTGTTGTGGGCAGGGAGCGTGTCTGCTAACTCTACTGTTTTGTGCTCTCAAGTGCTTAGTCCAGTGCTCTGCACATAGTAAGCACTCAATAAATACCATTGATTGATTGATTATTGGGTGATAAGAGTTTCAATCCCCTCTCAGGGGTGCACCTGGAGAGTTTCCAGTACTCTACCAGTCTTAACTACAGGAGGGAGAGTCAAGCAGGAGCATACCCTTTCCATTCCTAGCTTGGGCAGTGGCTAGTGAGTAGAAGACAATCTGCTACAAGTCAAAACTCCCCTATGCTGGGCAGCAGTGGCACAGAGATTCAAGGGAAAGAGTCGAGGGAGGAGACTCAAGTTTACTGCGAGGAAGGAGGCAATGGTAAACCACTTCCATATTTTTACTAAGAAAACTCTATGGATACACTACGATTGCAGATGGAGGTGAGGCATTCTGGGAGAGAAGTGTCACTATGTGTCCATGGTGTCGCTATGGGTCGGAGACGACTCGACAGCATAAGACAAGACAAGAAGAGTTTCAATATCCCAATAAATAAGAAAACCACATTACAAATGGGCCAGGAGTGGAGAAGTGGAGGAACAGAGCAATGTGTCTTCTGTCCTGGATTCTCCTTTGCCCAAGTTTCTTGCTCTCTCTGGGAAGCCCAGAAGTGGTGGAGTGTTTGGGGCATAACTGCCCTGTGTTGGGCAGTTACCCGCCATTCCTAGGGCATTGTAATCCATCCATCAGTCAATCAGTCAATAGTATTTATTAAGCATTTGCTGTTCCAAGTGCATAGTACAGTGCTCTGCACAAAGGAAGCGCTCAATAAGTGCCACTAGTTAGTTGGGTGCCTAGCACTGTACTGAGAGCTTGGAAGAGTATAGTAGCATTAGTAGATAAGCACGTCGCTAGTCTTTGAGCTCATTGTGGGCAGGAACTGTCTGTTGTTATATTGTACTCTCCCAAGTGCTTAGTACAGTGCTTTGCACACAGTACATGCTGAATAACTACAATTGAATGAATGAATGTCAGTGACCTTTCAATCTAGTAGGAGAGACAGGTGCTAAAATAGGGAGTAGGAGTAGGAGTAAAAGAAGCAGCATTTGTAGCAATGGTGTATGAAGATATGTGCTTAAGTGTTACAGGGGAGTGAGTACCCAAGTGCTTAGGTGACAAAGAAGTGCTGGAATGGGAGCAGTCAGGGAGAATTAGGGTTGGGAGATGAGATTAATCAGGGAAGGCTCCTAAAGGAGATATTATTTCATAAGGGCTCTGAAGAGGAGGAGACCTGTGATTTACCAGTTGTGAAGCAGGAGTTCCAGGTAGAAGGGAGGGCATGAGCAAGAGGTCAGCAGTGGAAGAGATTAAACTAAAGCACTGTGAGTGGGTTGTCTTGAGGGGAATGAAGTGTGGGAACTGGAGTGTAGGGGGTGAGGAGTGAGGATAAATAGGAGGGAGAGAACTGATTGAATGTCTTAAAGCCTTTGGTCAGGAGGTTTTATCTGATGTGGAGACGAATGAACAATCATTGGAGATCTTCGAAGAGTGACGAGACATGCACAGATAAATGTTTTGGAAAATGATCCAGGCAGCAAAGTGAAGTATGGACTGGAGAGGAGAGAGAGACTGGAGGCAGGGAGGACAACTAGGAGGCTGAGGTACTAGTCAAGTCAGGATATGACAAGTGCCTGGACCAATGACTGCGGTTTCCAGTCCCTGCTACTCAAGTGATCACAGCTTCCCAATGTTCTAAAGGGAAGCAGTGTGGCTTAGTGGATCGAGCATGGGCCTGGGACTCAGAAAGACCTGGGTTCTAATCCTGGCTCTGCCACATGTCTACTGTGTGACCTTGGGCAAATCACTTCACTTCTCTGTGCCTCAGTTACCTCGTCTGGAAAATGGGGATAAGAGTGTGAGCCCCATTAACTTGTATCTACCTTAGTGCTTAGAACAGTGCTTGGCACATAGTAAATGCTTAACAGGTACCATAAAATAATAATTATTATTATTATTATTATTATTAAAGGTTGCTGTGATGGTACACTCCTAACCATGGTGAGTAAAAGAAAGTCACTCAGCATGGTAGAGGAGACTGTTTTGCACTGTGGTTGCTTCTTTAAAATCCTTCCTCTGCTGTCCACATGGCCCCAGCCAGTTGGAAACTACATGTTGAGTGCAGTTTGGGATGTCAGGTGGACTGGCTGGAACTCAGCTTTAGTATAAGAAAAAGTTCCAAAATGGCTGTTCCAGGGCAGAGGAGGGAGCGTCAGCAGCCATTGTTGCTACCACCTACTTGTGCTGCTTCCCTTAACTCCCTATTAACTGACAGCCCACTGGCTACCAGGGTGACATTCCAGTTTTTTTTTTTAAATAACTTTCGGCTCTGGCTGAGTGTCTGGTCCCCAGACAGTTAGGGCTCCAGGATTTTAGGCTCCAGGATTTTATGCAATAGCCACAGCATAAGCACCATCTGCACAAATAGCAGAGAATGGCTTAAGTCAAAAGCTTCCTCCTCCCTCTCTTTACCCAAGATCCAGCCAACTCTGAATGATCACAGGGAAGATTAAATATTCTGTAGATTTTCTTCAAGCCCTGGCCTGAATCATCCTCCTGTTTCCTGTTTTCTTCCTCACTGAACGTGACTGCATAGGGGCAGGGTAGAAGAAGAGGTAGAGGCTGCCAGTCCCGCCAGACGTCCTCAAGGCAGGCAGGGAGGGTGAGCAGAGAGCGACAAGGGGCATACCCCAGGGACCCCAGGACCCTCGGACTTTACCTAGGTCCAGTCAGAGCAGCAGAGGGGTACAGGGAGACATGACCTAGATGCCTTAAAGGATTGCTTGTTTCCCTAAATCAAGGGTTCAGGCCTAGGGGAAAAGCCCTTCTGCATGGCCACACAGGGATTTCATATGGTCCCTGAGCTGCAGCAAGAAAGAGGTCAGTTGAACATAAGGAAGAATTTCATAACTGTGATGGGGATTAAACACTGGAACTGGCAGCCAAGGGAGGTTGTGGAATTCCATCGCTGGAGATTCTGAAAAAACAAATAGACTATCCACCCTGGGTTGTGGTTATTAGCTTGCCTGGAGACAGAGGACGGGGCCAGTTGGCCTCTCAAAGACCCTGTAAACTCTAAGATCCTATGAGTGTTAACCTCCAAGTTTAAATGGGGAATAAATAAAAACAATAATGGTATTTTTTAATCGCTACTTGCCAAACTCCTGTAAACTCTAAGATCCTATGAGTGTTAACCTCCAAGTTTAAATGGGGAATAAATAAAAACAATAACGGTATTTTTTAATCGCTACTTGCCAAACTCCGGGGTGGATACAAGATAATCCGGTCAGATGCAGTCCCTGTCTCACGTGGGCTGCATAGTCTAAGTCAAAGGGAGGAGGATTTAGTCCTGACTTTCCAAATGAGGTAACTGAGGTGCAGAGAAGTTAAATGACTTGCCCAAGATCACACAGCAGGCAGGAGGTGACAGAGCCAGGATTAGAACCCAGATTCCCTGACTCCCAGGCCTGTGCTCTATCAACTAGGTCATGCTGCTTTCCGTGGCCCTTTGCACGTTCCAAGCCAAAACAGTCGGCTAAACGGGGAAACGAAGGCCAACTGCATCGGTACAGCATCGGCACTATGCCACAGTCACCTTGGCCATAAAAGCATCCGGCAAATAAAAGTCCTCTATGCACATTTCGCAGTGTGTGGCACCCTTGCCCACCTACTCACTCGTTCATTTCCCAACAAGAACATGACTGGCAGGAGAAGCCCCTGGAAATAGAGACCTAGGTTCAGGACATGGGGGGCGGGGGGGGCAGTTTAAGGAGCAAAATTCCTGCTGGCAAGTGACTGTGCACCTTAAGCCTTCCCCGTCTCTTCTTCTCCTTCCCCCCTCCAATGCCATCTTGGTCTGAATCCGAACAGTCATGAGATCTCTAGCCCTGGCCCTTCCTGCCCTCAAGAAGTTCTTCTCTAAATGAGGAACAATAATGCACATGAAGAAAGGATTATTTTCAAAAAATACTGGTTCAAATCTTAAAAACAAAAAACTCATAAGAAATTTCAGAAATATTTCCAAAAGACAAAAGCTCTAGGGCAGCAGCCTAGCCAGGATATTAAAGTAGTGTTCATAATTTTTCCCAATGTTCCATAAATGGATTTAAAGGCCACAGAGCCTCTTCACCTGTCCACAACTGCGGAGGGCACCAGGGCTGGCTTTGGACAGGAAGTAAAGTAAGCAGTTGGCTCAGGGCGGCATGCAAGAGGGGTTTCTGAGCTTTCCAAAATGGCCACCGATTGGGACAGTCAAGTCAGAGTCTTTATCAGATTTTGTTACCAATATGGCTGTCATGGATGCACAGAGTTGATGCCACTCCCCATCTTCTTGCAGATTTCTGGATCCTTGGCTTTCTCACCCTCAGAAATAAAGGAAACGTTTTAAAAGATTTGGCTTTTTAAAAAATATATAAATACCAGTGAGCTCTGCCCTCCCTTCAACCTAGAGATAGCAGAGGAGAGCAAGTGACAGATCAGCCTTTCTAAGCTGAGATCCAGGGGTTGAGAGGAGGTGGTGTTGGTGGGGTGGAGTGCTAGATTGGGCCTGTGTTCTAATTCTGCTTCCACCACTTGTCTGCTGTGTGACCTTGGGCAAGTCACCTCACTTCTCTGTGCCTCAGTTCCCTCATCTGTAAAATGGGGATTAAGAGTGTGAGCCCCATGTGGGGCAAGGATTGTGTCCAACCTGATTAGCTTGCATCTACACCAGTGCTTAGTACAGTGCCTGGCACATAGTAAGCATTTAACAAATCTTGTCATGTCTTATTCTATTGAGTCGTCTTTGGCCCAAAGCGACACCATGGACACATCACTCCCAGAATGCCCCACCTCCATCTGCAATTGTTCTGGTAGTGTATATATAGAGTTTTCTTGGTAAAAAATAGGGACGTGGTTTACCATTTCCTCCTTCCGCACAGTCAACTTGAGTCTCCTCCCTCTACTCTCTCCCAAGCTGCTGCTGCTCAACAAATACCATTAAAAAAAACAACAACTCTGAACTCCCACCACAAGGCTCTGGACCTGCTGAAGGCAGCCTGGAGGACATTGCCTCTTCAGCCCATCAGGGAGATGGAGAGGCTGTCTCAAGTTTCAATCTTTGTGACCCCAGGTCTCAATTCCTCTCTGGTGTGCCAGAAGAGCTTGGGACCTCATGAGCGGCTCCTCTTCTTTTTCCCTACAACTACAGGGGGCAGGGTCAATCAATCAATCAATCAATCATATTTATTGAGCGCTTACTGTGTGCAGAGCACTGTACTAAGCGCTTGGGAAGTACAAGTTGGCAACATATAGAGACAGTCTCTACCCAACAGTGGGCTCACAGTCTAGAAGGGGGAGACAGAGAACAAAACCAAACATATTAATAAAATAAAATAAATAGAATAGATATGTACAAGTAAAATAAATAAATAAATAAATAGAGTAATAAATATGTACAAACATATATACATATATACAGGTGCTGTGGGGAAGGGAAGGAGGTAAGATGGGGGGACGGAGTGGGGGACGAGGGGGAGAGGAAGGAGGGGGCTCAGTCTGGGAAGGCCTCCTGGAGGAGGTGAGCTCTCAGTAGGGCCTTGAAGGGAGGAAGAGAGCTAGCTTGGCGAATGTGGGGAGGGAGGGCATTCCAGGCCAGGGGGATGACATGGGTCGGGGGTCGACGGCGGGACAGGCGAGAACGAGACACAGTGAGGAGATTAGCGGCAGAGAAGCAGAGGGTGCGGGCTGGGCTGTAGAAGGAGAGAAGGGAGGTGAGGTAGGAGGGGGCGAGGTGATGGAGAGCCTTGAAGCTGAAGGTGAGGAGTTTCTGCCTGATGCGCAGATTGGTAGCCACTGGAGATTTTTGAGGAGGGGAGTAACATGCCCAGAGCGTTTCTGGACAAAGACAATCCGGGCAGCGGCATGAAGTATGGATTGAAGTGGGGAGAGACAGGAGGATGGGAGATCAGAGAGAAGGCTGATGCAGTAGTCCAGACGGGATAGGATGAGAGCTTGAACGAGCAGGGTAGCGGTTTGGATGGAGAGGAAAGGGCAGATCTTGGCAATGTTGCGGAGCTGAGACCGGCAGGTTTTGGTGACAACTTGGATGTGAGGGGTGAACGAGAGAGCAGAGTCGAGGATGACACCAAGGTTGCGGGCTTGTGAGACGGGAAGGATGGTAGTACCGTCAACAGAGATGGGAAAGTCAGGGAGAGGGCAGGGTTTGGGAGGGAAGACAAGGAGTTCAGTCTTGGACATGTTGAGTTTTAGGTGGCGGGCAGACATCCAGATGGAGATGTCCTGAAGGCAGGAGGAGATGCGAGCCTGGAGGGAGGGGGAGAGAGCAGGGGCAGAGATGTAGATTTGGGTGTCATCAGTGTAGAGATGATAGTTGAAGCCGTGGGAGCGAATGAGGTCACCAAGGGAGTGAGTGTAGATCGAGAACAGAAGAGGACCAAGAACTGAACCTTGGGGAACCCCTACAGTAAGGGGATGGGAGGGGGAGGAGGAGCCTGCAAAAGAGACTGAGAATGAACAACCGGAGAGATAAGAGGAGAACCAGGAGAGGACAGAGTCTGTGAAGCCAAGGTTGGTTAGGGTCCACCTCTTCTTCACATAATAGTAATAATAATAATAATTGTGGTACTGGTTAAGTGCTTACTATGTGTCAGGCACTGTACTAAGCGCTGGAGTGGATATATGTGGTAGGCAGACCCTAGCCAGGCCCAGCTTCAGACACCTGATCACCTGAGCTGGGAGAAGTTTGCCTCCCCGTCCCATTCTGCATGACATCATGCAGTGTGCAAACGCATCAGTCTGTATAATGTCGTCACATTTCACTGTGTGTGCAGACGGTGAACATAATGACATTATCATATGGCAGACCATCAAATCTTCCTCCCCGAAACTAGGGCATTTCTCCAGGGTAACCCCAACCCACTCCACTGCACTAACTCTATTGCTTTCCCCTCCCAGTGCCCTGTTCACATGGCTATCAGAAGTTGTGCCCTGCGGTAGTTGCTTACTTGGCATATTGACTGCAGCCAGCCCTGGTGGTAGCAGGAAAGTGGAGGGGGACAGGTCGTAGGCCTCAAACTCTTTGGCTCCAAAACTTCAGTCGCTGGGGAGGAACCCTTTCTGCATGAAGAAAAGCCTGCAGAAACAAACTCCACCATTCCATATAGACAGCTGGGCAAATATATACCCACCTCGCCCTCTCCCTCCTCTTCTTCCCTTGAAGGCCAGGTTGGAAGTAAAGCTGGGTCACTGCTATTACCAAAGTGGCAAAACCACTCTAGACTGTAAGCTCGATGCGGGCAGGGAACATGTCTACCAACTTTGTTATATTGTACTCTCCCAAGCGCTTAGTACAATGCTCTGCACACAATAATCACTCAATAAATAATAATTATGGTACTTGTTAAGCACTTATTATGTGCCAAGCACTGTTCTAAGCACACTATGTGCCAAGCACTGTTCTAAGCACTGGGGTAGATATAACTTAATCAGGTTGGGTACAGTCCCTGTCCTACATGGGGCTCACAGTATTAATCCCCATTTTACAGATGATGCAACTGAGGCCCAGAGAAATGAAATGACTTGCCCAAAGTCACACAGCGGACATGTGGTGGAGTCACGATTAGAACCCAGGTCCTTCTGACTCCCAGGTCAGTGCTCTATCCACTAAACCACACTTCCTACCCATCTCACTTGCAGGAACAAGAGCCCACCCACGGACTCTGTCCTCTACTGCTTCTCCTCTTATCTCTCTGGCTGTACATTCTCAGTCCCCTTCGCAGGCTCCTCCTCCCCCTCCCATCCCCTAACTGTAGGGGTTCCTCAAGGGTCAGTTCTTGGTCCCCTTCTGTTCTCCATCTATACTCACTAGGTGAACTCATTCACTCCCATGGCTTCAGCTATCATCTCTACGCTGATGACACCCAAATCTACATCTCTTTCTCTGTTCTCTCTCACTCCCTCCAGGCTCGTATCTCCTCCTGCCTTCAGAACATCTCCACCTGGATGTCCGCCTGCCACCTAAAACTCAACATGTCCAAGACGGAGCTCCTTATCTTCCCTCCCAAACCCTGTCCTCTCCTTGACTTTCCCATCACTGTGGACGGCACTACCATCCTTTCCGTCTCACAAGCCCGCAACCTTGGTGTCATCCTTGACTTCACTCTCTCATACACCCCACACATCCAATCCGTCACCAAAACCTGCCGGTCTCACCTTCACAACATCGCCAAGATCTGCCCTTTCCTCTCCATCCAAACCGCTACCTTGTTGGTACAATCACTCATCCTATCCCGACTGGATTACTGCATCAGCCTCCTTTCTGATCTCCCATCCTCCTGTCTCTCCCCGCTTCAGTCTATACTTCACTCTGCTGCCCAGATCATCTTTGTGCAGAAATGCTCTGGGCATGTCACTCCCCTCCTCAAAAATCTCCAGTGGTTGCCTATCAATCTTCACATGAAGCAAAAACTCCTCACTATTGGCTTCAAAGCTCTCCATCACCTTGCCCCCTCCTACCTCACCTCCCTTCTCTCCTTCTACAGCCCAGCCCACACCCTCCACTCCCGTGCCACTAAACTCATCACTGTGCCTCGTTCTTGCCTGTCCTGCCATCAACCCCTGGCCCACATCCTACCTCTGGCCTGGAATGCCCTACCTCCTCACATCCACCAAACTAGCTCTCTTCCCCTCGTCAAAGCCCTACTGAGAGCTCACCTCCTCCAGGAGGCCTTCCCAGACTGAGCCCCCCCTTTTCCTCTGCTCCTCCTCCCCTCTCCATTGTCCCTACTCCCTCCCTCTGCTCTATCCCCTTCCCCTCCCCACAGCACTTGTGTATATTTGTACATATTTATTACTCTATTTATTTTATTAATGATGTGTATATAGCTATAATTCTATTTAACTATTTTGGTGATATTGACTCCTGTCTATTTTTGTTTTATTGTCTGTCTCCCCCTTCTAGACTGTGAGCCTTTTGTTGGGTAGGGATTGTCTCTATCTGTTGCCAAATTGTACTTTCCAAGCATTTATTACAGTGCTCTGCACACAGTGAGTGCTCAATAAATATGATTGAATGAATGAATGAATGAATGGAGGAGAAGGGAGGGGGAAAGCTGCTGATGGGAGACAGCAGTAAGCAAAACTGAACCAGAAGACTTCTTTAAAAAACAGCTTCGAGAAAGAGATTGTGCAACTGTGGCAATGCCCTGATTTCACCCCTGCCTCCCTTAGTATCCTCTGGTAAATGGCTTTACTTAACTTGCGCCTGAGGAAAAGAATCCCCACCCTCTACAAGCACATAGGAAGGTTGAAAGGATTTGTCAGCTAATATCTGGCGATCAAATCAAGCCCTTTGAAGAAAGATGGTCACAGAATATTATCATGGAGGAAGGAAATAGAGATTTTGTTTATGTTTTATGTTCAAATATTTTTACAACTAGAAAAAGCAACCGATATGTAGCTTGGGAAAGAAAGTCACTTAAATGAATCGAAGTGCAAGGAGCCAAAGTAAATCCAAACAAACAATAGTCCAGGAAAAAAATAAATCCAAGGAATAACCTTTACTAAAGGTAAGAGAAACTTCACCGTAGAGCCCTGCAAGGAGAAGAGCCTCAACCAGCTCCACTTTCAGACCCTCTTAGGCCCAAGAAATAGCAAGTCCCAGCACGTTGAAGCAGCGTTGCCTAGTGGATAGCGGATAAGCATGGGCCTGGGAGCCAGAGGACTGGGTTCTAATCCCAGATCTACCACTTGTCTGCTGTGTAACCTTGGGCAGGTCATTTAACTTCTCTGTGCCTCAGTTTCAACTGCAAAATGGGAATTCAATACCTGTTCTCCCTCCTTCTGCTACTACTAATAATAATTATGGTATTTGTTGAGTGCTTATTATGCTCCAGGCACTGTACTAAGTGCCGGGGTAGATAAAATATAATCATGTCCCACATGGCGCTCACAGAATTAGAAGGTCACACGGCAGGTATGTGGTGAAACCTGGATTAGAACCCAGGTCCTCTGACTCCCAGGCATATGTGCTTCCCACTAGGCCATGCTGCTGCCCTTAATAAACAATTGATTGTTAAGGGAAGTCCTACTTAGTCTGTGAGCCCCATGTGGGACAAGTACTGTCTCCTACCTGATTAACTTGTATCTACCACAGCACTTAGAATAGTGCTTGACACATAGTAATGCTTAAATGCCAGAAAAAAAAAGGTATAGGGGCTTGTACAAAGAATTGTGCATTACCAAATCCCCTGGGATCTCACTAGGACTACAACAGGGACAACTACAATAATAATAATTATGGCATTTATGAAGCGCTTACTATGTGCAAAGCACTGTTCTAAGTGCTGGAGAGGTTACAAGGTGATCAGGTTGTCCCACGTGGGGCTCACAGTCTTAATCCCAATTTTACAGATGAGGTAACTGAAGCACAGAGAAGTTAAGTGACTTGCCCATAGTCACACAGCTGACAAGTGGCAGAGCTGGGTTTTGAACCCATGACCTCTGACTCCAAAGCCCATGTTTTTTCCACTGAGCCACGCTGCTTCTCAAATGCCTTTCCCCCAACAATCAATCATTCGATGGTATTTATCAGCATTTACTGTGTGCAGAGCACTGTACCAAGCACTTGGCAAAGTTTGATAGAATTGGTAGAAACGATCCCTGCCCTCAAGGAGTTTACATTCTAGTGGGAGAGATAAACAATAAAATAAATTACAGATAGGGGAAATGACAGAGTATAAGGAATGTAGAATGTAGACTCTAGCCTGTAAACTCACCCTCTAGACTGTAAGTTCATTGTGGGAAGGGAAAATGTCTACCAACCCTGTTGTATTGTACTCTCCCAAGTGCTTAGTACAATGCTCTGCACAGAGTAACCACTCAATTAATATGATTGATTGATTAAGTGTGTGTTGGGGGTGGTGAATATCAAAGTGCTTAAAGGGTACACACAGTCAGTCCAGGTTTGGGGTACAGGGGGTGCGATTTGCATAAGAGGTGTTTGTTGGGATTACAAATTAGTGTGGTTGTCCCATCAGATCTACCAATCCCTAACAGAATCAATCAATCAATCAATCATATTTATTGAGCGCTTAATGTGTGCAGAGCACTGTACTAAGCGCTTGGGAAGTACAAGTTGGCAACATATAGAGACAGTCCCTACCCAACAGTGGGCTCACAGTCTAAAAGGGGGAGACAGAGAACAAAACCAAACATACTAACAAAATAAAATAAATAGAATAGATATGTACAAGTAAAATAAATGGAGTAATAAATATGTACAAACATATATACATATATACAGGTGCTGTGGGGAAGGGAAGGAGGTAAGATGGGGGGAATGGAGAGGGGGATGAGGGGGAGAGGAAGGAAGGGGGTCAGTCTGGGAAGGCCTCCTGGAGGAGGTGAGCTCTCAGTAGGGTCTTGAAGGGAGGAAGAGAGCTAGCTTGGAGGATGGGCAGAGGAAGGGCATTCCAGGCCCCGGGGGATGACGTGGGCCGGGGGTCGATGGTGGGACAGGTGAGAACGAGGCACGGTGAGGAGATTAGTGACAGAGGAGCGGAGGGTGCAGGGTGGGCTGCAGAAGGAGAGAAGGGAGGTGAGGTAGGAGGGGGCAAGGTGATGGAGAGCCTTATAGCCAAGGGTGAGGAGTTTCTGCCTGATGCTCAGATTGGTAGCCACTGGAGATTTTTGAGGAGGGGAGTAACATGCCCAGAGCGTTTCTGGACAAAGACAATCCAGGCAGCAGCATGAAGTATGGATTGAAGTGGGGAGAGACATGAGGATGGGAGATCAGAGAGAAGAAGTTGAATTACCCCTAAGACCCCTATGATTGACATCTGCCAGTCATATGATGCACTCTGATGCCAGCCTGGCACCCACTCCCCAATCTGTTCCCCATCCATCCCCCTAGCCTGTACCACAGAGCCTCTTTCTCTGGCCCCCACTGCAGGGGTCAATTCTGGAGGAAGGGACCTGAAGAAGAGGTCTTATATTCAGATATCTGTGAGTTGGGTGCCTGCCCCCGGTCCACTCCCTGGAATCTACAAGCATTCCTAGTGGAGGAAACCAGGTACCAGAGGCTCTGCCCTCTGAGGCTTTACTGTAGGGCCTCTCTCCTCAGCTCCCACCATGGAGGTCAGCTCCAAAAGGAGTGCCTGGGCAGCTTCTGCCCCCTACCCCTACTGCGTGGGTCAGTTCTGGAGGAAGGGCCTGGGGGCCTCTGCCCCTTCCCCAGCCATGAAGGTCAGCTAGAGAAAGGGCCTGGGCAGCCTCTTGCCCCCGCCACGGGGGTCAGCTCTGGAGGAAGGAACTCAGGAAAGAGGTCTCCTAGTTGGGCGTTTGTGAGCTGGGTTCCCAGAGCAGGAAAGTTCTGGGAGAGATATGAAAGATATAATCAAAAGGAGGGTGGCTTCTTATTGATTCATTAATTTATAAATAATTGAAAATGGGAGAAGAGCAATATTTAGGTGTTCTTAAATTCTCTTCCCTGCCTGCCCTTCCTCCCCCAACACTACCTTCGATTCACAGCAGGGCCACCCCCTATCCACACACTCTATGCTGTCTGCCTGGGTCCCTTCCTCCAGAGCCGACCCCTGTGGTGGAGACGTGGGGGGGCCTGGGGGCGGGGGGAGGCCAAAGTCCCACCTCTTTTCCCCGGCTGCCACCCCCTGGTTGCAAGATCTACTGACATTGTAATTTAGACTATGAAGACAATCGGTCAGCAACCGATACAAATCATTCATTTATCTGATCATCTTGAGGGATTTCGCCTGATTAATGTGTTGTAGTGCAAAATATGCCAATCCATTGTGAAACTGCCCGGCCTTCTTGGGGCCTTGGAATTTCAGTCCACGCAGGGTTCCACCTCATGGATTTCAAAGGGCATGGTGACCCCATTGTAAGTTCCAATGGACCACCTCTTCTAGAGAATACCAATTGCCTCATACACTCCCCAGACCCACGCCAGTTTTCATTCAGCCAGCAGAAGATGAGAATCATCAGAGTTCTCAGCTCTTGAAGAACCTCAGAGTTAAACTTGTGCTCATCACAAATCATTCATGCAGTACTCATGCCCCTCAATTTTGGTTTTTGATCAAACTTTGTGGGCTTAATGAGGGTCAAGATATGTAGAGAAGCAGTGTGGCTCAGTGGAAAGAGCACGGGCTTGGGAGTCAGAGGTCATGGGTTCAAATCCTGGCTCCACCAATTGTCAGCTGTGTGGCCTTGGGCAAGTCACGTAACTTCTCTGTGCCTCAGTGACCTCATCTGTAAAATGTTGATTAAGACTGGAAGCCCCACGTGGGAAAACCTGATCACCTTGTATCCTCCCCAGCACTTAGAACAGTACTTGGCACATAGTAAGCGCTTAACAAATACCATCATTATTATTATTATTTTCCATGGAAAGCCTGGTTTGACTTTGTTGGAAGGGACATTTTGATTTCTGCACTCTTCACTGAGGTGATTGGTAGAGAGCTTATCGATCTTATCTCCAAGACTTAGGGAGAAAAAAACCCTCTTGGTTTGCATTAGGTTCAAGTTGCTTCTTGTCTCCGGTTCTGCTTCACTGCAGACAATAGAGAGCAAACACCATTCAGCAGACCCCCTTATTCTTCAGCAAAGACAGGTCCTGCTCTGTCCAACCAGAAGCCATAAACTCAAGGCCCCCAGGCAGGAAAATCACTTCAATTTGCTAAGCAAGAGAGCAGGGTCAGAAATGGGGGAGGTGGGGGATGGGGGAGAGAAAGAACAAGGGAAGGAATTGAGAAGAAAACACAACTGGGGAAAATCTCCGTAGGGGAAGTGGTTGGTGAGTTGGAGGGAAGAAAAAACTGCCCTGGAGGCTCTAAACAGAAGTCCCTCTAAAGGCAGGACAGACACCAATCTAGGAATTTCATTCATCCACCCAGAAAGACTCTTGTGGGACCCAAAAAGTTCTCACTTTGATCTGGGGTAGGTGATTTGACAGTTGCACTGGCAGCTGGCCAGAAGCAGCCCTGGGGAAGTAGGGATAGCTTCTTAATCAATTTTATTCATTGAAAGCTTACTTTGTGGGGTCCACTGTACTCTTGAGAGAGTACAATACCACAGAGGTGGTAGACATGATCCTTACCCAGAAGGAGCTTACAGTCTACTGGAGTTTCTTCCTCAGCAGCCATCAGAGCCAAAATGTCAGAGGATTCCAGTACGGCCACTATGCCAGGGTAGGGGTGTGACAGAAACCTCAAGTGACATTTGGTAGTGCCACCTATACAACCACTGCTCCTTCCACTATAGTCCATCAGGTGGAACTCTGCTGCTGCCACTCCCCCCACCGCCTCCTTCCCCTTAAAATGGCATCTGGGCTCCCATTGCCAGCACCATAGAAACAGGAGCCTCACCAGCATAGCCTAAGCAGTGGGGTGGGGAGAGGGTCCAAGAACATGGCAGTGAGTAATTTATAATACTAATTGTGGTACTGGTTAAGTGCTTACTATGTGCCAAACAGTATGCACATGGCTTAGTGGAAAGAGCCCAGGCTTGGGAGTCAGAGGTTGAGGGTCCTAATCCCGGCTCTGCCACTTATCAGCTGCATGACTTTGGGCAAGTCACTTAACTTCTCTGTGCCTCAGTTACCTCATCTGTAAAATAGAGATTAAAACTGTGAGCCCCACTTGGGACAACCTGATTACCTCGTATCTACCCCAGCGCTTAGAACAGTGCTTAAGAATAATAATAATAATGACATTTATTAAGCACTTACTATGTGCAAAGCACTGCTCTAAGTGCTGGGGAGGTTACAAGGTGATCAGGTTGTTCCACGGGGGGGTCACAGTCTTAATCCCTATTTTACAGATGAGGTAACTGAGGCACAGAGAAGTGACTTGCCCAAAGTCACACAGCTGACAACTGGCAGAGCCGGGATTTGGACCCATGGCTTCTAACTCCAAAGCCCGGGCTCTTTCCACTAAGCCATGCTGCTTGGCACATAGTAAGCGTTTCACAAATACCATCATTATTATTATGCACATGGGTCTCACAATCTAAGTAGGAGGGAGAACAGGCATTGACTCCCCATTTTGCAGGTGAGGGAATTGAGGTATGGAGAAGTGAAGTGACTTGCTGAAGGTCACGCAGCAGACAAGCGGCTGAGCTGGAATTGGAATTTATGTGTGTCTGTGTAGACCTGTGTCTATGTATATGCCTGCAGTCATCCATACGGGTCCATGGTCAATATAGAAAAAGAAAACCTAGAGACCTACACTCAACCCTGAGCTTCACAGCCACCTGGAGCCCAGCCCTACTCTCTGCAGAACAACACCCTTCCAGCCACACTGAGAATTCCTTAGCCTGAGGCACATATATCCCGAGGAGACATGGTCTACCCAAGCCTGAGTCCAATCGATCAATGGAGCGCTTACTCTGTGCAGAGCACTGTACTAAGCCCTTGGGAGAGTACAATATAACAGAGTTGGTAAACAGGTTCCCTGCCTATAAGGAGCTTACAGTCTAGAGGAAACCCTGAAGAAGAGACACCTGAGGCCTTGGGTGTATGAGGCATCTGGGCAGGGTAGTGTAGATGCCCCCTCCCTAGTTTCAGCCAAGGAGCATAATAACTGTACAATAACTTCTGGTCTCTTGTGCCCCCACAGCTCCTGCCCATAGTTCTGTCACAATTTCCCAGGAACCTCAGGTTTGGCTATGCTTATGGGTCTTGGCTGAGGTAAGAGGTGTTGGGAGTTAGGGGGTGGAGGGAGGAAAAAAACTCCAATCAGTCCTTACATTTTAAGATTGGTTCTTAGTTCCTAGTGGTGAAGGGGAAGAGGGGCCAGACCAGAGTTCAGGGACTTCTCTAAGTCCACAAAGCCCTTCAAGGACAGATCTGGAATCCTCCACAGTCCATTTATCCTGATAGTAATGGTGACTTAATATTTGAAGAGGGTTTTGGAGCTGTCCAGAGCACACAGTGAGCCCAGTTTATGCCCAGAGAAATGATACCTACTGGGTCCAAGGCCAGGGGTAGTACCAGTTATGTGGCTATTTCCCTAAAATACTTGAATGCAGGAGTGGGTCATGAAATCTCAAAATTTGCAGAAGACATTAAGCTCTTCCAGAGAGTGAAATGTCCCGTGGGTAGGGAGAAACTGCAGGACAATCTCCCTCAGACAGCCGACTGGGTGGAATGAAAAATGGCAGACGAGCTTCAGTGTAACCCCGCACAAAGTAATTCAGGTGACAACTCCATGATGAAGGGCTCAGAGCTATCGGCCTCTACTCAGGAAAGAGATCTTCAGAATCATTGTTGATTGTGTTTGTGGATTGTTGGTCGAAAGTGCAGCAGTACCCAAAAAGGCTAAACAAAATTGGCTGCACCTGGAAGGGAATAGGAAATAGACAAAAGGCACAGTTTTGTCCTTGCAGTATATAAAACCACAATACACCCACACCTGGAAGACCATGTGCAGTTCTGGTTACAGGATCATTGGACCGCCAAAGGGACAGTAGAGAGTGACCAAGATGATCAGAGGGGGGAACAACTGAGAAAGTTATAACTCTTCAATCTGGAAAGATGCAGGCTGTGGGGGAGGGTGGGCACATGACTGAAGTTTACAAAACCATGAAGGGCGTGGACAGGGCAAACATGGAATTGTTCTTTCTGTAACAACAGGATGAAGGAGACTTCCCATTAAAGCTTGGAGGTGGTAACTTTAAAACAAACAAAAAAGATATTTCTTTATCCAGCAGTGGTAAACAGGGAATTTATTACTATGGGGAGTGGTGTAGGCTGAAAATGTCAACAGGTTTGAGTGGGATTTGAGTATATCCATAGAGCAGCATGGAAAGAGCACAGGCCTGGGGTTCAGGACCTGGATTCTAATTCCAGCTCTGCCACCTGCCTGCTATATGACCTTGGGCAAGTCATTTTTCTGTACCTCAGTTTTCTCATCTGTAAAATGGGGATTTAATACCTGTTCTCCCTCCTACTTAGACTGTGAGCCCCATGTGGGACAGGGACTGTTTCTGACCTCATTAACTTGTATCTACTCCAGCGCTTAGGACTGTACTTGACACATAGTAAACACTTAACAAATACCATAAAAACAGGAAAAGTAGTCCATGAGAGGTACTACGGTGAAAATTAGAGATGTCAGGTGGCTAAACATTAAACATCGCTAAACATTACGATCAATGTCAAGGACAGCAACCAGCAAACAGTTCCTTCAAGAATCCTGTTGCCGCTGTAGATGACAGAATACTGGGCTGCATAGACCATTGGGTCTGACCCAATGATCGATTGATCAATCAACCAATCAATCGTATTTTCTGAGTGCTTACTGTGTGCAGAGCACTGTGCTAAGTGCTTGGGAGAGTACACTATAACAATATAATAGAGTTGGTAGAAACATTCCCTGCCCACAGTGACTTTTTTCATGTGCTTATGTTGGGCACCCTAGATGATTTGGCTTCTCTAGACAGCAATTAAAATGGGAACAGAATTAACTTTCTCCCAAGGCCTGACTACTACTACTTGCTATTTTCTGGTGTTTTATTACAGAAAGGCAGCTAGTCCACCTCCCTGCCTCTTCATAAGATTGTTCCTAATGGCCCAGTGGAAAAAGTATGGGCCTGGGAGTCAGAGGACATGGGTTCTAATCCTGCCTCCACCACTTGTCTGCTGTGTGAGTTTGGGAAAGTCATTTCACTTCTCTGGGCCTCAGTTACCTCATCTGGAAAATGGGGATTAAGACTGTGAACCCCATGTGGGACAGAGACTGTGTCCAACTTGATGATCTTTCCCAGCACTTAGAACAGTGCTTGGCACATAGTAAGTGCTCAATAAATACCTCCACTATTATTAATAATCCAGACAAGAATCTCTATTGTTCTTCAAGTCTTCTAGGGAAAGAGATTCCAGAGCCTCCCTTAATCACCCACTTAATTCTCATTGTTAGGAAGTTTTTCTTTAGGTCTAACCTAATCCCTTATGCTGCAGATTAAACCATCTTCCTTCTGTTTTCTCTTGCCTGATCTGTTTTTTTGTTTGTTTTTAATTCCCTCCTCTATCTCTGCACTCCTGATCTGTCTCCTACTTCTGTTTCCCAGATCCCAATTCTTTACTCCTGTTAGCACTGATAGCTTCTCCCTGGGGACACAGCTGCTGGGATGGCCTGAATGCTAATCTGTCTGGGAAATACATAGGCACCATCTCCCAGGACTACAGCTAGGAATGGGAACACTACTCTCAACTTCATTTCCCAGTTTAGGAGTCAGAAGAGTTGGTTTAAGGATAGTTAACAGGAGCCTCTGTAGCAAAGTGACCAGATTTCTGGTACTCTAAGGTGGGATGGGCAAAAAGAAGCTAAAAGGAGAGAGAGAGAAGAGAGGAAAGGATGGAGGAGTGGGAGGGGAGGAAGGAGAGAAGAGATGGGGAGGGGGAGGGGGAATGGGGAGGGAAAGGGGGGGTAAGAGTTTGGGGAGAGGGAGAGAGAGAGAAGGGTGGGGAGGTGAAAAATCCACCAAGCCCTCCTTACTGTCTTTGCCATTGCCCACTGCCAGATAGACTGAGCTACTCTCAGCTACCAGGTACTACTTCCACCTAGGCAGAAGCAGCAACAGAGGTGGGTGGTGGAGAGCAGCAGGACAGAGTCCCTGTCCCATGTGGGGCTCACAGTCTCAATCCCCATTTTCCAGATGAGGTAACTGAGGCCCAGGGGGATTGAGACTGTGAGCCCCACATGTGGAACCAGACTGTGTCCAACCCGATTTGCTTGTATCCACTCCAGTGCTTAGTACAGTGCCTGGCACACAGTAAGCACTTAATAAATACCACAACTGTGCCTCAGTTACCTCATCTGTAAAATGGAGATTGAGACTGGGAGTCCCATGTGGAACCAGGACTGTGTCCAACCCAATTTGCTTGTATCCACCCTAGTGCTTAGTACAGTGCCTGGCACACAGTAAGCACTTAATAAATACCACAATTATTATTATTAATAAACAATTCCAGCTGGACATGCACATACTCAGCCAATACCAACCAATGGCTTGAACTGTAGATGATAATTCCAGTTTTGGCAGTTGTCACTGCATTGATGACAAGCAGAACTGACTTTGCCAATCTTTTGCATTCACTTGCCTATCAGTCATATTTATTGAGCACTTACTGTGAGTAGAGCACTGTACTAAGTGCTTGGGAGAATGCAATATAACAGAGTTGGTAGATATGTTCCCTGTCCACAATGAACTTACAATCTAGAAGGGGATATAGACATTAATATAAATAATTTATGGCTACGTACATAAGTGCTAGAAGTTTTTGGTTTGCACAGCTCATTTGTAATGTTTTCAGTTACAAATTGTTTGCATTTCCTCCTAAGGTCACCAATGACCTCCTTCTTGCCAAATCCAATGGCTCCTACTCTATCCTAATCCTCCTTGACCTCTCAGCTGCCTTCGACACTGTGGACCACCCCCTTCTCCTCAATACGCTATTCATTCATTCATTCATTCAATCATATTTATTGAGCGCTTACTGTGTGCAGAGCACTGTACTAAGCGCTTGGGAAGTACAAATTGGCAACATATAGAGACGGTCCCTACCCAACAGTGGGCTCACAGTCTAGAAGGGGGAGACAGAGAACAAAACAAAACATATTAACAAAATAAAATAATTAGAAAAAACATGTACAAATAGAGTAATAAATACGTACAAACATATATACATAGATACAGGTGCTGTGGGGAAGGGAAGGAGGTAAGGCGGGGGGATGGAGAGGGGGCAGAGGGAGAGAGGAAGGAGGGGGCTGCGGATCATGGCAATGTTGCGGAGGTGAGACCAGCAGGTTTTGGTGACGGCTTGGATGTAAGGGGTGAATGAGAGAGCGGAGTCGAGGATGACACCAAGTTTGCGGGCTTGTGAGACGGGAAGGATGGTAGTGCTGTCAACAGTGATGGGAAGTCAGGGAGAGGGCAGGGTTTGGGAGGGAAGACAAGGAGTTCAGTCTTGGACATGTTGAGTCAGATATGAAGAGGGAGGGTGTTTCAGGTCAGAGGCAGGACGTGGGCGAGAGGTCAGCGGTGAGATAGTATTGAGGTACAGTGAGTAGGTTGGCTCCAACCTTGGCTTCACAGACTCTGTCTTCTCCTGGTTCTCCTCTTATCTCTCCGGCTGTTCATTTCAGTCTCCTTCAAGGGCTCCTCCTCCCCCTCCCATCCCCTTACTGTAAGGATTCCTCAGGGGTCAGTTCTTGGTCCCCTTCTGTTCTCTATCTACACTCACTCCCTTGGTGAACTCATTCACTCCCACGGCTTCAATTATCATCTCTACACTGTTGACACCCAAATCTACATCTCCGCCCCTGCTCTCTCTTCCTCCCTCCAGGCTCATATCTCCTCCTGCCTTCAAGACATTTCCATCTGGATGTCTGCCCGCCATCTAAAACTCAGTATGTCCAAGACTGAGCTCCTTATCTTCCATCCCAAACCCTGTCCTCTCCCTGACTTTCCCATCACTGTTGACGGCACTACCATCTTTCCCATCTCACAAGCCTGCAACCTTGGTATCATCCTTCACTCCGCTCTCTCGTTCACCCCACACATCCAATCCATCACCAAAACCTGCTGGTCTCACCTCCACTACATTGCCAAGATCCGCCCTTTCCTCTCCATTCAAACTGCTACCTTGCTGGTTCAATCTCTCATCTTATCCCAACTGGATTACTGCATCAGCCTCTTCTCTGATCTCCCATTCTCCTGTCCCTCCCCACTTCAGTCTATACTTCACTCTGCTGCCCAGATTATCTATGTACAGAAACGCTCTGGGCGTGTCACTCTCCTCCTCAAAAATCTCCAGGGGTTGCCTGTGAACCTACAAATCAAGCAAAAACTCCTCACTCTCAGCTTCAAGGCTCTCCATCACCTTGCCCCTTCCTACCTCACCTCCCTTCTCTCCTTCTACAGCCCAGCCTGCACCCTCCACTCATCTGCCACTAACATCCTCACTGTGCCTTGTTCTTGCCTTTCCCACCGTCGACCCCTGGCCCAAGTCCTTCCCCTGGCCTGGAATGCCCTCCCTCCTCATATCCACCAAACTAGGTCTCTTTCTCCCTTCAAAGCCCTACTGAGAGCTCACCTCCTCCAGGGGGCCTTCCCGCATTGAGCCCCCTTTTTTCCTCTCCTCCTCTCCACCCTACCTCCTTCCCCCTCTCCACAGCACTTGTATATATTTGTACATATTTATTACTCTATTTTACTTGAACATATTTACTGCTCTATTAATGATGTGCATATAGCTGGGAGAAGCAGCGTGACTCAGTGGAAAGAGCACGGGCTTGGGAGTCAAAGGTCATGGATTCAAATCCCAGCTCTGCCAATTGTCAGCTGTGTGACTTTGGGCAAGTCACTTAACTTCTCTGCGCCTCAGTTACCTCATTTGTAAAATGAGGATTAAGACTGTGAGCCCCACGTGGGACAACCTGATCACCTTGCATCCTCCCCAGCACTTAGAACAGTGCTTTCCACATAGTAAGTGCTTAATAAATACCATTATTATTATATAGCTATAATTCTATTTATTCTGACAGTTTTGACACCTGTCTACATGTTTTGTTTTGTTGTCTGTCTCCCCCCTCTAGACTGTGAGCCTGTTGTTGGGTAGGGACCATCTCTATATGTTGCTGACTTGTATTTCCCAAGCGCTTAGTACAGTGCTTTGCACACAGTAAGCGCTCAATAAATACGACTGAATGAATGAATGACCAGGTATCCCAAGTTTTTTCCGAGTCCTCTTCTACAGCTGACATCATTCTTCAGCCCCTCCCCACCTCCAGCCTCACCCTTTTCTGGGGGTCCTTACTGCAGAGTTGCCAACCATCCAGAAAACCACACAGTGGTGCTTGCTGCAGCTGCACCAGTGTCTCCAATAGTTGGTAAATTCAGATAGTCCAGGAAAATAAGCTCAAATTGGTAATGTCCGTAAAGCCCACAGAAACATTTCAATTTTTGTAAACACTGTGATGGTGATGGTGGGCTTCAGGATGCTACTGCACCAGCCTTTTCCTTGGCAATTGGGGGCACAGTTGCCCAAATTTACTAACAGTTGGCAACCGTGTCCTGGAGTTGGTGTGGACAGGCCACACTGAGTGAACCATTACCCTAAGGCCCAGGACAAATGGCTTCTCCCTGAGTCATCCCCACTGAATGATTAAAAATCTTTCCCAGGCATGTCTCCTTCTCATGCAGATCAACCCTCCATCAGCTCAGTCCAGAAATGTTCTGCACACAAGGAAGTCTATCACAACAATTTTTTTTAATGGTAATAATAGCAATTAACAATGATGGTACTTGTTAAGCGCTTTCTATGTGCCAAGAACTCGTCTAAATGCCGGGATAGGTACAAATTAATCAGGTTGGATAAAGCCCTTATCCCACCAGGGGCTCACAGTCCAAATAGGAGGGAGTAGGATTTAATCCCCATTTTACGGGGGAGGAACTGAGGCACAGAGAAGTGAAGTGACTTACCCATGTTCCCACAGCAGACATCTGGTAGATCTGGGTTTAGAATGCAGGTCCTCTGACTTTCAGGACTGTGCTCTTTCCCCTAGGCCACACTGCTTCTCTAATGGTACTTGTTAATCACCTACTATGTGCCAGGCACTGAACTAAGTGCCGGGGTAGATGCAAGATAATTAGGTTGGACACAGCTTGGTTGTAGATTGTTGTCAATTGCCTCCCTGTGGCTCCCCACAGGCCAGCAGAGGCTCAGTGCCAGAAGCACTAATATGGGACTAGTCCCAACTCCGGAACTTGGAGTGATGTATGGACAGAAAGGCTGGAGACAGTCAGTCAGCAGTCTGCTTATGAAAAATGATGATCGCACTTTCGGCTCGCCCTCGGACCACGGTTGACCTGGCACTCAGCCAGGACACAGCTCCTTCACCACGGAATCAGGGCAGAGTCAATTCCCTGACTCCAGCAATGTGCCCCTTCCCTGGGCCACTGGACTCTTGGGAAGTTCACTGGGACAACTGCAGCATCAGATCGGGTCAATTGGCACCTGCATTTGGAGAACGAGTCTGCACCTCCTAGCAGAGGCAGAGTTGGGTCTTACTTCAGAGTCACCTCATATTGCTGAGCCTCTCTCCCTGCCCGTTTTTGCTATGCCCAGGCCAGTCCAGCCAGATTCAGTCCCAGCCCCGCCCAGCCTCACTCCACCCCCTCAAAGTAGGGAAAAGGTGACTGTGTTCTCAGGCTGTCTGGGAGAGGAGAGCAGGGGTTCCAGTTTGGTCACAGGTAGATCAATAGCCTTAATTCCCACTGCTCCAATAGTTTCCTGCCCACCAATTCCACTCTGTGCCTTTTAAGTGACAGGGCAGGGCGGGATAGAGGGAGTGGAGGGAGCAACGGTTCTGCAGCCGCAATGAATTCCTTCAAAACACTCATTTTCCCCCTCCCTATACCCTGCCTCCCCATCTCAGGATGGCACCTTTAGAGTTTCCAGTATTCTACCAGTCTCAGCTAAGGGAGGAAGAGTCAAGCAGAGGCATACCCATTCCATTCCTAGCTTGAGCAGTGGCTAGCGAGTCAAAGGCAATGTGCTACAAGTCAAAACTTCCCTGTGCTAGGCAGCAGCAGCATGGGAGAGAGTGGAGGGTGGAGACTCAAGTTTTCTACACTGAAGAAGGCAATGGTAAATGACTTCTGTATTTTTACCAAAAAAACTCTATGGATACACTACCAGAACGATTGCAGATGGAGGTGAGGCTTTCTGGTAGAGATGTGTCTATGGAGTCACTATGGGTTGGAAGCGACTCAACAGCATAAAACAAGACAAACCCTGACTAATCCAATCAACCGAGGCAAATTCTGTGCCAATTGGAACAGACAGGAGACCTCAGAACTGCCTGGTACCTTTATAAAAGAAAAAACAATGCATACCTAGTGCCCTCACCACACTTGGAAGCTTAAAGAACCTCACCTAGCAGTCACACAGATCTTAAGGTAAACACGTCTGGGACAATAATAATAATAATAATAATAATAATTGTGGAATTTGTTAAGCGCTTATTACGTGCCAAGCACAGTTCTAAGTGTTGGGGTAGATACAGGATAATCAGGTTGTCCCACGTGGGGCTCACACTTTTAATCCCCATTTTACAGATGAGGTAACTGAGGCACAGAGAAGTTAAATGACTTGCCCAAGGTCACACAGCAGACAAGTGGCAGAGCCAGGATTAGAACCCATCTCTTCTGACTCCCAAGCCCATGCTCTTTCCACTAAGCCATGCAGCTTCTTTAGGAATGCCCTGCCCTTTCCTTCCCTCTTCTCAGTCCCCCATGGACACATGGTAAAACAGCACCCCTCACCCCCATCTCATCAAAGCCCAGGGAGGCGGACAGAGTGTGGGAGGTAGAGAAGTAGGGAGGAGAGAGCTAAAGCTAACCTCAGGAAAAGAAGAAAACACTGAACTCCCAAGAAGGGAAGTGACATGCCTGAGTAAAACAGATGGGTGTGGTGTAGTGGATAGAACATGGGTTTGGAACCCATAAAGTCATGGGTTCTAATCCTGGCTCCACCATTTGTCTGCTCTGTAACCTTGGACAAGTCACTTCACTTCTCTGTGCCTCAGTTGCCTCATCTGCAAAATGGGCTTTGAGACAGTGAGCCCCACATGGGACAGAGACTGTGTCCAACTCAAATTGTTTGTATCCACCCCAGTGCTTAGGCCAGTGCCTGGTACATAGTAAGTGCTTAACAAATACCATCATCATCATCAGTAGTAGTAGTAGTAGTAGTAGTAGTAGTAGTAGTAGTATGAGGAATAGGGAATCAGAGATCCCTGAACTGCTGACTGCCCCTTGCTGTTGGGGTCATGACCCCCCAGAAAATTACACAGAGTCCACTCTGTCTTCCACCTGCCAGAGGTGTCCTTGTCCTACTCTCTGTGCCTCTGGGAGTTGCTGGCCCAGCTGGTGACTGTGGTGGAAGGCAGAACCAGGTGCCAGAGCCCAGGACCGGCAGTTCCACGCAGAGGGTCATCAGCCTCCACCTCTGATCTAGCAGAGGGTAAGGACACATTGACCGCCCTCACACTGGGATGGAGGCCAAGGCCAGGGCTGGGGCCGGGCTTTCAGGAGGAAACTCAGTTCAGGATTAGAGTGAGTAGTAGCTGCTCCCATGCTACTCTGTGACCTGACCCTTCCCAGCTCCTCAGGTTTGGCCCCTGGGCCCAGCCAGTATCTGGAACAAGCAATGCCCTACTGGCTGCCACAGCCAATGCACTTTCTCCTCCCTTGGTTCTCCCAGGCTCTCTGACCAAGAATGCAGCCAGTTGTGTCTCCCCTGCTTCCCCAGATGCTCCTCAAACTCTGGGGTTGAACTGGATTCAGCCCCCACCAGCTCCTTAGATCATATTGCCAGCCGCCTTCTCAGCACGAAGCATCTGGAGGCCCCTGGGGAGCCTGGGCTTGGGGAAGCCGGTCAGTAACCATTAGGATTCGGTGCTTCCTGTGGGCACCTCCTCCTCTTTGTCCAGTTCAGGGCCCCTTGTCGATGCCGAGACCCAATGGTCTTGTCTCAGTCCAGTGGTTGGGTAGGCAGTTTGGCTCACTGTCGCTGCCATTTTGTCAGTGTGGAGCCTTCTGGCCAGCAGCCATCCTGGGCCAGGGGGCCGCCTGGCCCACCCAAGAGCACGGCCACTACCACCTGGGACGCCCCCTCCCCCAGGCACAGGCAGGTGTCCAGTAGCACCCGGGCCCGGGCAGTCACAGTGGGGCCAGAGGTGATGGCCTCATAGTCAGCACGTGACAGGGCCTGGCGAGACCGCAGGGCATCCAAGACTCGGTTCAGCCAGCCCTCAGTCATGCGGCGCAGGATCGCTTCTCGACGCCACTCCAGCACCTGGCAGCAGTTTTCTGGGTGACTGGCCCCTGAACAAATGGAGGAGAACAAATTGAGAATGGAGCTGACAGCCAGGCAAGCCTGGCTTTTTCCCAATTTCCCCCACCCCACACCAAGGTTAGGCACCCAGAAGATTGGTGGGTAGGGAATCCTCTGATCTGCTCTCTGCCTTAGCCTACTCCCCAAGACTGGCTCTATATGAAGCTTAAGGACAAGCAGCTGGACCCAGGAGAGACTGGCCCAGAGGCAAATGCCTTTGTTCTCCCAGTCACAGCTGGGTTTTCTGTCCCTTCCTAAGTCTCTCTCCCCTCCCTTCCTCACTCTTTCTTCCTCCCCTCCACCTTCTTCGCCCAACCCTTTTCTCTATCTCCTTCTCTCACTCCCCTCGCCACCCCCTCCATCAATCAATTGTATTTACTGAGCACTTACTGTGTGCTGGGCACTGCATGAATATCTTCTCTCACTCTCTCTCTCCCTCCAACACTCTCCCTTCCTCCCGCTCTCTCTCCCTCTCCCTCTTCTTTAAAATGGTATTTGTTAAGTGCTTACTATGTGCCAGGCACTGTACTAACTACTATGGTAGATAAAATATAATCAGACTGGCCACAGTCCATATCCCACATGGTGCTCCCAGGCTTAATCACCATTTTACAGATGAGGTAATTGATGCACAGAAGCTAAGTGACTTTTCCAAGGTCACACAGTGGACAAGTGGCAGAGCCAGGATTAGAACCTACGTCCTTCTGACTCTCAAGCCCATGCTCTATCCATTAGGCAACTGTGCTTCTCTCTCCCTCACACTGTCCCTCCCTCCCCCATTCATTCTCTCTCCCCTTCTCCTCCACTCTCACTCTCCCTTCCTCCCCCACTCTCTCTTACTCTCTTCCCTTCCTCCCTCTCTCTCCCTTTATCCTCCCATCTCTCTTTTCCCTTCCTCCCTCACTCTCTTTCCCCTACTCCCTCTCTTTCTTTCTCCATCTTACTTCCTCCCTCACTTTCTCTTTGTCACTCTCCCCCTTCTTCACGCACTCTTTCTCCCTTCCTCCCTCACCTTCTTTCCCCTCCTCCCACTCTTTCTTTCTCCATCTCACTTCCTCCCTCACTCTCTCCTTCTCTCACTCTCCCCCTTCTTCCCTCCCTCTCTCTCTCCCTTCCTTCCTCACTCCTAAAAAACCCCTCCCTTGACATCATGGCTCCCTCCAGTTATCACCCCATCTCCCTCCTATCATTCCTCTCCAAACTCCATGAGTTAGTTGTCTACACCTGCTGTCTCGAATTCCTCTCCTCCAGTTCTATCCTTGACCCCCTCCAATCTGGCTTCTGTCCCCTTCACTCCACAGAAACCACTCTCTTAAAGGTCACCAATGTTCTCCTTCTTGCCAAATCCAACGGCCTCTGCTCCATTCTAATCCTCCTAGACTGCTCAGCTGCCTTCGACACCGTGGACCACCCCCTTCTTCTGGAAACGTTACCCAACTTTGGCTTCACTGACTGTCCTCTCCTAGTTCTCATCTCTCTGGTTGTTCATTCTCAGTCTCCTTCACAGGCTTCTCCTCTGCCTCCCACCCACTAACTGTGGGATTTCCCTCAAGGTTCTGGTTCCCTTTCTATTCTCCATTTATACCCACTCTCTTGGAGAACTCATTCGCTCCCATGGTTTCAACTACCACCTCTAAGCAGATGATACCCAAATCGACAACTCCAGCCCCGATCTCTCTCTCTCTCTCCAGTCTCGCATCTCTTCCTGCCTTCAAGACATCTCTACTTGGATGTCCTCCCGTCACCTCAAACTTAACATGTTCAAAACAGAGCTCCTTATCTTCCCACCCAAACTCTGTCCTCCCTCTGACTTTCCCATCACTGTAGATGGCACCGTCATCCTTCCTGTCTCACAAGCCCATAACCTTGGTATTATCCTTAACTCCTCTCTCTCATTCAACCCACATATTCAATCCATCACTAAATCCTGTCGATCCCACTTTCACAACATTGCTAAAATCTGCCCTTTCCTCTCCATGCAAACTGCTACCACATAATAATTACTCATTCTATCCCACCTGGATTACTGCACCAGCCTCCTTGCTGATCTCACAGCTTTCTGCCCCTCCCCATTTCAGCCATACTTCACTCTGCTGCCCGCATCATTTTCCTACAAAAACATTCAGGACATGTGACCCCACTTCTCAAAAAACTCCAGTAGTTGCCTATCCACCTCCACATCAAACAAAAACTCCTCACCATTGGCTTTAAAGCACTCCACTACCTTGCCCCTCCTACCTCACCTCGCTTCTCTCCTTCCATTCATTCATTCATTCAGTCGTATTTATTGAGAGCTTACTGTGTGCAGAGCACTGTACTAAGCACTTGGGAAGTACAAGTTGACAACATATAGAGACGGTCTCTACCCAACAGCGGGCTCACAGTCTAGGAGGGGGAGACAGACAACCAAACAAAACATATTAACAAAATAAAATAAATAGAATAGTAAATATGTACAAGTAAAATAGAGTAATAAATCTGTACAAACATATATACAGGTGCTGTGGGGAGGAGAAGGATGTAGGGTGGGGGGATGGGGAGGGGGAGAGGAATGGGGGGGCTCAGTCTGGGAAGGCCTCCTGGAGGAGGTGAGCTCTCAGTAGGGCTCTGAAGGGAGGAAGAGAGCTAGCTTGGCGGATGTGTGGAGGGAGGGCATTCCAGGCCAGGGGGAGGACGTGGGCTGGGGATCGACAGCGGGACACACGAGAACGAGGTACAGTGAGGGAGCTGGCGGCAGAGGAGCGGAGGGTGCAGGTTGGGCTGTAGAAGGAGAAAAGGGAGGTGAGGTAGGAGGGGGCGAGGTGATGGAGAGCCTTGAAGCCGAGAGTGAGAAGATTTTGCCTGATGCGTAGGTTGATTGGTAGCCACTGGAGATTTTCGAGGAGGGGAGTAACATGCCCAGAGCGTTTCTGCACAAAGATGATCCGGGCAGCAGCATGACGTATAGCTAGAAGTGGGGAAAGACAGCAGGATGGGAGATCAGAGAGGAGGCTGATGCAGCAATCCAGTCGGGATAGGATGAGAGATTGAACCCGTAGGGTAGCGGTTTGGACGGAGAGGAAAGGACGGATCTTGGCGATGTTGCGGAGGTGAGACTGGCAGGTTTTGGTGACAGATTGGATGTGAGGGGTGAACGAGAGAGCAGAGTCAAGGATGACACCAAGGTTGCGGGCTTGTGAGATGGAAAGGATGGTAGTGCCGTCAACAGTGATGGGAAAGTCAGGGAGAGGGCAGGGTTTGGGAGGGAAGATAAGGAGTTCAGTCTTGGACATATTGAGTTTTAGATGGCAGGCAGACATCCAGATGGAGATGTCTTGAAGACAGGAGGAGACACGAGCCTGAAGGGAGGGAGAGAGAGCAGGGGCAGAGATGTAGATTTGGGTGTCATCAGCGTAGAGAGGATAGCTGAAGCCGTGGGAGCAAATGAGTTCACCAAGGGAGTGAGTGTAGATAGAGAGCAGAAGGGGACCAAGAACTGACCCTTGAGGAACCCCTACAGTAAGGGGATGTGAGGGGGAGGAGGAGCCTGCAAAAGAGACCGAGAATGAATGGCCAGAGAGATAAGAGGAGAACCAGGAATGGACAGAGTCAGTGAAGCCAAGGTTGGATAGCATGTTGAGGAGAAGTGTGTGGTCCACAGTGTTGAAGGCAGCTGAGAGGTCGAGGAGGATTAGGATAGAGTAGGAGCCGTTGGTTTTGGCAAGCAGGAGGTTATTGATGACCTTTGAGAATGCAGTTTCGGTGGAATGTAGGGGACGGAAGCCAGATTGGAGGGGGTCGAGGAGAGAGTTGGCATTGAGGAATTTGAGGCAGCGCATGTAGACGACTTGTTCAAGGAGTTTGGAAAGGAATGGTAGGAGGGAGATAAGGCGATAACTAGAAGGGTTGGGTCAAGAGAGGTTTTTTTTAGGATGGGGGAGATGTGGGCCAGGCCTACAACCCAGGCCTCATACTTCACTCCTCTAGTGCTAAGCTTCTCACCATGCTATCTCACCCCTGACCCCTAGAACACCTCCTACCTCTGACCTGGAATGCCCTCCCTTCTCAAATCTGACAGACACTTACTCTCCCCCAGCTTCACAGGCTTACTGAAGGCTCATCTCCTCCAAGAGGCCTTCCTATACTCAGCCCCACCTTTCCTCTCCTCCCACTCCCTTCTGCATCACTCTGACTTGTTCTCTTTGCTCTTCCCCCCTCCCAGCCCCACAACACTTCTAAACATATCTGTAATTTTATTTATTTGTATTCTGTCTCCCCCACCTCTAGACTGTAAGCTCACTGTGGACAGGGAATGTGTCTGTTTATTGTTGTATTGTACTCTCCCAAGTGCTTAGTACAGTCCTCTGCACGCAGTAAGCACCAATAAATGATTAAATGAATCTCTTTCCCTTCCTCCCTCACTTTCTCTCCCTTTCTCCCTTACTGCATCAGCCTCCTCTCTGATCTCCCATCCTCCTGTCTCTCCCCACTTCAATCCATACTTCATGCCGCTGCCCGGATTGTCTTTGTCCAGAAACGCTCTGGGCATGTTACTCCCCTCCTCAAAAATCTCCAGTGGCTACCAATCAATCTGTGCATCAGGCAGAAACTCCTCACCTTCAGCTTCAAGGCTCTCCATCACCTCACCCCCTCCTACCTCACCTCCCTTCTCTCCTTCTACAGCCCAGCCCGCACCCTCTGCTCCTCTGCCGCTAATCTCCTCACTGTGTCTCGTTCTCGCCTGTCCCGCCGTCGACCCCCGACCCATGTCATCCCCCTGGCCTGGAATGCCCTCCCTCCCCACATTCGCCAAGCTAGCTCTCTTCCTCCCTTCAAGGCCCTACTGAGAGCTCACCTCCTCCAGAAGGCCTTCCCAGACTGAGCCCCTTCCTTCCTCTCCCCCTCATCCCCCTCTTCATCCCCCCATCTTACCTCCTTCCCTTCCCCACAGCACCTGTATATATGTATATATGTTTGTACATATTTATTACTCTATTTTACTTGTACATATCTATTCTATTTATTTTATTTTATTAATATGTTTGGTTTTGTTCTCTGTCTCCCCCTTCTAGACTGTGAGCCCACTGTTGGGTAGGGAATGTCTCTATATGTTGCCAACTTGTACTTCCCAAGCGCTTAGCACAGTGCTCTGCACACAGTAAGCGCTCAATAAATACGATTGATTGATTGATTTCTCCCTCACTCCCTTCCTCCCTTTCCCCTCTATCTCTCTCTCCTCTGCCTTTCTCCCTCTCCCTTCCTTCCATTCTCCCCCTTTTCCTCCCTTCCTCCCTACCTTCCTCCCTCCCTTCCTCACACTCTCATCCTCGCTCACTCCCTCATTCTCCTTTCTTCCCTCCCTCTCTTCCTCCCCACCTCCGTCTCTCTCCCTCCCCTCCTCCCTCTCTCCCCCTCCCCTCCTCCCTCTCTCCCCCTCCCCTCCTCCCTCTCTCTTCTTCCCCTCCTCCCTCTCCCCCTCTTCTCCTCCCTCTCCTCCTCCTCCCCCTCTCTTCCTCCCTTCCTCCCTCTCTCACCAATCCCCCTTCCCTTTCTCCCTTCCTCCTCCTTCACTCTCTCTCCTTCTTCATTTTTGTCTCTCTTTATTCTTTCTCTCTATCTGTGCACCAAACTATGCTTGTGAATGGCTTTTTGTTGTTTTCTCCCTTCCCCAAGACCTGATCTAGATAGTTTCTGTTTCACTCAGTTAAGACCTTGATCTAAAGGGAATTTGTAGAGCTGGGCCACCCATACTTCCCCCTACTCCCGGCCCTTTGGTTCAGTCAGACATTTGGAGAACCCCTGTCCACATGCCACCCCCTCTGTCTCCCTCTCCCAGGCCGCCCCATGCCAAGCTCACCCGTACCCATCCGCTTTGTCTGCCTGAGTGATGGGGGGCAATGATGGGAGGGACTATACTTGGGGGCCTGCTGCCTCTGCTTCCAGGAATGCCATCCATCACTTCTTCCACTTGCTCTGAGATTGGACATCACATGACCAGACAGAGGGGGATGCTGGGCTGGCTGCTGACCACTGCAGATGAGATGAGCTGGAGGAGGGAGACAGGTGGGTGAGAACCAAGCGCACTAATTTGGCAGAGGAGGGGGACCGGGGGAGTCTGCTTCTCTGGACAGCTCATCATCTGCCTTCCTGCTCACAACTACTGGGATTGATCTTTAACATCCACCCAGCAGTAGAGGAAGAAGTCTGTGCCTTCTTCCTTTCTGTCCTCTGAATCTGCCTGACCCCAAGACAGTGGTCGAGACACTGTTCCCAGTAGAACTATCAGATGCCTAAGAACTGGTCACTCTGAGTCTCCTGGTCCCATCCACAACTCGAGAGGGCACTTTTGGGCAGAGAGAGCCACTCTCCCCACCCCCCACCAAACAAGCACCCTCCCTCTCAGTCTTATATTTATATGTAGATGGAAAAACAGCTTCAAGAAAGATAGAGACCAGTCCCAATCCCTGAGCAACATTAACCCAGGGCGAGTCTGAAATGGGGAAGAAGTGGCTCTTTCTGGTCACCACCTGCTCAAATTTTGGTTTTTTTTTACCCTCCATCTTTGGTACCTCTGTGGTATTTTCTGAGCACCTACTGGGTCCAGAGCACTGAACTGGGTGCTGGGGGGCCATTGGAGAGATGCAATCTCTGCCATCAATTGTTGCATATAATAGTAATAATTATGGCATTTGTTAAGCACTTACTATGTGCCATGCACTGTTCTAAAACTGGAGTACATGCAAGGTAATCAGGTTGGACACAGTCCCTGTCCCACATGGGACTCACAGTCTTAATCCCCAGTTTACAGATGAGGTAACTGAAGCACAGAGAAGTTAAGTGACTTACCCACAGTCATACAGTAGACAAGTGATGGAGCCGGGATCAGAACCCACGTCCTCTGACTCCCAAGTCCATGCTCTTGTCGCTAGGTCATGCTGTTTCTCTCTCTTAACTATAGTTATCTCTCTCTTAACCTCTCTCAACTACAGTTGAAAGAATAGGTAAATAATAGACAGAAGTGAAGAAATCAATAGCAAATAAACCAACAGTCATAAATACATGACTGCTGAGGAGGCTGGTAGAATGACATGACTAGGAAGGTGGGAGTTAATCCAGGAATGCCTCCTGGAGGAGGTAATATTTTCAGAAGACTCTCTACCCCTTTAAACAAGTTCTGAAGGGGGCTCTTCCTCCTCCTCCTCCAGCCCCACACACCTGGGTGAACCGGAGGTGGGCGTGGGTGGTCTGCAGGCGCCTCTTGGCTGTCCTCCCTCGCTTTCCGGTTCCCTGTGCTGAGCCTTGGGGAGGCCTTGGTGGACAGGCTGGGTATCTGCAGAGGAAGATCTTTGCTGATGACCCTGGAGTCATGGTTCTTAGTGTAAGGGACCTGAAGGAACAAATGAAAAAGAGAAAGACTTCGTGCTTTTATTCTTCTGGAAGAGCATAAAAGAAAATTGGGGACCCTGCTTGGCATCATTTGAAGATGCTACAAAATATGCTATGCCTCTCTCTGTGTCTCTCTCCCTCTATCTTGTCTTTACCAATCTCTGCCTGACTTTCTATATCAGGGGAAGGAAGGGGAAAGCACGGGGTGTCATGCAATCTCTCCAGTTTGGGCCACCAAACCAAAGAACTGGAAATTCCAGATGTGGGCTTTTTTTTCCCCCTCAAATTCTGAGTCTACTTTGCACAAATCATTTAAATGTTCCCACATTTGCTAGCAAATGGGCAGTTCTGGGCAGGGGCCTGCCTAGTTCAGGCTTTGAGACTGAATTTGGCAAGTCAAAACTCCTCTGGCAAAGAATAGCATCCTAATCCCCCGCTGAAAGCACACTTGTGCATCTTCCAGCCCCTGTCTAGTTGATTAAGCTACATCTTTTTCCCTCCCTGTTGGAGCTGAGCGAGCACAGGTGGTCTGCACGCCTCAAAATGCCTGAGGAGGAAGGTCAAGTCACAGCGGAGGGGGGAATTGGCACTGAAGAGGAAAAGTCATTAGCTTCACCCCCACAGCATTTGGGGGAAGGCAAGCTCCTGGAGCTTGTCCGCCTCACCTTTTGGAGCCAGGAAGGGACCAGAGGTGGAGCTGAGATGTTGGCTCCATTTTTGTGCACCAGCTAATAGACTGTGGGCCTTAACATCACTGCTGTGCTTTTCTGGCTCTGGCCCCAGCTCTGGGCTGAGAAGCAGCGACCCGATGGAGCTCATGCCACCACAATGGCTCAGGAGACAACCATTTATTTTAATGACTGTCTCCCCCCGTAGGGCAGAGATTGAGCCTACCAACTCTAATGTATTGTATTTTGCCAAATGCTTACTACAGTGCTCTGCACACAGTAAGCACTCAATAAATACCACTGACTGACTGGAGCCACCAACCCCTGCTTCCATCCCCAGAGGAACTTCCAGGCTGCCTGGGTGAACCGGTGAGATGAGGTGGGCAGAGAGAACCTCTGGCCCAGCCTTGGAGTTTGATGAGGATGAGAAACACGGTGGCGACAGTAGCAACGATAGTTACAACGATAACTATGGCAACTGCAGTGCAGTGGAGATCATGAGAACCTTTATCTCCTTCCCCCTTTCCCTTTTCTCCTACCTTATTTCCCAACCTTCTTCATTCTCTGTCTCCTCCCTCTCTACCTCCCCTGGGCTTTTCCTCATCTGTCAAATTCTCCCTTTTGCCATCCTCTCATCCTTCTCCCCACCCTCCATCTTTTCCTCCCTCTCCTCTTTTTTCTTCCTACACCTCCTCAGTGTTCTGTCCCTACAACATCACAACCAATATTAAGTCCTATGCTTGAAACAAAAAGTTGGTAGTTACGAGTCTGACCACTGAGGCCTGCTGTGGAGTGGGGACAAGGAGGGCCTCAGAGCCCATGGGGAGCTGTGCAAGCAAAGCCCATTGAGCCTGTCTCTCCCTACTGTCTGAGCTGCCTGAGGGAGGGCTGGGCAGACCAGAGCGAGGTAGGGTGGCTCAGTGCTCATATCAGTCCCACAAACCAAAACATGAAGAACAAAAACGAAAGATTAGTACTAGGGATAGGGCAATTGGTTAGTGTTGGGGTTATGCTTAGAGGTCTTGATTCATTCATATTTATTGAGTGCTTACTGTGTGCAAAGCACTGTACTAAGTGTTTCAGAGAGTACAATATAAAAACAAACAGACACATTCCCTGCCCATAATGAGCTTACTGTCTGGAGCAGGAGGGTTAGGGTTAGCATTAGGCTTAGGGTTAGTATTAGGGATACTGCCTAGGGTTAGAGTTAGGTTTAGGACCAGGTTTAGAGTTAGGGTTTGGGTTAGGTTTAGCATTAGGGCTAGAGCTAGGCCTAGGGTTAGGGTAAGGGTTAGTTACAGGATCTTGCTCCTGCTCCGGGCTGGGAAGCAGCAACCTTGTGAGGTGCATGCCGCCACAATCAATCAATCAATCGTATTTATTGAGTGCTCACTGTGTGCAGAGCACTGTACTAAGCGCTTGGGAAGTACAAGTTGGCAACATATAGAGACAGTCCCTACCCAACAGTGGGCTCACAGTCTAAAAGGGGGAGACAGAGAACAAAACCAAACATACTAACAAAATAAAATAGATAGAATAGATATGTACAAGTAAAATAGAGTAATAAATATGTACAAACATATATACATATATACAGGTGCTGTGGGGAAGGGAAGGAGGTAAGATGGGGGGATGGAGAGGGGGACGAGGGGGAGAGGAAGGAAGGGGCTCAGTCTGGGAAGGCCTCCTGGAGGAGGTGAGCTCTCAGTAGGGCCTTGAAGGGAGGAAGAGAGCTAGCTTGGAGGATGGGCAGAGGGAGGGCATTCCAGGCCCGGGGGATGATGTGGGCCGGGGGTCGATGGCGGGACAGGTGAGAACGAGGTACGGTGAGGAGATCAGCAGCAGAGGAGCGGAGGGTGCGGGGTGGGCTGTAGAAGGAGAGAAGGGAGGTGAGGTAGGAGGGGGCGAGGTGATGGAGAGCCTTGAAGCCCAGGGTGAGGAGTTTCTGCCTGATGCGCAGATTGATTGGTAGCCATTGGAGATTTTTGAGGAGGGGAGTAACATGCCCAGAGCGTTTCTGGACAAAGACAATCCGGGCAGCAGCATGAAGTATGGATTGAAGTGGGGAGAGACACGAGGATGGGCGATCAGAGAGAAGGCTGATGCAGTACTCCAGATGGGATAGGATGAGAGCTTGAACAAGCAGGGTAGCGGCATGGATGGAGAGGAAAGGGCGGATCTTGGCGGGCAGACATCCAGATGGAGATGTCCTGAAGGCAGGAGGAGATGCGAGCCTGGAGGGAGGGGAAGAGAGCAGGGGCAGAGATGTAGATTTGGGTTTCATCAGCGTAGAGATGATAGTTGAAGCCATGGGAGCGAATGAGGTCACCAAGGGAGTGAGTGTAGATCGAGAATAGAAGGGGACCAAGAACTGAACCTTGGGGAACCTGAGCCACAGTGGCTCAGGAGACAACCAGAGAGGCAGGTTGGAGTCAGTCTAAAATGAAGGGTGTCCAGATGATTCCCTAATTTATGCAGAGCCAGGTGAGTGACATGGGAATAGGTAGATTCACCTGCCCAAGATGGAACCTCCTTCAGTCTCTTCGATCAAACCGTGGGGAAAGACAGAGAAGACTCATCTTGAAGCGCCCAGTTCCAGCAGCAGCTTCCCCTTTTCCCAGAAGAGTTTAAAGGGGCGGGGGGGGGGGGTGAAGAGGGGGCAAAAGGGGGAAGGGGAGAAACCCATTACTTGAACTTACCTCCAAATTGTGCAAATCAATTTGGAGAGTGAGTGTCTGGGGACCCTTGCAGTCCTCTGCTGCCCTCTCCTGGGGAAAAAGAGGAAAGGACGGAGAGAGAAAAGAGAGAGAAACAATCAGGGACTGAAAACCCAGACCGCAGGTTTGCCTACATTCTGACCTTGGCGACCCCAACACCATCCCCTCAATGATCGGGCATTCGTCTGCCCACCTCCTCACAACTTCAGTGTGCATTAAGGGAGGAGAGTGTCCTCAGGAAGGGTCTTGCCATGTCGGAAAGACAGTCAATCAGAGAAGGATAGATCAGCATGTTTAATCCAGTGTCTTCAGGGTCATCTCTCTTTTTTTAATGGTATTTGTTGAGCGCTTACCATGTGCCATGGACTGTACTAAGCGCTGGGGTAGATTGGACACAGTCTATGTCCCACAAGAGTCTTGCAGTCTTAATCCCCATTTTACAGATGAGGTAACTGAGGCACAGAGAAGTGAATTGACTTGCCCAAGATCACACAGAAAAGTGGCAGACCTGGCATTAGAACTCAAATCCTTCATCAACAACAGCAGTTAATGAGCACTCTGTGCAGAGCCCTACATGAGGTGCTTGGGAACATAAAATACATTCCTTGTCCAGTTGAATCAGACAGAGGACTATCCTGTTCTTAGAGGCCCTGGAAAGGGCATTCCACAGGCTACCTCTGTCATCTACCCTAGACTCTTACAGGTCTTGCATTTGGGAAGTTCTTCCTCAGGCCTAACCTCAACCCTTCCCAATGCAATCCTTGCTTTAATGGTTAAGCCATGACCCCGCCGTGTCGGCCCCAGCTAACTGTGTTGGAGTCTTGCCAGCTAGCTGGGATATCCCCCCAGCTCCCAGTCCCATGGCCTCCTGGGCTTCAAGATGACTTCAACCATTTCAGGCTGACTCTGTATTGACTCCTCCAGCTCCAGGAGGGCTGACTGTGACCCTGACCCTGAGAGAGGGCATTTCTGCAGAGCCCTAGCTTCCCCTTTCCACCCAAAGCTGCAAAGGAAACCTTTCCTGTTGGAACTGGGGCAGGCAGGAACAATAAGAGCAGCAAATGACCAACTAGCATAGGCTCAGATGGACTCCTCTGGCTGGAGTTACATTGGGAATGAACAGGAACCAGTCCAAACTTTCTAGTTGGAAGCGAACATGACGACAGGAGTCAAGGTGGAGTGGGAGTGGGGAAAGGCACGGCAGAATATAATTAAAAGCCAGCTAAATTCCCTCCAGAATGAATTGCTCCATGCCCCTCAGAAACCCCCAAATTGTTTTCATGTTTTCGGCCCCCTTTTTCCTCTCCTCCTCCCCAGCCCTACCTCCTTTCCCTCCCCACAGAACTTGTATATATTTGTACAGCTTTATTACTCTATTTATTTTACTTGTACATATTTACTATTCTATTTATTTTAATGACGTGCATATAGCTATAATTTTATTTGTTCTGATTATTTTGACACCTGTCTACATGTTTTGTTTTGCTGTCTGTCTCCCCCTTCTAGACTGTGAGCCCGTTGTTGGGTAGGGACCATCTCTATATGTTGCCGACTTGTACTTCCCAAGTGCTTAGTACAGTGCTCTGCACACAGTAAGCACTCAATAAATACAATTGAATGAATGAATGGTATTTGTTAAGCATTTACTATGTATCAGATACTGTTCTAAGCGTGGGATAGGTACATGTTAATTAGGTCGGACACAGTCCCTGTCCCACATGGGCTTACAGTCTAAATAGGAGGGAGAACAGGTATTTAATCCCCATTTTACAGATGAGGAAACCGAGGCACAGAGAAGTGAAGGGACTTGCCTAAGGTCACACAGCAGGCTAGAGGTGGAGTTGGGATTAGAACCCAGTTTCTCTGACTCCCAGGCCCGTGTTCTTCTCACTAGGCCACAATGCTTCCCATTTCAGACAAGAAGGAGGGCCTCTCTGGCCCATGTTCCCTGGCTCTGCCTAGGTTCAGTCCACAGTTTCTAACCTCTGGCACGGCCCCTACCTTGGTACACATCAGCCTGTGGACAGCACTAGCGACCTTCTCTGGACCGAGGGCAGCGAGGATTTCCTCTAGGAGAGTGGCACAATCTGCAGGACAAAGGATTTGCAGTAGGGGAGGATGAAATTGAGTCCAGGGTAGGCTAGAGCAGATGAGGAGGGGGTGGGGGGTGGGGAGGGCTTGTCTTATGGTGGGTAGGAGGGGAGGTTGGTCCCAGAGTCCCCTACAGTTGCCCCCAAGTCAACCTAGAACAGGGATTGCTCAGCTCTGTGATCATCCACCCCAACCCACTGGCATCTCTGTGGCTGAAAGAGGTAGGGAGGGCTTAGGCTACCTGCTGCTGGGGGCCGGTGCTCTGGTTTCTGATGCCAGCAGCGCTTGAGGAGTTGCAGCAACTGTGGGCGCCGAGGGATGTCTCTGGGGATGATCTCCTCCTCGATTTCTGGTCTCAGGCCACAGCTGATGCCAGTCACGGCCTCCAGCAGGGTCTTCTTCTCTAAAACAAGTAGGCATTCTCTATCATAATGTATTTGTTTCTTAACATCTCCGTAAGTATCCCCCAGGTAGTTTTCTGTGTACTTCCAGTTGGAGACAATAACAGAGACCCAGAGTCACAGAGGAGTCAGCTACTTTCATTCAATCATATTTATTTAGCATTTACTGTGTGCAGAGCACTGTACCGTTTGTCTAAGCAATAGACACGTTCCCTGCCCACACTGAACTTACAGTCTAGAGGGATGAGCTCACAGTCTAGAGCTACTGGTGTTTGTATCTACTGACCCTATTGTTTTGCCTTCTCCCAAGCACTCAGTACAGTGCTCTGCACACAGTAAGCGCTCAATAAATATCATTGATTGAGACCAAGAGTTGGGCAAGTTAAGGATGATAGATGCTGTAACTCTGATCATATAGTTGGATGCCCAGGAGGGCAACCATCACATACTTCCTCCCAGAATTTCGTTGGCACTTTTGGAGACTGAATACCTGGCTGGAAGCACCTGTGGTCTAACCCAGAATAGTAGGGCTCATGGAATTATGCTATTTAACACAGAGCTCTAGGTAGAGGCATAGACAGAGATAAAGATGAAGTCAGACACAAAATCAGAGCTAGGCAGACACTCAGAGATGCTAATTGCTTTCAAAGGTCAAAAAGCCCCTCTCTCCTCTGGGCTTCCTGGGGCAGGCTTTTCCCCTCTGATCACCCTGGGGTGGTGGGGGGGGAAGAGAGAGAGAGAGAGGAGAGAGAGAGAGAGAGAGAGGAGAGAGAGAGAGAGGAGAGAGAGAGAGAGAGAGAGAGAGAGAGAGAGAGAGAAAGAGAGAGAGCATATGTGTGGTGGGTGTATGGAAAATGTCCTTTTCCTGTTCTAACTCTTCCCACCCTTTCCCTAGCAGGGAAAGCTTGCCTGGTCCCAAGGGATCACACCTGACCTGGGTACTGGGTCCTGAAGGCAGGCGACGTCAGGGAGGGGAGCGTTCAGCCTCCGGAAGCAGAGGGTCATGGACACTCTCTGGTGTGGACAGGCAGAAGAAAGAGAAGGGAAGGAGAGGGACACCAAGAATGAGAAGGACTTTAAGCATTTAGCAGGAATTGAGCCCAGGAGCCTTTAAGGAGTGACAGAGAGGGACCAGCCAGGCCCTAGAAGCTACAAGGACTGCAGGGGGAAGGCCAACAAAGCCAACCAAAACTACAACAGCCAGAGGCTGAGCAAACAGACCCACTGCCCAAGAGATACTTACCCTCCAAAGGCTTCTGCCTGCTGAAGGTCTCCCAGCACAGCACCGCAAAGCTGCAGAGGCAGGGAGAAGGGGAGATTACTGATCACTTGGGGGAAGTACAGCTTCATTCCCTCCCAGAAAAGGCCCAAGCTCAAGACAGAAATGGGAAAATGGAATGGTTAGAGAATGAGAATGGGAGTTGTAATCTCCAGGTTCCTTCTCAGATCTGGCTCCCTTGATCTGTGCTGCACTTTCTCTTGACTGGGCTATGCCAAATCCTGCTCCACAGTCCAGAGAAGGGGAAGCAAAAGGGGAACCAGAAGGAGATGAGGAGAAGTGGTGAAGCCCCAGGGAGTCAGGTATTCTGAATTCCCTGATTGCTGCAGCAGTTGGAGTCACCAACTCTGTATCTCCAGGTTCCACCCCTTCAAAGCGGGATCTTTTGCTGTTACGTGGCCTGATTCTGAAAACCCAGGGGGTGAGGAGGAGGTAGAAAAGGAGAGAGGGAGAAAGAGAGGGAGAGAGAGAGAAAAAAAAAACACTCCGTCCTCCTACCCTGGAAAATGGGAGAAATTCCAGGGCTTGGACAGCCTCAAGGGCCTTTCCCAAGCCTCCCTGGACCACTCCCTCTGCTCTGCCTCTCCACTGCTTTTCTCTCTGTTTGGATTGCTGTTTCTGCCACCCGTGTGCCTGGGGATTAACCAAACTCCATCTTCAATACATGTGGCTCTCACTGGCTGATTTGACTTTCACTCTTGCTGGGCTAACAGCTCAGGAGGCCTAGAGTGAAGCACTCGGAGGTAATGCCTGGGAGAAGCTGCCCTCCCTGTGATCACTCAAACTCGGCAGAGCCCCGTCATTCCCACCTGACTTGCCCAGGACCAGGAAACTGTCCTCTTCACTTTGCCGCATTAGGGCAGGACACAAACGGGAACGAGTTTGTCCTCTCCCCAGGGGTTATATGGCACTCCTCTGAATCATCTCTCTTGTCTGACTTACCCTACAAAGAAGCCATCATTGACCTCATATGTCACCCTCACCTGTACACATCACTGTTTGGGGTGGGCTCAGCTCCATGGAGCCGCTCAGGGGAAAGATAGACCACATCACAGGTGCTCCAGGTATTGCCATTCAACAGAGCAGTTCTCCGATTCTCCTCTCTCCAGTGGGCCAGACCATAGTCAGATATCTGTGGGGGAATCAGTCAATCAATCACTGGTATTTATTGAGAGCTTATTGTGTGCAGAGCACTGTACTAAGCACTTAGGAGAGTACAATACAACAGAGTTGGTAGAAACAAGGTGTGAGGAATCAGGGAAATAACTTAAGAGTTGTGATTGGTCAATCTTGTTGTTACATGCCAGCTCTCAAATTCTCCTCAGCCCCTCCCACCATCCAGGTCCAGTGTCTGGAGAATGATACCTTGAATTAATGGCCATGGACAAAATCACCAGGAGGATTAAACCAGAGCAGAGATGCTATTTCAGGTAAAAGTTGTACTTGCCCATAACCTAATAATTGAATAATAACTAAAGGATTTAAGTGTTTACTAGATGCCAAGCACTGTACTAAGCACTAAGGTTTGGTACAAGATAATTATGACAGACACAGTCCCTGTCCCACATGGCGCTCACGGTCTACCTAGAAAGGAGAACAGGGATTCAATCCCCATTTCAAAGAAAGAGAAACAGAAGCCCAGCAAAGTGAAGTGACGCCCAAGATCACACCACAGACAAATGGCCGAGCTGAGATTAGAGGCTGGGTCCTCGGACTCCCAGGCTCACGCTCTTTCCACTAGGCCACACTGCTTCATAATGTCTGGTGTCAAGACAGCCTGATGTCTTTCAGGCCCCAGGCCCATGGGCTAGTACTAGTCATCAGGCCTAAATTAAGGCAGCGTCAAAGCTCAGTCCAGAGCAAGGGACTGGATTCCCTGCTGCTTGCCTCCCTGGAATCCCTGAGCATCTGGGTTTAGGTTCTGTCTCAGGTGATGTTCCCTGTGGATAATAGGAAGAGAGTAAGAAGCCCATTCCTCCCCGTAGGCTCTCACCTTGGCTCTAAGCCGGGCATCTAGGAGCACATTGGAGGGCTTCAAAGCCTGGTGGAGAACAGGAGGAGACTGATTGTGGAGGTGGTCCAGGCCTTCAGCCACATCCGCCAGGATCCTCGCGCATAGGGGAAAGGGCACTTCTGGGAACAGCTGATGCTGGTATAAAGAAATAAGCAAGCTCAAGCCCTGGGGTCAATCTTTAACTTGGTTATTTTTACCCTGACCCAGGGAGGGGCTACAAGGGAGCCATCTTGCTTAACAGGTGCTGATGGGTACGCCCCGTGCCAGTTTCCAGCTTCCAGCCCGACCAAGGCTGTGACCAGGGTGTAAACTGGATGCAGATCTCCTCCCCTCCCTGGCCACCCCTCACCCCCTTCAGACTTGGAACGGGAGAAGAGGATCTTGAGTGGGGGAAAAGCGGGGCCTGCCCAGGACAGAGACTCCGTTAGGCCTAGGTGTCTCCAAGCATGGAGGAAGTGGGAAGGGTCTGGGTACCTCATGGATGAGCGATTGCAGAGATCCTGCTTCCATCCATTCGGTCACTACTCCCAGCAGCCCCGGCGCCCGGAACACCCCTACAGGGGGCAGCAGCTGACTGGACTGGATGCTCCAAACATCGGCTACCTCCCGCAGCAGTTCCCGAAGCTCCCTGCAGGCACGGACATGGGATCAGTAGGAAGGTGGGAAGAGTGAGAGGAGACCCTAGACTCCCTCAGGACGGAGCCCCGGAGCCTACTGCTAGAGCCAGAGCCAGGAGACTGGAAATCTCTATTGTCTTCTTTTATATGGCCACACATGGGGGCCTCTGTGACTCCCAGAGGGAGTCAGTTCATCAAAGAGAACATGGGCATTCAATGCTCAGGTTGTGAGCTCTTGTCAGTGTTTGTGTGTGGAAAAGACGTCACCCTGTGGATGTAAAACAAGCAATTTCACCAGTGTCTATGTGTCTGTGCTTGCGTGTCTGCCTGAATGTATGCCCATAACTGTGTACCTAAAAGGGGTAAATCCAATGATGTCACTACTCTGAAGATGTGTCTTTGCATGCTTGTATGTGTATGCACACAGGCACATAGACATGTATGAGGCATAGCCATGGACAGTTGGAAGACAACAGCAGAAGACTAACCAGCTTGGCATTCAGCAATTAAAAATTGGATGACTTTCACAGAACAAGGGCTTAAGGGAAGATTGCAACACAAAAATGGAGGACCAAAAATGCTGTCAAGCACGGTGGGTTACAAATGCAGTGAGGCAGTCTTTGCATGCAGATGATGTGGGAGAGATTATTAATCATTTATTTGTTTTATCACCTGCATTTGCAACCACCAATTAGTCTCACCATCAGATGCATCATCTTCAAACCCAAAGGACAGCTATATGTGCATGCATATATGAATATGAAGTATGTATAAGGCCCAAGGCACTACAGATAACAAATGCATCACGACAGCACATCAGGGACGGGAACAAGGAGTGCATATTTTTTTTTTCGGCCACACCCATAACCCCATGGATGAAATCTCACTGCCAGTAGCCTCATCTTCAAACATGGATGATGGATGATCATAGCTTATATGTGCATGTGTGCACAGGTGTATCCATGTGTAAGACGAGTCATTCACTGGTGTGTGTGCACATCTGCTTACCCTGTGGAGGTCTCTCTTCCCTGGGGGAATCCAGCTGAACCTACAGAGCCCAGAGGCTCTGTGTCAGGATAATAATAACTGTGGTATTTGTTAACTGCATACTGTGTGCCGGGCACTGTACTAAGCGTTGGAGTGGACACAATAGGGTTGGACACAGGCCCTGTCCCATATGGGGCTCTCAGTTTCAATCCCCATTTTACAAATAAGGTAACTGAGGCCTAGAGAAGTGAAGTGATTTGCCCAAGGTCACACAGCAGACAAGTGGTGGAACTGGAATTAGAACCCAAGCAGCGTGGCTCAGTGGCAAGAGCATGGGCTTTGGAGTCAGAGGTCATGGGTTCAAGCCCCGGCTCCACCAATTGTCAGCTGTGTGACTTTGGGCAAGTCACTTAACTTCTCTGGGCCTCAGTTACCTCATCTGTAAAATGGGGATTAAGACTGTGAGCCCCCCGTGGGACAACCTGATCCATCTTGTAATCTCCCCAGTGCTTAGAACTGTGCTTTGCACATAGTAAGTGCTTAATAAATGCCATCATCATCATTATCATCATCATGACCTTCTGACTCCCAGGCCTGTGCTCTATCCCCTAAACCATGCTGTTTCTCTAATGGTACCCTGGACCCACCAACTTTGTTGCACATTGCTAAGAGCCACCCAGGCCAAGGGAAATCCTTGTGAGCCCACCCAAGGGAGGATGTAAATGTGAAGGCTAGACTGCTCCACCCACCCCATTCCCCATCCGGGATTTTACCTTACTCCCAGGGTCCCAGAGAATCACAGGGAGAGGGGACGTGGAGCAGAGTTGGGAATTCTTACTGCTTCCCCTCAGTGCTGGTTGTTTCCAGGAAGGCTAGGGTCTGAAGCTGGCCATTTCAAATCCTGCCCCAACCCCAGGGCCAAACAAGTTGCCCTAGCTCTCAACAAGAATGGGAAGAGGCCAGAGGGTCAGTCAGCCACATCCTCAGTACCCACCTGTCTGTCCCCCACTGAATGGTCAGCAGTTTCACAGAGACACTGATGTTCCGGGGCAGGTACTGAGCTCTGAGGCTGAAGCCAGATCCAGACTTGGTAAGGAGGAGATGGCCCAGGTCCTCCTGGGAGATGATGGGGATGTTGTCTGACATGCTGTGTAGATGGGCCGTGAGAAGAGGGCAAGAAACCTGCTAGGACACAGTCAGCTGGTCAGATGATTGGGTCTTGGAGAGCATATGGCAAACCCTGCTGAGTCCATGTTCTTGGGTGCACAGCACCAAGGGCAACAGAGTTGTGTCAGTGTGCCAAAAACACTCCCACATTGACTGCTGCCCCCTCTGCCCAGACTCCCAGCCAAGATACTTCCATGTTCATCCAGAGTCTCTAGAACAATCATAAATAATAATAATAATAATAATAATAATACCTCTGCCCTGACCAGAACTGGGCCCATTATAACATTTCCAGCCCAGATTCCCAGACCCTTGCATCAGCCCTCACCTTCAAGGTGCTGCACATGTGAAAATTTGACCCTGCTTGGGGACAGAGATACCCCTTCAACCGAGCAAAGTGGAGCCTCTAAAACATTCTTAGGTTTTTAAAGGAGGGCAAACGCCCGCTATCCAACCACTCTCTTCCAACCCTCTATTTACTCAACTACCTTTTCCTTCCCCTTGAGCCAATCCCTGGGGTGGGGAGACTGATGTGGCTGGAGTGTCAGAAACAGAGAAGAGATTGTTAGGGAAAGGAGTCACATCCAGGTAGGGCCAGAGGGCATCTTCCAGAGGGGAGCGCACACACACACACACACACACACACACACACACACACACACACACGGTGTCAGAGTCACAGAAATAGCTGGTCATGCAGTCAGTCATATAGACACATCACAAAAATAGTCACATGGTTACACAGGCATATGGACACATGGTAACCCAGACACCTATAGACATGACACATGGGCATACTCTCATGCAGATCTACTGATCCACGTGGTCACACAGTCACATGGACATACTGAACATCTGGGGATGTAGGCCCACAATCATTCAGACATACTGACCCACATGAACCACAGAGACACATGGTCACATAAACCACAAAGGCACATGGATTTACACAAAACAGACACATGGAGGAAGTTACAGAGATACTCAATCATATTTACTGAGCATTTACTGTGTGCATGGCACTGTACTAAACATTTAGGAAAGTACAAAACAACAATGTAACAGACACATTCCTTGCCCACAATGAGCTTACAGTCTAGAAGGCTCAGGCACAAAAACACATGTAGACATGCAGGCACATGGATACAAAAGTCACACACACACACACACACAGCCTGATCTCTCTGCACTCCTTTTTGTGTGCAAAGCACTGTACTAAGCCCTTGGGAGATTCTTGTTTCAGATCCAATAGCAAAATATAATGTCAAAATCATGTATATAAAAGGAGAGTGGAAGTCGGGAGTCAGAGTTGGAATTAGGAGAACTGGAGCCAGGGGTTTGGATTTAAGGAGTGAGGGGTTTAAAAGGTTAAGAGGTTGGGGTTAAGGAATCAAATGATAGAAAGTTAGGAAACTGCATTTGGGGTGAAGATATGGGCTAAGGGGTTAGAGAGTTAGAGTTTAGAGGTTAAGGGATAGGGTTAATGGGTGATGATCACTCTCCCCACTTTCAAAGCCTTGTTAAAAACACATCTCTTCCAAGAGGCATTCCCTAAGCCCTCATTTCCTATTCTCCCACTCCCAACTGCATCACCCTTGCGCTAGGATTTACATCCTTTATTCACTCCTCCTTCAGCCCCACAGCCCCATTTATGTACATATCTATAATTTATTTATATTAATGTCTGTATCTCCCACTAGACTGCAAGCTCTCTGTGGGCGGGGAACATGTCTATGAGCTCAGTTATACTGTGCTCTCCCAACTGCTTAGTACAGTGCTCTGCACCCGGTAAGCGCTCAGTACATAAATATGATTGATTGATTAATAGGCATCCATAGGGGACAAAAAAAAAATCCACACAGGCTTCCTCAAATCCATTCCTGTCTACCAACTCTGTTATATTGTGCTTTCCCAAGCGCTTAGTACAGTGCTCTGCACAGAGTAAGCTCTCAATATACATGATGGATTGATTGATATGTAAATCTTGGGCTCCGCAGCCTGCAGGGCTTTTGGTAGGATAGGAAATCATTGGGAGAAACCCAAACCCGGTTCCAACCTCCCTTCCAGTCCCCTTTTCCATCATTCATTGTCAAACGTGTTTATTGAGCACTTACTGTATGCAGAGCACTGTACTGAGCACTTGGGAGAGGACAGTATAACAATAAACAGACACATTCACTGCTAGCAATTGCCCTCTTTCTAGCCTCAAACTGCCCCCGTCGGTGACATGGCCATTTCTTGCCCATGTCTGAGACTCCGGCTCGACCCATTCATTCAATTGTATTTATTGAGTGCTTACTGTATGCAGAGCACTGTACTGAGCACTTGGGAGAGTACACTATAACAATAAACAGACACATTCCCTGCCAGCAAGTGCCCTCTTCTCACCCCCAAACTGCCCCCGTCGGTGGCCCAGTTGTTTCCTGCCAACGTAGGAGCCTCGGGCTCGACCACGGGAAGGGAAAGGAATTAACTCACCTGCACTGGCAAGTGCACACGTGTGTGGCCCTGCATGTGCGTGCGTGTGTATGCGTCTCTGGGTACATGCAGCGAGAGGCTCCAAGGCTGAGCTCCAGCTCCAGTGACAGCAACTGTCCGAGAGCCCCGTACAGTCCTCGTGACTGTGACTCAGCCCAGGCTGTTGACTGGCCTGTCATTGGCTGCCCCCACATTTCCTCCTGCCAAAGTCCCGCCCTGCCACCTCCCTTTCCCCCCACCGCCTTTGGGGAGTGACTGCTTCGGATGCTTCTGGCCTGTGGGGCCGGGTAGGGGGTGGATGGAAAGGGACACAGGGCCTCGGACGGGACACAAAGACTGTCTGTCCAGGGCCAGCAGCACTGCAGGAAGGGAATTTTCCAGCGGAAAACCCCTTTGCGGACTGCAGCCTGCATGGGGCAAACCCCACTTTTGGGTCCAAGCTATCATTATCAGGGACTGCCCCGGCAGACCATAATGTTTACGAACTCTGGACTGACTGAGGGGCCCGCCCCCAAAATCGGCTCAGGAAACTCTACCATCAGCACATCCACCTCGTTGACAGACTGCATTTCTGGCTTTTTTTTTACCCCCAGGCTCACGCACCCCCTCCCTCCCCCTCGGCAAGCACTGCCAGGCTGTGGGGCCATGAGTGAGGCAGTTCCCAAAGACCAACCCGATTGTCACAGGGAGAAAGTTCCCTAGAACTCCTCAGGCAGTAGCATTCGACTGTGTGGATCCTTGGGCAGATCAAGCACCATAAACAAGTGTGCAAGCTCACGAGAAAAATTGTCGTGTCTGCACAACCTTTAAATAGTCTCTTCTTCCATTGTGGGCAGGGAACATGTCTACCAACTCTGTTATATTACACCCTCCCAAGTGCCTAGTACAGTGATCAGGGTGCCCTCTCTGACTGATCTGCACACACACACACATCACATTGATTGATTGTTTGATTCTCCCTTTCTTTCTCTCTTTCCACTCTTCTTCCTCTCTTTCCACTCTTCTTCCTCTGTTCTTCTAGACTCTCTTCCTCTCCCGTCTCCTCTTCTGCCCCCTTCTCTCCTCCCCTAAGACTCTCTGAATGCAAGCTCCAGCACAGGTCTGGGGCTCCAGAGCTTCCATGCCCAGGGAACCCTTGGTGCTCTCCTAGCTGAGGAAGTGAAATCCCCACCACTGCACTCTGGATGTCCAACAACAGCAGGACTTGGACCATCTGGACCATGGGAGTGGAGCTTTTATCATCCTGGCGGATGTGTCAGGATCTGCACCGATAATGTGGCCAGAATGCTAAGTGAAATCCAGTGTGGCATAGTGGAAATAGCCCAGGCCTGGGAGTCAGAGAACCTGGGGGTTCTAATCCCAGCTTCGCCACCCACCTCTGTTTGACCTTGGGCAAATCAATTCACTTCTAGGTGCCTCATTTACCTCATCTGTAAAGTAGGGATTCAATACTTGTTCTCTTTCCTACTTACACTGTAAGCCCTATGTGGGACAGGGACTGTGTCTAACCTGATTGTCTTGTATTTTCCTCTGCAGTTAGAACAAGGCTTGAAACATAATTACTATTACTGTTCCTCTGTCCCCCCTTCCTGCCCCACTACCCCATCTTGCTCCACATTCTTTTTCCCCTCTCTTCCTTCCCTCTGCCACCCCCACCCCCACCAGCTCTCTTCCCCACTTCTCTGCCACTTTGATTCAGTTTAAGGAGACCAGATTTTTGGTCTCCATACCCTTTGCCCCCACCTTCCTCCTTTGCCCTCTTTCTCTGTCCCTCTTCTCCCTACCCCCTTTCTTTCTCTTTGTCTTTGCGTCATTCTCCTTCAGTCTTTTTTTTTTTAATTTACCCCTCCCTTCTCTGGCTGTCCATCTTTCCTGCCTTTTTGGCCCACATCTGGGCCCCACATTCTGTCCCACTTTGAGAATCCAAGAGTCAGGTCACCATATATTAAGATTCCGTGTGTAGTTAAGGTGTGGCAGTGGCCCCCAGCAGGGAAGCGTTGACAGAGCCTGGTGGTGGAAATATTCAGACCCTCCTGCCCCTGTTTTTGAACAGAACTAAGGTCAAAGGGGGAATCGAGAGGTATTGAGAAACTTATTTTTGCAGCAGGATTTTTGCAGAATCCCCTGGGAATCATCTCCAATCAGCAAGACAGAAAGAGCTTTCAAATTCAGGCTCAGGTAGACTTCAAATTTCTTTTTCAACTTCATCTTCCTCATCCTGCTGGTTGAAACTTCCTCTGGAAACTGAACTGGATGTCCCATTCCTCATGGTGATTTGTAAGTGTACATGCTCTGGCCCAAGACTTGGTGTCCGTGGAACTTTGTGTACTTACAGAAATTTGCTTCTGAGTTGTGGCTGTTTCTGGCCATACCGAACTCTGACTAAATTAGTGGAGTGGGAGCATTTGGATTTGGTTTAACTTTCCCCTTTTTTATCTCCCTGTGTAATCAACTAAACTTCCATATCTTTTGAGTTCCGAGTGTTCTAAAAATGTTTGACCAGCTTTCTGGCTGCCATAAAGCTAATAATTGCAGTACTTTAGTTTGGAACCTTGATCTGTGGCATTTTCAAGAATTTGGAGTCCAACAGGAAGTGGCAGAGAGGCTATCAAGTCACAGCCACCTCCTATGCCTCCTCCTTCTGCTTCTTCTTCTTTTTCTCCTCCTCCTCCTTGTCCTCTACCACCACCCAGTTTGCTGCTTACTGGCTGCTCCCAGGAGGTTTCCAGCAGAAACACTCTATGACAGAATACAGCCAGCAGGAAGAATCTTTCTGCTACTACTTGGGTGGTGTGGCCACAACCCAGAGCAATGGTGATGGTTTGGTGAGTTGCTGGTGCGGGGGTGGGGGTGGGGTGTGTGTGTGTGTGTGTTTGTGTCTGTGTGACACATCCCTCTAGACTGTAAGCTCATTGTGGGCAGGGAATGTGTCTGTTTATTGTTGTATTGTACTCTCCCAAGCGCTTAGTACAGTGCTCTGCACACAATAAGTGCTCAATAAATATGATGGAATGAATCCCCCCATCTTCTCTTTGTCTTCCTATTCCCTCACTCACTTTATCTTTTTTCTGTCCCTTTCTAGCCTGCTGTCTTCCTTGCCTTTCTTTTCACTTTTCAGACCAGCCCCCTAAAGGTTCCACCTGGAGGCCCATTATGTGCTCCCTAATTTATGGTCACCTGAGCCCGGGGCACAAGGCATCCAGGGAGACAAATTCCCCTTCAAGGGGGTATTTGGGAGAAGTCATCCTCCCTGCCCCTTCCCTAGAGCCCTGAGTGCAAACAGCCCCCCAGAGGGCGGGGTCAGCTCTGTTCCACTTCTGACTCACCATCCCCCTTAGCTTCCTCTTTGGCACAGAGGGTTCCCTGGGGCTGTGTGCTGATTTTGGCAGAAGCCAGGATGCAGAAACATTGTAATCTCTGGAAAAAACCTTCAGAGTCGCTTTGATGGTGGGGAGTGGCTGCCAGGGAAAGCCCAAGACTGGTGTCCCCAGGTCAGGAAGAGCCCCTCACTTTACCCCTGAGTGCAACGGTTCTTTCCCAAAGCAGTGGCTCCCACCTCTGGTGCTGTCATTTCCGGATCTGCTCTTTCCCCTCCTCCCTGACGGCTTTGTGTGCAGAGCACCGTACTAGGCACTTGGGAAAGTACAATAGAATCAGTGGACATCATCCCTGCCTTCAAATAGCCTATATAATCTAGTGGGGGGGAGACAAACACTAAAGCTTATTAAGGAAAGGAGAAAAGGGTATTGGAAATGGGAGAGGCAGGGGCTAAAAGCTGGGGAAGGCTCCCCTCCTGTAAACCCTGAGTTCCCCCAGGCAGAGAGAGCTGAGTCCAGCTGCCTTTCCCACCTCACCCCTCCCCAGCCCCCTCAATCCTCACCCCAGCAACCTCCGATCACACAAACCTGTTGTCTCTCGGGTCTCAATGTCCCCAGGGCCTGGTCCCCCACTCTGAATGGCTCATCAGCTCCCCTATATGCCTCAGAGACCCCCAGATTGGGAAAGATGAACCCACATGCCCCCCAACAATCCTGGGCCACCCAATGACCCAGCCCCTTTTGCCTCCTTTTCCTCATTCATTCTCTTTCCCTAGTTAGAATTTCCTCCCTCCCCACCTCAGCCAGATCCCAGCTCTCCCCACATTCAAATCCCTTCTAAAGTCCCACCTCCTCCAATAAGCTTTCTCTCCATTAATTTACTGGTCCATACCATAGTAATAATTGTGGTATTTGTTAAGCGCTTACTGTGTACCAGTCACTGTACTAAGTGCTGGGGTGGATACAAGCAAATTGGGTTGAACATAGTCCCCGTCTCACATCGGACTGACAGTTTCAATCCCCATTTCACAGATGAGGTAACTGAGGCCCGGAAAAGCGAAGTGACTTGCCCAAGGTCACACAGCCGAGAAGCAGCAGAGCCGGGAGTAGAACTCATGACCTTCTGACTCCCAGGCCCTTGCTCGATCCACTACGCCATGATCCCTTCAGCCATCTCCAGCATTATGAACAGTTACACACTCCTTAGCCTTTGTATGTATGTGTCCTCTTGATGTATTTATTTTGATCACTATAGCTGTACATATTTTTTGTCTCTCCTGTTTACACTCCTTTACACAAGGAGTAAGTAGCAGGGAAAGTGTCACCTTGTTATTCTGTACTTCTCAAGCATCTAGTGCAGAACCCCACATTCCATAAATACTGCTGCTACCACCACCACTACTACTACTACAACTACTACTAAATGGGGGCAAGAAAAAGCCAGAAAAAGATGATGAGTTGCGCTGATTCAGCTATCTTTGCTGGGGCCACATCCAGCTCTAGGAAACAGAAATGCAGTGTGGCCTAGTGGAAAGAGCATAGATGTGGGAGTCAAAGGACCTAGGTTCTAAACCTGGCTCTGCCGCTTGTCTGTGTGACCTTGGGCAAGTCACTTCACTTTTTCATTCATTCATTCAATCATATTTATTGAGCACTTACTGTGTGTAGAGCACTGTACTAAGCGCTTGGGAAGTACAAGTTGGCAACATATAGAGACAGTCCCTATCCAACAGTGGGCTCACAGTCTAGAAGGGGGAGAGAGAGAACAAAACAAAACATATTAACAAAATAAAATAATTAGAATAAATATGTACAAATAAAATAGAGTAATAAATACGCACAAACATATATACATATTTACAGGTGCTGGGGGGAGGGGAAGGAGGTAAGGGGGGGAGGAGGGGGAGAGGAAGGAGGGGGCTCAGTCTGGGAAGGCACTTTTCTGTGCCTGTTACCTCATCTGTAAAATGGGGATTAAGATTTTGAGCTTTATGTGGGACAGGGACTGTGTCCAACCTGTTCATCTTGTATCTAGCTCACTGCTTAATATAACGCCTGGCACAGAGTAAGTGTTTAACAAATATTTTAAAAAAAGAGAGAAGAGAGGGTCACATCCGGTTTGCCCATTTTTCTATGTAATTTACATGTGGTATGCAGATAGTTTACATATAAAGAATGAACTAAGGGTACATCACAAGGAAGACAACTTTTACTCCTAAGAAGAGAGGAGACCTGGGAGAATACAGCAGTCATCTTTCCCACATCTTGCCCAAGTCTGGCCCCTGCAATCTTCTGCGAGCTGGAGAAGAGTTCAGCCTTTGCAGGGAAACAAGGTAAGAAATGAAAAAAGAAAAAGCAGTGCCCTGCTGGGGTAGAGAGGAAGGACCAAGGGGAAATGGTCAATAAGGGGAAAACAGGGTAGTTTCAGGCATGATCGTGAGCCACAGGAAAATGGGAACAAACTCTTTAAAGTGTTGTGGCTTTAGCAGGGTGGCAGGCAAATTTTTAGAGCCAGAGAGAAGGTAGGGGTTTACTGGTGCCACTCAGGTGACAAAAAACTTCATGTAGAAGTATAAATCTCCACACCGTCATGGAACCTAAATTAGGCCATCTGGGTCATACGCTCCTTGAGAGCAGGGAATGTGTCTACTGATTATATTCATTCATTCAATCGTATTTATTGAGTGCTTACTGTGTGCAGAGCCAGTGCTGTTACTAAGTGCTTGGGAAGTACAAGTTGGCAACATATAGAGATGGTCCGTACCCAACAACGGGTATATTGTACAGTACTCTGCCAAATGCTTAGTACATTGCTCTGCACACAGGTAGTACTCAATAAGAATGTGAGAAGCAGCATGGCCTATTAGGTAGAGTACAGGCTTGGGAGTCAGAAGGACCTAGGTTCTAATTCCAGCTCTGCCAATTGCTTGCTGTGTGACTTTCGGCAAGTCACTTAACTTCTTCGTGCTTCAACTTCCTCAACTGTAAAATGGGGATTAAATGCCTGTTCTCCCTTCTACTTAGGCTGTGAGTTCCTATGGGGCAGGGACTATGTCCAACCTAATTAATGTATACCTACTCCAGTGCTTAGAACAGTGTTTGACACATAGTAAGTGCTTAACAAATACCATACAAAAAATAAATACCATTGATTGATTGAGCAGTAGTCAATTTCCAAGTTAAAATATTACTCCTCTTTCCCTGGCAGGTCTCTAGTCTGTTCTCACTTACACATGCTCCCTGACCTGCTGACAAAATGAGGGAGTGAGACCCACATGGGTAGGGAGAAGCAGTGTGGCTTAGTTTGAAAGAGCCCAGGCTTGGGAGTCAGAGGTCGTGGGTTCTAATCCCAGCTCCGCCACTTGTAGTCTGTGTGACTTTGGGCAAGTCACTTGACTTTGCTGTGCCTCAGTTACCTCATCTGTAAAATGGGGATGAAGACTGTGAGCCCCATGTGGGACAACCTGATTACTTTGTGTCTACCCCAGCGCTTAGAACAGTGCTCGGCACATAGTAAGTGCTTAACAAATGCCATTATTATTATTATTATTGTTGTTGTTGGGGTAGGGAAGCAGCCAGGGCCATCTGAAATCCAAAAGCCAAGCCACAGAAAACAGTCTCCTGGCCCCAGTTTGGGGGATGCTGGTCTAGCAGGATAATCTATTTCCAAAAAGAACTACCTGGGAATTTGGATTATTCTCAAGAGTCCCAGTTTGGTTGGTCTGGAGTTTAGTTCAGAAAACCTAACCTTCCCCAGCTTCCCCTTCCAAAGCAGAGGAGCTAAAAATAACAGCACACTGCTCAGCTGCTGAATAAATTCAGATGAAGTTTCCCCCTTATGCAATAGACCAAAGGAGCTGAGGTAACTTTCTTTTCCATTTCCCTGATTTGTTCTCTGCCTACTCAGAGCTTTTCAGCAAAGAGAGGGGTAGAGGGGAAGTTGTGTGTGGGGGGGTGGGGGGGGGGGAAGGAGCAGAAATCAAAAGAGAATTTACAAGTTCCCTATTATAAGCTAGGGAAAGTCCTAGCTCACTGTGGGCTGGGAACATGTCTACCAACTCTGTTATATTGTAATCTCCCAAGTACTTAATATAGTGCTCTGCACACAATAAGCGCTCAATACTATCGATCATTTGATTGACTGATGAGTTTCCTATGTAATAATAAAAATTATGGTATTTGGTACCATGACCAGGAGAAAGAAACTAGCCAGTAGTACCAGGTGGCATGCAGATCCACATTCCCCGTAAATGGGAAGAGAACATCTGAACCAAGAACACTCACAGGGAACCAAGGCTGTAATGCGATGCAAGGAATCACCTCCTAATGCCGGGGAAGTAACAAAGACTGGTACCATATTCTGTTGAAAAGGAACACTTATGAAAAAGCAGAACAAAGGCTAAAGTTGGACAGATAAGAGAATCCCAAGAAATCATGAAAACAGGGGTGGGCTGAAGGAAGGAAGGAATAAAGAAAGCAAGCTATAAAGAGAAAGAAAGAATGAATGAAAGGAAGAAAGAAATTAAGAATCAATCAGTCCTATTTATTGAGTGCTTACTGTGTGCAGGACACTGTAATAAGTACATGGGGACATGAACATAACAACATAGACAAATTTCCTGTCCACGATGAGCTTACAGTCTAGGTAATGATATAAATGAATCCTACAAGGGAAACCCCCCACCCCCACCCCTACTAGGATTTCCACCCAGAGATATATCACCTGCGTGATACTGTATACATGCCGTGGGTGGCCCTATTGAGAGGTCAGCCGACAGAACCTAGTTGCCATGTTTAGCATGATTTTCAGCACCTGCGCGGGCTCGAAATCTAGGACGTCCTACCTGAGAAAGTACTCATCAAAACAGAACCTAGTTCCTGAAAACTAGCCATAAATGGCACCTTCTGTCACAATTCAACCCCGTCTAGACGCAAGTACCATATCAACCTTTCCCTCACCTGTGTTAGTTCTACCTTCTCCTCTGCCCCAAAACAACTTCTCCATTAGTTCTACCTTCTCCTCTGCCCCCAAACAACTTCTCCATCCTTGCTGACACTGATCATGCCCAAAACAGAATGCCTCCCCTTCCCACTCAAAACCAGCTCTCTCCTGTCTGTCTGTCTTTTCTACCACTGTTGATAAAGTTATCATTCTCTCTGTATGACAACTCCATAGCGTTGGCAAGGCCTTTGCTCTGCTGCTTCAATCAACCCACATATTGAGTCTCTCACCAGATCCTGAAGATATATCTCCCTGACCGCTAAAATCTGCTCGTTCCTCTGCAGACCAACTGCTAAAACGCTCATCTAAGCACTTATCATAGGCTTCACCTTCATTACTGCAGCAGCCTTCTGATGTCCTCCCAACACAACAACAGTTTCAAGACCCATTGGAATGCACTGCTTGGTTCCAGGTTGCTTCAGGCCTCAAGGCAGTGCACATCTTGGCCTGATCGACTTCATTACTGGCAGGAATCACATTCAGGCGACTCTTCCATAAGGTGCCTGATCAGGAGAGCTCATATCTGGAAATACGGGAACAGTGTGAATTTAAGGGACCCAGATCCACACGATAACACTCGTATCGCAAGTTCACCATTTACTATCTATTCACCCTGATGTCCTCTCCCATGCACTTGGTCCTCTGCCCGGCACATAGTTGGTTCTAAGCTCCACCAGTGCAGCGACTACCTCTAGTCGACCCTCCAATGCGCCTTTAACAGGGCCCATCTCAGAGTAAGTGCTCCATAAATACAGTCCATTAACTACTATATCCCATGCTCAGCACCAATACAATCATTTTCCACGGAACTTCACTCTAAACGTCGGGGATTTGTCCTCGGAAATCTGGATTTCACACCTGAGATAGCAAGGAGAGAATGGGAGTTGGTGGTCCCGTTGTTGGCTAGGGACCATTTCTCTATATGTTGCCGATTTGTACTTCCCAAGAGCTTAGCACAGTCCTCTGCACATAGTAAGCGCTTAATAAATACGATTGAATGAATGAATGAATAGATGAATGGTCTGCGAATTCCAAGCATCCAAGCCAGCAAATCAAAAATGCAGACAGAAAGGACGCGAGCCTGAAATCAGAGGAACTGGGTTCTAATTCCCCCTCCATTACATGTAGATTTTGTGACATGTGACCATTTTGGTTTTCCGACATGTTGACCAAATCGACAAGTCCATTTTGTGTCGACTTTGGTAAAGGCGTTCCCCTTCGCTGTGTTCTGGCAACTCTTCTGTAAAATGGAATTAAGACATGAAATGTGTCCAGTTTAATCAGTTTGTATCTACCTCAGAGCTGAGTACAGTGTTTGGCCCATTGTAAACACTAAACAGAAAACATATGCCATAGGAAAAGAGGGGAATGTGGACTGCCATTTCCAGACGAGGGAAGCCAGCTGGAATGTCCACTGATCATGAAGTCCAGAGCCTCCCTAAATAGGAAAGACCATCCACACCCAGAACTCTCTTCCTCTCTTCAAAGCTCTCTTCCTCTCCCAGACTGAGCCCCCCTTTTCCCTCCCCTCATCCTTTCCCCATCACCCCCCTCCCACCTCACTCCTATGCCCTTCCTCTGACCACAGCTCTTGTATAAATTTCTACATATTTATTACTCTATTTTATTTGTACATACTTACTATATTTATTTTATCAATGATGTATATATAGCTATAATTCTATTTATTCTAAGGGTATTGAAGCCTGTCTACTTGTTTTGTTTTGTTGTCTGTCTCCCCCTTCTAGACTGTGAGCCCATTGTTGGGTAGGGACCGTCTCTATATGTTGCCGATTTGTATTTCCCAAGCGCTTAGTACAGTGCTTTGCACACAGTCAGTGCTCAATAAATATGATTGATTGAATGAATGAATGGTAAGTGCTATGTGCCAGGCACTGTAGCCTTGTAGCTGGAGACTGAAGTAAGGGGAAGGAAGGTGTCTGTATGTAAATCTGTAAACCCAGTTTGGGTCTGCCACTTGTCCACAAAGCCCCAGCCTTGGCTCCCAGGACTTATTGCAACTGTTAGCTCCACCTCCTCCTCCCACTGCGGGATGATCTTCCATCTCTCTCCTCTCCTCCCTCCCCCTTTCACCTCAAGCCAGGGTCACCCTCCCTCACCCACCCCCGACCTGAAGGGTCCCCTATTTTCACTGTTTCTTGCTGAGGTTGAGCACAAGCCCAGGGCCAGGAATGCCAGCTGGTCAGGTGTGGCCAGCCTGACCAGTCCAGGCATGGCGGCAGCCTGTCGGGCTTTGTTTACTGCTGGGTGGACGGAACTTAGACAGACTGGCTCTCAGAGAGTTTGGTAGCAAGAGGGAGAGGGCGTGGACTATTATTCACTAGTACAATGAGGCAAACCATATGCTACAACTGCATGACAGAAGCAAGAAATAATGGGTCTGAATTCTAACTGTGTCACTGATTCTGGGCTAAGATTCTTCTCTCTTGTTCACTCCTGAAATGCCTGAATTTTTTTTAAATCTTTTTTCAGTAGTTTGATTACATCGTTGGGTGGGGATGTGTGGATGTGTGTGGGTGTCTGTATTAAGCACTGTACCGCTTAATCAATCAATCAATCGTATTTATTGAGCGCTTAGTGTGTGCAGAGCACTGTACTAAGCGCTTGGGAAGTACAAGTTGGCAACATAATACAGTGTTACATAATACATAATACACAACATAATACAGTGTATTAAGCACTGTACCTCACCACTTGGGAGAGGACATCTCCGCCTGGCTCCATCCCTCCCGTTCAGCACTACAGTAGGGAATGTGTAGATTTTATTGTTATATTCTACTTTCCAAAGAGCTTAGTACTGTAAGCGTTCACTACAATTGATTGAGTGAATGAATACTAAGCATCGCATGCAGTAAGTGCTCAATAAATATCAATGTTTGATTGATACCCCAGTTTTCCCTGGCCCTTCCCTCAGTGACCCTCACCCTTCTGGCTGCCCATTGCTAGTCAACAACATCCTGGCTTGCCCCAGATCAGTGGTCCCAATGCCTGGCTGCGGCCCCGCCCCACCCAAACTAGAAGCAGGGAGGTGTCGGGCTTTGAAGGTGGGCCCAGCCCAGCCATTACTCAGAGTTTGGCCAAATCTAGTTCTCTACCTTACTCTCCTCCACTCTGGCTCCAGCTTCTGTTCCCTCGTTTAGTGACTCCCCACCTCACAGCATACTCGCCTCCAACTCCTGCTCTGTTCATCACTTCCTGACTAGCCGGTTCTCTTCCAGGCTGCGCATTGGGGCCTGGTTCACTTGACTCACCCATGTGGCAGTTTTCATGAAAGAACAACCTGGCTGCAGGTCCCAAGGGAGATGTTCATTTTGGAATCTCTCCCTCCTTGGTGTCCTGATGTTGATAATAATAACAATAATAATAATAATAATAACAGCATTTGTTAAGTACCTACTAGGTGCCAAGCACCGCACCAAGTGTTGGGGTAGATACAAGATAATCAGATGAGTCCCTGTCCCATTTGTCCTCTACCCACAGTCTAAGGGGGAGGGATTGAGTCCCAATTTTATAGATGAGGAAACAGATGCACAGAGAAGTTAAGTGAATTGCCCAAGGTCACACAGCAGACTACTGGCAGAGCTGGGATTAGAACCCAGGTCTCCTGACTCACAGTCCTGTGCTCTTTCTACTAGACCATACTGCTTCTTGTGAATCAATCATTCAATGGTATTTATTGAGCGTTTACTGTGTGCAGAGCACTCTATTAAGTACTTGGAAGAGTTGGTAGACACAATCAATCAATCATTCATATTTATTGAGCGCTTACTGTGTGCAGAGCACTGTACTAGGCGCAATCCTGCCCACAGGGAGCTTATAGACTAGAGGAGGAGACAGACATTAACATGAAGAAATTACAGATCTGTACATAAGTGCTGTGGGACTGAGGGTGGGGTGAAAGGGGGCGGAGTTTAGGAGTTTGAGGATTTTTGAGGCTCATAGTTCTGGACCTAAACCATGCATAAGGCTCCAAACCCTGAACTCTAGACTGTAAGCTCCTTAAGGGCAGGGAACATGTCTACCATATCCGTTACATTGTACACTCTCTCAGGCACTTAGTACGGTGCTCTGCATACAATAAGTGTTCAACAAATACAATTGATTGATTGATCACAAAACTGCAGACAGTTTCAATCCCCTCTGAGCCTGGAGCAGCTCCAAAAGGATCTGGACTTAATACTACTAATAACAATGATGGTATTTGTAAAGCGGTTACTATGCGCCAAGAACTGTTCTAGGGACTTCCATGGGCAGAATATGTTGGAGCAAACAGGACCCCCTTCCTATGAACTTGAATGAGCTCCCTAAACTCCAGTGGATTCCAGGGCAATCACCTCAATTGCTTTGATGGAAGCTTGGCTCCATCCCTGCACAACGTTTCCTTTCCTTGGGCTTCACCTGTCCTAGCTGGTTTAGGTGTAGACTTGTCTGGGGCAAGGGACTGGAATGAGTAATCTCCTGATGTCCCTTCCAACTTAAGAATTGAGAAGCAGCATGGCCTAGTGGATAGAGCATGGGCCTGGGAGTCAGAAGGGCCTGGATGCTAATCCTGACTCTGCCTGCTGTGTGACCTTGGGCAAGTCATTTCTCTGGGCCTCAGTTACCTCATCTGTAAAATGGAGACTGAGACTGTGAGTCCCACATGGGACAGGGACTGTGTCCAATCCGATTTGCTTGTAACCACCCCAGCACTTAGTACAATGCCTGGCACATAGTAAGTGCTTAACAAATACCACAATTACTTCACCTGTAAAATGGGGATTAAGACTATGAGTCCCATGTGGGACATGGATTGAGTCCAGCTGATTAATTTGTATCTACCTCAGCACTTAGTCCGGTGCCTGGCACATAGTAAGCACTTTACAAATACCATGGAAAAAATTCAGGGAATCCCTCATTCCCAGCATTTGTGATGATGCAGGAGAAGGCAGCAGCAGAAGCCATTTACCCTGGGGCCTGAAGAAAATGCCACTGAACACTAGAAATGGAGAGAGAGAGGAGGAGGGGAACTCCTCTAACTGCTCTCCCCAGGGCAGAGGGGTATGAGGTTGACGTTTGCAAAGATTCAAAATAAAACTGCAAGCTATTTTAAAGAGACAAAGTCCAAGTTTAACAAGCTGGCATGACCACATTGTGACACGTCTGTCTTGCTCTCCGGGTAAAATACACGGGGTCCCTATGAAGTGCTGACTTGCAAGATGGGTCCTGACTCCTGAGAAAGGGGTGTCTGTCATAGCACTTCCCAGACCTCCTGCCAGGGTGGAGAAGGAAGCAAGTTCCTATCCAAAAAAACCCCAAAACTATGGGCAATGCCAACCCCTGTTGGGTTTGCCAGCCCCAGGAAACGAAGCGCCAAGCATTTCTTACACTGTGCCTTAAACTGATGAAAGTTGGGAAAGTCCCAGAATTTTCTCTGCCAGTGGCTGGCTCCGTGACCCTAGGTAAGTAGCTTAATTTTTCTAGACCTCAGACTCCTTCTTTCAAATGTATAGATCACAGTTCCTCACAAGGGTGTTTGCGGGGGGAGGGGGATAAATAAACACCATCACTCTAAAGCCTTTGGCCAGTACAGCCACTTCTGTTTACCCTTGCTAAGTCAGGGCAGAGAGAATACAGCTATCTGAAAAATCTCCCCTGAGAACCTGTGGACTCGAAAATGTGGAGATCAGTAACGATGCATGGGAAGAGAAGTTATCCCACAGTAGAAAGAGTAATGGCCTGGGAATCAGAGGACCTGGGTTCTAACCCCAGCTCCACCACATACCTTATGTGTGACCTTGGATAAGTCACTTAACTTCTTTGTACTTCAGGTACCTCATTGGCTCACTGTCCTCCTACTTAAGACAGTGAGCCCCATGTAGAACCTAATTATCTTATATCTACCACAGTGCTTAGTACAGTTGCTAGCACATAGGACATGCTTAATATCAGTTATTATGAAAATCTCACTTGTTCTCTTTATTCTAGACCTTTCCCTGCCTCTGTAGTTGACGGCCAATGGCAGAAAGTGTGCTTAGAGTTGAGAGGGGTGCAGGGTTGGAGATTCTGAGGCACCGTTTTTCACAGTTTTGTCTCCCTTGTATGAGACAGGCATCATGGAGCCCCCTCTTTCCTCTCCCCCACCCCAACACCCCCCGCCCTACCTCCTTCCCCTCCCCACAGCACCTGTATATGTGTTTGTACAGATTACTCTATTTGACTTGTACATATTTACTATTCTATTGATTTTGTTAATGATGTGCATCTAGCTTTACTTCTATTTATTCTGATGACTTGACACCTGTCCACATGTTTTGTTTTGTTGTCTGTCTCCCCCTTCTAGACTGTGAGCCCGTTGTTGGGTAGGGACCGTCTCTCTATGTTGCCAACTGATACTTCCCAAGCACTTAGTACAGTGCTCTGCACACAGTAAGCGCTCAGTAAATACAATTGAATGAATACAGATTTATTACTCTATTTGTTTTACTGGTACATATTTACTACTCTATTTTGTCAATGATGTGCGTCTAGCTTTACTTCTATTTATTCTGATGACTTGACACCTGACCACATGTTTTGTTTTGTTGTCTGTCTCCCCCTTCTAGATTGTGAGCCCATTGTTGAGTAGGGACCGACTCTATATGTTGCCAACTTGTACTTCCCAAGCGCTTAGTACAGTGCTCTGCACACAGTAAGCGCTCAATACGACTGAATGAATGAATTATTTGTACAGTTTAAAAAAATGATACTTGTAAAGCACTTACTGTGTGCCAAGCAAATCGGGTAGGACACAGTCCCTGTCCCACGTGGGGCTCACGGTTTTAATCCCCATTTTATAGACGAGATAGCTGAAGCCCAGAGAAGTGAAGCGACTTGCCCAAAGTCACACAGGAGACATGTGGCAGAGTCAAATTAGAACTCAGGCCCTTCTGACTCCCAGGCCCATGTTCTATCCACTAAGCCACTCTGCTTTTCAAAGATGCCTATGATACCCTTAGTACTGTGCTTGGCACACAGTAAGCACTTAAATGCCACACTTATTTTCCCATCACGAAACTGAACCTTGAAAGTGTGTCCAGATGTAGATAGCAACTCCAGCTTCAGCTGGTGGCATTTGGTTAGATGAGACCCAAGGAACTCTGGCTCCCTGTGATGCAGCAGCAGCAGCCATATTAATGAGTGCCCACTGCAAGTAATACACTGTACTAAACATTTGGGAAGACAGCAGCACGATACACATTTGTCTGCCCACAAGGAGCTTACATTCTAACCAGGAAGACAGACATAGAGATGTTCACAAGCAGTGGAAACAGAATAAATAAAACTGAGTGTTCAGTCAAATATGTTGGAACTGGGCTGAGCCTGGGATTTCCTGGGGGCCAGGCCACCCTAGAACTTTTGCTCCCCAACTTGAGGACGAGAGGCAAAAATTTGGTTCTGTGGGCCCTCCAAGAATCCAGGGCTCTGCTTCATGGACCCAGGGTTCTGATTCAGTCTGGTTATCCCGCGTGTCAGACACGTTTAGTTGAGGTACCTGAAAAGTTGGCAGGAAGCAGCCTAGAGTGTGATCTCTAGTCCAATAAGGGACAGAGACCATGTCTGACCTGCTATGTTTGTTTCTACTCCAGTGCTCAGCACAGTGCTTGCTGTATAAGTGCTTAATAAATGTTATAACAAATCTTGGGAGTCCCGATAGTGTGGAAAGGGAGTAAACACCAATAGTGTGAAAAGGGAGTTAACATGATATACAGTATTCCCCTCTCTCCTGCTGCATCATCTAACTGCCAGATCTTAAGTTGACCAAGTAAAATGTAGTTCTTGGAATTCGGCTATGACCATCCTTCACTATTCCAGGAGGCCACTGAGCGGCAAGGAAAGCTAGGACAAGACCCTGAACTCATTGCACCTGGGAGAGCAGGGGCTCCTTCAGAAAAGCAGTCCAGTTTCAAAAGTAAAGTGAAGCCCAATTTAAAGCAATGGGGACCGAAAAAGGGAGCAAACTGTCCCTCAGCCTGAAGTCCTTAAGGACCTCATACTTCAAAGCTGTGTCAATCAATCAATGGCATTGAGTGCTTACTCTGTGCAGAGCAAGTTAAAACTGTGTGACTTGACTCCAGTATGAACTATGGACTCCAGTCCATACTTCACTCTGCTGTCCCGATCATTTTTCTACATAAACGTTCAGGCCATATTTTCCCACTCCTCAAGAACCTCCAGTGGTTGTCCATCCACTTCCACATCAAACAGAAACTCCTTATCATCAGCTTTAAAGCACTCAATCACCTTGCCCCCTCCTACCTCACCTCGCTGATCTACTACTACAACCCAGCCCGCACACTTCGCTCCTGTAATGCCAACTCATTGTACCTCAGTCTCATCTATCTCACCATCAATCTCTTACCCACATCCTGCCTCTGGCCTAGACCACCCTCCCTCTTCACATCTGAAACAACTCTCCCCACCTTCAAAGCTTTATTGAAAGCATACCTCCTCCAAGAGACCTCTCCTAAACCCTCTCTGCACCTGGACCTGTGACCTTTGGCCATTTGGTATTTGCCCCACAACACTTATGTACATATTAATGTCTGTCTCCCTTTCTAGACTGTAAGCTCTAGACTGCAGGCGGGAACGTGTCTTTCAATCGCATTTATTAAGCACTTACTGTGTGCAGGGCACCGTACTAAGCATTCGGGAAAGAATACCACAGTAAAGTGACAATCCCAGCCCACAGTGAGCTCACAGTCTAGAAAGTACTACACTCTCCCAAGCACTTGGTACAATGCTCTGCACATAGTAAGCATTCAATACCATTACTGGATCACAACTAAGCTTGAAGAACACTGGCTTAGAGCATGCAGATAGGAACTATGATGGGAACTATGTGTGACCTAGTGGATAGGGCATGGACCTGGAGTCAGAAGAACCTGTGTTCTAATGCCAGCTCTGGCCTCTGCCCTGCAGGCCTTGTGTTCTACAGAGACAGGGCATAGACCCAAGAAGAAACTGGTCCTTTGGTTGCCCTCGCAGAGTTTTGCCTCTGCATGAAGCCCCACTGCCAACTTGTTCCAGCCCCCTGATCTGGAGCAACAGGAACACAACAAAAATGAGAACCTGTATACAAACATAAATTAGCAAAACTGGGTAACTTTCCAGATTACCACATGCACTGTTATGCAAGAGAATCTGACACACACAGTTCACAAAAAGCAGCGTGGCTCAGTGGAAAGAGTACGGGCTTGGGAGTCAGAGGTCATGGGTTCTAATTCTGGCTCTGCCACATATCTGCTGTGTGACCTTGGGCAAGTCACTTAACTTATCTGAGCCTCAGTTACCTCATCTATAAAATGGGGATTAAGACTGTGAGTTCCACATGGGACAACCTGATCACCTTGTACCCCCCCAGCGCTTAGAACAGTGCTTCACACATAGTAAGCGCTTAACAAATGCCATCATTATTATTCACATACTGGCAGGAATACAGATTAAACACTCAAGAAACACTCAGGTTTTGTCAATTAGGCACTTAATACAGTGCTTTGCACACAGTAAGTGCTCAATGCGATTTAAGAAATTTTCAATGAGACATGAATCCTTCAATATTAGATTGATCTTTATTATGTTATCAAAGTACAACAAAATGTAAAATCTTCCATTGACATGTTTCATCATTCACAGACAAAAGAAAAATAGATACTATGTGCAGGATTTAATATACATATTCTGTGAATTATACATATAAAATCCTGGGTCTCACAATTAAGTTCCATACAAAATACTGTTAAGTATAGAGCAGCAAAGTGATAACTACACATTCCCTGAATTTTTCAAGAGGGTCTCAAACACACACACCATGTCTGGCCTACAACTCCTCTGCCATTATTGCTGGGTTCCAAAGTCACCTTCTGCTACTGCTCGCTGTTTCCTGTGGCATAGTCCTTAATGAAATGTGTCACAAATTTTGCTCTGTCACTAAGACTGCATTTGGTCCTCGATTTTTGGTTTATGAAAAAGGGCCCGGGGGGATACATTATAAAGAGCCAGCAGTAGATATGAGAGGGTTTCTTTCCTTACTGTAGCATTCAGAAGGAAACTCAACAGCTACACATTTCCTTCTAAAGCGATACCAATATCCTAATTTCCAGTAGGAGATAACATATGCTCCCCCTTCATTTAGACATGTGCACTCATTTACTGGGATTTATTCCTTGATTTAAAATGAAATAAAAAAGGAACACTTCCACCCGATCATTTAATATACTGAGAGATAGCTGACGCCACAACTTGTGCCCTTAAAGTTTAAAAACGAAACGCTAGAGCTCCCTCAAAATGAGTTCCCTTGTAAGCCAATTGAACTTGGTACCATAGGGCACTTTTTCCCTCCCAGGTGGGCCACGGGCTCAGAGAAACCTCACTGTAATTTGCTAGCCCATAAGTAGCCGTTGCTACTCTTCCCCTAATTGGGGTGGCCATTCATCCAGTTTTATAGCAGACAGTCCAATTTTCAGCTGGTCTGTGACCTGTCCGGTACAGATACAGTACTAGTATTTAAGAGCTCAATCTGTCTCCTCCTTGGCTCCTATGGCTAAATGCCCCACCTCAGCAGTGGCACCCAGGTTCACAAAGCTCTGGGAAGGGAATGAAAAGGTTCTTGAGAAAGTGTGGAGTGCTGCAGGGGGTCTTTCCCAAGAAGACACCCTAGGTTGAGGTGAACCTCTACAGGCTGCTGCGAATGGTGCGTAGGACGACATCCCTACGTTGAGGGCCCAGAGTAATACATGTGATGTCACATGCATCTGGGTGACTGATTTCCATGAGGGCATCAGTAGTTGTCCTACTCTTCAGCACCAGTTCCCCCCCCTCCACCCCCCCGGCCGAAAAAATAAACCCAATCCCATCTTTTTTCTAAAAGTAGGCACTACCTACTATGCTCTGCAATTCTAGTCAGAAACCTCAGCTGCTGCCTAAAAAAAAAAAAAAAAAAAAATCAATCCATGAATTCAAGAGGGTACTGGATAAGGAATGCTGGAAGTCTGAGATGACAGTTCACATATGAGTGGAGCTGAGTGTTGAAGCAGATCCAGTCTTGGTTAGGCCCTGCCCTGGGGCAAAGGGTTGGCATGCAAAAAAACTGCTGAAAGTCTAAGGTTTTGTGCTACTGCACCCTCCTCTTGGAGGCCCCCACATTTCTGTGTGCTTAGGGGGAACAACCTCTATATTCTGCGTTTCATAATAGAACATCATTAGTACCTACGGGCCTCAAGCTAAAAACCACACCAGCTACTTTAACAATTCTGGTAAGCAGAGCGGCTTAGTGGGAGTTGGTCACCTTGGAATAGGAGGCCTGCCATGCCAACTGCAGGCACAGCCCAACAGTTCAGGTTCACTTTCAGTCTTAACTTAGGAAATAAAAGACAGAATGTGATAGACGATACTTCCAAAGATGCACATACCAATTGATTTGAAAATCCTTGAGGCTGGTACTTCTCCCATGGTAGGAGATTATGATGACAAGTTGAGTCTGACATCACCAGGACTCCCGACTGCCTACTATAGCTTTATAAAGCCTCGTGATTCACTTTTCATTCCTACCCAACTCCCAAGAAGGGGTGTGGGCCTGTTGTCGGCTAGGAGTAAAGCGTTTCTAGATACTATTCAAGCCTCGAAGTGCTGGTGGTCACTTCTTGTGGCTTTTCTGCCCTACAAGGTGGTTGTGGGTTGGAAATTTCATTTGTCACCAGGCATTGGACTCAGACATTTTTTTTTTCGGAAAAAGATTTTAAATTAGATATTCATTATACTACTTTTAAAATTATAAGAATGAACAGATATTAAGGACAATTAAACCAGGTTTATTTATCTTTTTAAAAACCCACCAGAATAAGACAGTTTTATCTCTACTGTACTCTCCCAAGCGCTTAATACAGTGCTGTGCACACAGTAGGCACTCAAATACATTTATTGAAGTAAATAAGAAGTAAACCAGAGAGAGCTGGTTCAGATGAGCACAAAGATGCTGCATTTCCCAAATACCACAGAGGAGAGGTGCCTGGAGCAGGACTACAGGCCAGCCACCTCCCATCAGTCTTAGGATCTAACCAGCTATGGCTCCACTTCCAGACATCTTAAAGGAAAAAAATAAGAAGTCAATAGCCAACAATGCTTTTCCCTTGATCCCCAATCTGAATAGCACCAGGGGTTGGGAATTAGCCTAGATTTAACAACAACAACAAAAAAATCCACCTGAAAGTCTTCCAAACACAAATGAAGGTTAAAAATCCTCCCTATCCCTGCTTCTCTCATTCATAAAGCTATATATTTAACTGTGGAAAATGCCTTGAAAGAAAAAGGCACACAAAATTTAGGTGCATCTAATACACTACTGAGAATCCAAAAGGTGAGCATAGGCTCCTGTCTAATTTTCTGCCACATGTGAGATATGGTACCTCTAATTGGGGGGGGGGGGGGGGGGGGGGGGGGGGGGGGGGGGGGGGGGGGGGGGGGCAAGACACACACACATGCGTGCGCACCAACATGGGCAAATATACAGCACAAGTAAAAGCAGGAACAGATATTTACATATAACCTTAAAGGAAGGCCAGAGAAGCTGGAAGAATAAAAAGCTTCAAGAGAGACAGATAAACCTGTGGGTACTGGGAGGAGGCTGAAGACAACTGAACAATGGATCATGCTGAAATTTGGCTATTGTAGTGAGGTGAGGGAAAATAAGGCAGTGTTCTTTCTACTTAAACATTCTTTGGGGGCTCTGCTTTTGAGAAAGGTTAATGTCTTTGGTCACCACAGTAGTGCCCAGCCTTGATTTAAACATTTGGAAATAGCAATAATGTTGATCTGGTTCATTTAACAACCCCCTCAAAAAACTGTTTATGTACTTAAAAAGAGTAGGGGAGGGGTGGGCTCCTGCAAGGGAGCCCCTCAAGGATCTTGGCACAGCAACCTGGGATGCCTGTGTGGCCACATCTGTGCCCTTGCACAGATTACAGGGTTAATGGAGTGGGGAGCGGGGAGTTTGGTGGTGGGGGGGTGTCAATCTTTCAGTCAGACACAGCAGATGAAGGAACAGTGGCGAGAGCAATGGGCTACTTGAGTCGAGGCTTGTGGGCCCTGTCCTTGCTAAGGATCAATGGCCTGCCTTTGATGGGCAGAGGAGGAAGAGAAGTTAGTCTCTCTAAGGGTAGCCCCACTGGGACTTAAAAAAACCAAGTCAGCAAATGCTGCATTTAACCTGCTTGTATCCTGCCCCATCATTCCAGGTGTAAAATTAAAATGTCTCATGGACCTTAGTCACAGAACTGAGCCTGCATCTTTACAGGTCTTTAAAAAAACCTAAATATCCTAGTGAAAGAAAAAACTCCTGATTTACTGACAGAGGTAACAGCAGCCTTACTGCCATGACCACCTACGCATGCACCTCTCAAACTGGTATCTTTAAGATCTGTGGTTACTTTGGTGCCTGAACAGTTTAGCAAACACATATGGCAATCCAAACATTACCTAATCCTGACGGCATCCTTTTTCATGGAATCAAGTAGGCCCGTTGAATTAGGGCTGTACTTTCCTTCTTGTTCAGGAAGGAGCAGCCTGAGACCCTCAAGCCCCATGACTGAGCAGCAGTTTGATCAAGAACTAAGGAGTGCAGTTGCTCCATGGTCTCGCTTCCGCAAAAGACTGAAGACAATCAAGAACTTAACTTTGATCTTTTCTTCCCCAGAAGCCAGTTAGCTTAATATGTGGCAGTGTGAAAATAAAATATACTTTAGAACCAAATGAAAGTATTCTTTCCCCAACTTCCGAGGTTTTCTATTTGCTTTTGTGGCTTTTAAATTCATAAAACACCCCACAGAAGCAGACAGGGAAAACAGAGCTTTGGACAAACCATACTTTCCTCTCAGCTCCCTGATACTGTCTACACTTTTATCATTGCAGAAGTGAGTCAGACCACTGGTTCTTTCCTCTGTGAGAGAATTCACTTCTTTTGGGCAGAATGGTGAGCAAATTCATCAACTATAGTGTTGAAACACTGAATAGTTCACTGGGCGCCCCAGAAAACACGTGACAAGGAATCAGGGGGGTCAGGATGGGATTACAGATATCAAATCCAAAGAGACAGGTGATCACTAACCATTAGTTCATAGTTCATAAGGTGGCACGGGGAGAAAGACGAAGAGGTTCCAAAAGTGTAAAAAGGAAAATAAATTTCACGGCATCGAAGTAGTGTTTCCCCCTTGTTAAAAGGGAAGGCATCCGGGGTGATGGAGTTGGCTACCAGAACGCGTGGTCACGAACCAAAGAGAACCTTTTTCAAATAGGAAATGGTGGTGATGTTTGAGAGCATTTCAATATGCTCATTACCTTGCAGCTCTAACAGCGTCACCTCCTGCTTCTGTTGGCCTACCCATTTGTGGCAGTACAACGAACTCTGCAGGTTCACAGTTCCGTCGCCATTGCTGTAGAAGATCTTGGGGTCTCGATCAGGGAAGCTCTCATAGAAGAATGAGTCCGGTGTTTGGACTCCAGTGCCGTATAGGCAGTGAAGCCGCACCCCAGGAGGGGTCATCGGATAGACCAAGGGTTCTGTGTCTTGTCTCATGTACCAGCCATCCGTAAAGTTAATATCCTTATAGAACTTCTCGTAATCCCGGAGGGTGTAATTGGCTGTGGGGGTGCTCACAAACACTTTATCTGAAGACCAGGTGTAATTATACGGGAGCAACCAGTTGGTAGAAACTGCAGACCTCTGCTGCTCTCGGATCTTCAGCGTACTGATGACAGGAATCCGGTTGTTGTCTCCTGCAAGGTTGAAGAGGCCCTTTGGTTACTGAGAAACGACACACAAGAGACAACCCGAAATAGCTTCCTGATTGGTCAGCGGTACCCCTTCCCTCCCACACAACACGGTTGCCTCACCCAGCTTCCTGCCACTTAGTCTGAGGCTGAAGTGGATGTGCAGGGAGAAAGTTAGTGGGTTTGCAGGATTCATTCATTCAATCGTATTTATTGAGTGCTTACTGTGTGCACAGCACTGTACTAAGCGCTTGGGAAGTACAAATCGGCAACATATAGAGACGGTCCCTACCCAACAACAGGCTCACAGTCTAGAAAGGGGAGACAGACAACAAAACAAGTAGACAGGTGTCAATACCATCAAAATAGAATTATAGCTATGTACACATCATTAATAAAATAGAGTAATTCATATGTACAAATATACACAAGTGCTGTGGGGAGGTGGAGGGGGGAGGGTAGAGGGGTGGGTGACGGGGAGGGGAGGAGGAGGAGAGGAAAACGCGGGGGGCTCAGTCTGGGAAGGCCTCCTGGAGCAGGTGAGTTCTCAGTAGGGCTTTGAAGGGAGGAAGAGAGCTAGTTTGGTGGATGTGTGGAGGGAGGGCATTCCAGGGCAGAGGTAGAATGTGGGCTAGGGGTCAATGGCGGGACAGGCGAGAACGAGGCACAGTGAGGAGGTTAGCGGCACAGGAGTGGAGCATGTGGGCTGGGCTGTAGAAGGAGAGAAGGAAAGTGAGGTAGGAAGGGGCGAGGTGATGGAGAGCTCTGAAGCCGAGAGTGAGGAGTTTTTGCTTGATTCGAAGGTTGATAGGTAACCACTGGAGATTTTGGAAGAGGGGAGTGACATGCCCAGAGTGCTTCTGTACAAAGATAATCCAGGCAGCAGAGTGAAGTATAGACTGAAGCGGGAAGACACAGGAGGATGGTACATCAGAAAGTCAGTCAGCACTGCCCTAGACACACTTAATATAAGGCTCAGCCTAATCAAAAGTAGAAGATGCGATGAAAGAAGCCAATACAGAAAGTCAGAAGCAAGTACAGTCTAGGCATCCTGCATTCGCCTCCCATAACAGTTCCCTGAGGTAAGGAAAGCTGGCAGTTAGAAAACCGCTAGGTGTCGCTATTGATTCACGGGTGTCTGCATGCCATGGTGAATTAGTGTTTGGAATTTTATGGGAAGGTTAGCCCACAAATCTTACAGCAATGTGACCTCATTAACCAAAACCAACTAGGGCAAAGACAGTGTGGCAAACTAGTTCAGCATCAGACAGAAAGTTCAGCCCCAGGCTCTTTTCCTGCTCCAACCTCTGTTTTCTATTACAATAGGGGAAGAGTTGTCACACCTCCCTTCCTCATTTTCCCACGCCAGCCACTATTTTTAAATGATATTTGTTAAGTGCTTACTATGCACCAGGCAAGGTATTAAGTGCTGGGGAAGATATAAGCTAATCAGGTAGGATGCAGTCCATGTCCCACATGGGGCTCACAGTATTAATCCCCATTTTACAGATGGGGCAACAGAGGCATAGAAAAGTGAAGTGTTTTGCCCAAGGTCACACAACAGATAAATGGAGGAGTCAGGATTAGAACACAGGACCTTCTGACTCCCAGGCCTGTGCTCCATCCATTAGGCCATTCTGCTTCTCTTACATTTGCCTGGAAAGGGAAATGTGGGTGAGGTGGGGGGGGGGGGTGGAATGTGAAAAAATTGTTCACATGATAAATTTGAAAAGGGGCTTTGCTATTTAGCTATCTCCACATCACAAGGTAACAAGAATTTCCACCCTCCATATCAGCTCATCTAACTGCATCTCACTCTTGATTCTCTTGTCTCAGACCCCATCTCCCTCCCTTTCCAACAACAACAAAAAAATCCACCAGACCATAGTTCTCCCCTTATTCAAAGCCTCCTAATGGCCTCCACCTCCACTGAGAAGTCTTTCCTTATTAAAATTTACAAAATCCCAGGCACTTCAACCCAATACCACCCTCATCACTTATACGTACCTCAGTGGTGAGAGGATATTGACACCTGTTTACTTGTTTTGTTGTCTGTCTCCCCCTTCTAGACTGTGAGCCTGTTGATGGGTAAGGACCATCTCTATACGTTGCCAACTTGTACTTCCCAAGCAGTTAGTACAGTGCTCTGCACACAGTAAGCGTTCAATAAATACGATTGACTGAATGAATATTCATTTATTTAGTTATTTCTTCCTGATACATTTGGACTATTTAGTTATGTCCTTGTTTTTCCTCCTGTTCTCACTCATTTAACAGCTTTGGTCTTCCTATCCACTCCATTCGATTGTAAATTCCTGGAGGGCAGTAATCCTGTCCGGTTTACACTGTACTCTCCCAGGCACCTAGTCTGGGCTCAACTCTCAGTAGGAGCTGAAATGCCATTGCCGGTGATGATACCATAAGTGATCATGAAAATCAGGACTCATTAGAATCATTAGTAATAAACAGGAGCAGTGGGCAGAGGATGATTTGTTGTAATTGATAAAACATCCAAAAGATTTTTTTATGACAAACTTTTTCTTTTTCACATTTGGGGTTAATTGGTTGTCTCCACCGCCCCCCCCCCCCCCCCCCCCCCCCCACCTCTATCTCTCACCTACTAAAACCAAGCTAGAACTGTGTTTGTAATGAGTGGCACCAGGGGCCAAACTATAAAGGGAAACCCTACAGCTAAATCTTTCCTAGAAAGTACTAAGGTAAACCTATTTCTCCTGCCTCCAAGTGTGTGGAAGTATTTGAGTTTTCATTAGGTATAATGCACTATACTGCCTGCTTGTAAATAATAATGATAGCATTTAGTAAGCGCTTACTATGTGCAAAGCACTGTTCTAAGCATTGGGGAGGTTACAAGGTGATCAAGTTGTCCCACAGGGGGCTCACAGTCTTAAACCCCATTTTACAGATGAGGTAACTGAGGTACAGAGAAGTTAAGTGACTTGCCCAAAGTCACACAGCTGGCAATTGGCAGAGCCGGGATTTGAACCCATGACCTCTGACTCCAAAGCCCGGGCTCTTTCCACTGAGCCACACTGCTTCTCTGCTTGTAAAGTACAAAAACAAACAAGTGACACAGTCCCCTGCCACAAGGAGCTCACACTCTAATGGGGGAGACAAAGGAAAGTATAAAGTAATCCAAATGAATAACTGCATTAAGTGCATGCACATAAGCGCGCACGCACACGCACACACACACACACACAACTGCTGAGGTAGAGAATAAGTATGTACATAGGTGCTAGAGATGGCTGATGGGTTTTTATGACTTAGGATGCTGGAAATTGGTCAGGGAAGGCACATTGGAGGAGGTGAGCTTTCAGATTTGGGAGTGGGGGGGGGGGGGGGGTTTCCAGGCCAGAGAAACAGCATGAGAGAGGGGACTGTGAGCTCGTTATGGACAGGGAATGGTGTCTGCTAATTCTGTTGTACTGTACTCTCCCAAGCTCTTAGTACAGTGTTCTGCAAACAGTAAGCGCTCAAATACCACTGACTGACAGAGGCAGAAGGGATGAGAAAGGTACAGTTAGAAGGAATGAAGAGAGCAGGGTGGGAAGAAGCAGGTTGAAGAGAGCAGAGATGCAAGGTGGTGGGGGTTATAGGAGAGCCTTGGTACCAATTGGGAGGAGTTTCTGCTTGATGCAGAGTTATGGGAAGCCAGTGGAGAGAGGTGACCCACCCAGCAGTGGTGCTACGAATTGGAGAGGGTAGAGGAAGGGAAGACAGTGAGGAGGCAGATACAATGGTCTAGTCCCAATGTGACCAGAGCTTATACCACACTTATGTGGGAGGACAGGAAAGGGTGGATCCAGTCATTATGAAGAATCCATTATAGGCTGAAGGTTCTCTCCAGGGCAGACCACTCACTGTGAAGGAAACTGGATGGGTTCCAAGAAGTTTCTAAAGCACGATGGCAAACTAAGAATTCAGTAGCACGAAAAATCCAGGTTTGGGAATGTGGGGCTTAGTGGGAAGGAGAGTAATAAAGTGCCCTAGTGAAGTAAGAGAAATCTATGTCCAGAAGAACCATTAATGAGAAAAGTGATGACACTGGCTCTCAGAGGGAAGGAACGGATAAATTACTAGTAACAGTCTCAACTTAAAACTTGTGCTCCTTCGCTTTGAGAACTAAACTAGGCTGAACAACCCATCATTTAAAGCTAGTCTGAATCCACCGATGGTATTTGAGAGCTTCCTGTGTGCAGAGCACTGGACTAAGCACTTGGGAGAGTACGATACAGTTGGTAGACACGTTCCCTGACCACAAGGAGCTTACAGTCTAGAGGGGGAGACAGACATTAATATAAATACATACGGCTATGTATGTAAGTGGTGTAATTCAGAAAGAAACCCTCCCCTCAGGACAGCTTACCTGAAGCCAAAACTCGGAGGGTCTTTGCCACGCCCCCCCAGGGGGCACCTAATGCCACAAAGGAATGGATGTACTTGTCTTTCCAGTCCTGAGATTGCTGGTTGAGGAAGTACAGGGTGTACATGTTACCCATACTGTGGGCAATCAAAACCACAGGCCCCCCATACTGTTCGTACATCATTTCAATCATCTTCTGGAGTGCTTCAAAATACTCGCCATTCTCATCTGGAATGGCAAACAACATATGCCTTTTAGACAAAGCTGTTCAAGTGGCTGTTTTCAAACTCAAGCAAAAGTTAATCGCCTCCCCTCACCCCCAACTTTCCCAAAAGTCTGGCTCTTTCCACAAGAAAGTGGTCCCTCTGAAAGAGAGGAGGTTAGCAGATAAGGCCCAAGGACAACCGGGCAGCTGAAGGGAAAAATCTGATGGCAAGCTCTGGCTCACTTACAATTCAGGCTTTGGTGAGAGCCAACTGACCTAATTCATCTTCTGACTGGCAGAGTTTCAGAAGATCTGGTTGACAATTTAGCCTGCCTTAGGTTTGGACTACTAGTCTACAGGCTTACTGTAGCCTTTTTGTCCTTCTAGTCTGGTACACCAAAAGAGCTTTCAAATATAGAAAACCCAAAAGGAGAAAGACAAAAATCCATTAATCACATATCCACTGGGTCAACCCTAGACAATATTAGAATGGAAGAGGATTCTTCCTCAACCAACCTCTTGGTCTGTTTGCCGAGCATTAGATGTCCTTCTATAGTTCAAGTTGAACGTTCACTTTCAGTACTACAAGGACACCGACCTACATCTATTAGACCAGACTTCAAAAATCTCTCTTTAAAACAAACTCTTCCCTTTTCTAGCAGGACAGGCAGAAGGTTGCCAGGGCACAATTTGGAGAGGCATTGACTTTTTGCTAATGGGAGTATAAACATCTTTTATTGGCATCCAAATCATCCTGAATGTGAAATCTCAAAGTCCCTGAGTGTGGTCTTCCACATACCCTATATAATCCAAGTGGATATAGTTGTCCAATTGCTTTGGGGATTGGTCCCTAAAGTTACTCCAAAGTGCAATTTACTCAAGGTTTGAGTCTACTTTCACTTCATGCAATGGTCACACTTGGGGATGCACTTCAGGGTTTAGACTTAGCTTGTTTCAAAACCATCTACTATAGAGAATGGTCCCCACTTCCCATATGCTTCCACAACCAATCCAGCAGTTAAAGGCAATCTACAAATTTGGGTTGGGGGAGGGGGAAGGGGAAGAGAAATGTCTGCACAATGTTCTTTGCTTCCATCTCTTTCTGACCAAGGAAGTTAAAATTTACTGTTTCAAAGGGCAGGCGGGGGAGGAGAGGCATGATTTTCAGCCTTGCCCTTCCTTAAATGGTTGGAGAAACCCTGCTGAACTGGGAGGGAAATGGAGGCCTGTGGCTTGGATGATTATGGAGGTCCAGGCTAAGGGCATATTGTTTTCCAGCAAAATGAAGACCGACACCACCTTGAAGGGTAGAGTATGGCTTACTTGGTGCTCTCCGCCAATCATATGGGGCTCCCCTGACATCTCCATTTCTCCTGTAGCCCCAATCTGCAAGGCTCTCCACCAGATTAAAAAAGTACATGCCTGTGGACAAAGAAATGAATGCATTAATGACTGCAGCAGCCCCTGCAAAACAGAGTTTTAGCCTTACAAAGGATCTTCTGAAAAATGGGGGAGGGGGAGGGGGAGGGGGGAGGGGGAGGGGGAGGGGGAGGGGGAGGGGGAGGGGGAGGGGGAGGGGGAGGGGGAGGGGGAGGGGGAGGGGGGCGGGGGGGGGGGGAGGGGGAGAGGGAGAGGGAGAGGGAGAGGGAGAGGGAGAGGGAGAGGGAGAGGGAGAGGGGCCTAGTCTTCCAGCTGTGCCATTTAGAGCCTTAAAAAAAAATCAATTCCACCCACTGGGGACCTTTAAGTGGGCTAAACTCAAGAATACATATGGGCCAAAAAGGACCCCATGACTCCCTACATTAGCACAGAATGTTGTAATAGTTCAGATATGAAGCTAAAGGATTAAAGCAAAGCTAGGTAGCCATTCATTATTCAGGCCTCCCAACTCAAATGTTTATTTCACTAGGCTAGTTAGGTGCCAAAATGTTATACAAATACCTCCTCCACTAAGTTCAGTTTGTGCCGGGACTCAGACTCAGATCCTGGAGGCCCAGCACCATTTTTTGGATGAACTGTGGTGTGAGACCCGGAGACAGTGGGGAAAGAGCATTGATTGGGTCAACAGTTGAGATCAGAGTGATGAGGCAGTGTGGCAGAGGGAACTGAACAGAAGATCTGCTTTCCAATCCCTCCCCAACTTGACTCTCAAGTCTGAGCTGCAAGGAGATTTTACAGTCACCGGCAGAGATGCTGGTTTTCAGCACCCTGGCCCCTCTCCTAATGCAAATTAAGTCCTGTCCTGAGAGCATCGTGCTCTTCATTCATGCATTCACTTTACCTAGACAGCATTCCTCTTTCATAATTCAAGGATGAGAGATTTTAATTCAAAACAAACCTTGACAGGACACAAATTATGTATTAAAATGCAAAAGCATTTGAAATGAAATGTAAAAAATAAATCTGCTCTGGGGAATGGATTTTAATCAACTACCCTGCAAAAATCACTCTGGTAATGAAGGGGTAAGGAGACAAGCCTTAGAACCCTGAACAAATTCTCCTGATAATCTTGAATATGGGCTCAACTATAGCCTCCTGTTTTTTTAATAGCTGAGATTCAGTTACATGTGATTCTCAGTTGACGATCAAAGAAAAATCACCACACCACACTTGTCTGGCTGGCACCTATTAGGAGTTGTTGCACAGCCAACACTGAAATGGTTTTGGCTGTCATTAAATGCCAATAAGTTTTAGTGATCTAGTCAAATAATCTCTTAAGGCATCATTAAGGTGAGATTAATGGAGGTCATTTCCAAAAACAGCAAACTACAAGTCTCACTTAATTCAAAATACCCATACAACAGGCATGGGAAATGAGCAGCAGTGTAAAATACGAATTCTACCAAACTGTTGTTTTTGCCTTAGCTCATTTAATAGTAGTAGTAGTATTTATTAAGCACGTAACTTGAACAAAGCACTGGGAAAGCAGTATATGCATAAGATATATAAGATATGGCACCTGGCCTGCAAGGGGCTCACAATCTAAGAATAAGGGGTGGGGCTGGTGATAGTCACATAAGGAAAGCTGATGTGTATAAGATATGCATATATCTATAATTCTATTTATTTATATTGATGCCTGTTTACTTGTTTTGATGTCTGTCTCCCCACTTCTAGACTGTAAACCCAGTGTGGGCAGGGATCGTCTCTATTACTGAATTGTACTTTCCAAGCACTTAGTACAGTGCTCTGCATACAGTAAGCACTCAATAAATACAACTGAATGAATGAAAGAGGACATTAATAATAATAATATTTAAGCACTTACTATGTGTCAAGCACTGGGACAGAATCAAGTTAATTAGGTCCAGCACAGTCCTTACCCATAAGGGGCACTCAGTCTAAGGGGGAGGGAGATGAGGAATTGAATTGCCATTTTGCAGTTAAGGTAACTGAGGCAGACAGAAGTGAAGTGACTTGCCCAAGGACACCAAACAGTCCAGTGGTAGAACCAAGATTAGAACTCAGGTCTTTTGAATCCCAGGCCTGTGCTTTTTCCACACAAGGCCATGCTACTCTTCTAAAAATGAAACAGAGTTGGGGGCAGGAGAAGACAAAAGCAGCAAGATTTCATATGCCTCCCCTTAGACTTCTGTACAAACTCTGAAGACTCTAGTCCCAGTTTGGTGAGATTTGTTCCTGACAAATCTCCTGTTCCTGTTGCTCATGACAGAAAGGACCCAATCACAAAAAGGCTGCCAGTCACTTCAGTCTGGTATCACAACACTGATGCCAACACAGAGCCAAAGAGGTGGGAAAAGCAATTACTACCATTCCAGTTAAGTACTGGAAGTGAAGGCCCCAAACAGATTTTTTGCACCAAATGGGAAATTATTATTATTTGGCGATTATTACTGGCTTAGGAGAGCACATCCAAGCTATTGTTTGGGCCCAGTTTGTTAAAACTAGACCATCTTGATGCCAATTCCTAGCTGTCAAGAGAAGAGCAAGAACAGAACAAGAGAACAGGAACAGAACAAGACAATAAAAACAGTTAGCAGTCGCTATTCTTTTAAGAAGTTGCAGCAAAGGCAAAGATACACAGGGAGGGTATTATCTCTATGCGATTCATATTTGTATCTAATTTGGGCACAAGAGCTTATAGTAGAAAAGGTTCCACCTCTCTATCCAGACCCACTGGCCTTGTACTTGGCACGCAGGGTTTCATCTTCAGGAAATGGCCTTGAATCGTATTTCCACTCTGAAATGTCTCTCAAGCTTCACTTGCCACAAGTACTCTCTCAATTCACCATTTCTCAGAAAAGCTTTTGGGTGACCGAGTAATCGGCTCCTAAGTGCAAATCAATGAGACCATTTGAATGGCACCCAAACCACCGCTGACCCTTATGCAGGAAAGAGGCTCAATTTAGCCTCATCAGGAATCATCTGCAAATCGCCAAGAGACCTTAAGGATCGGGAGGATACAAGGTCACATAACATTAGAAAACATCAACCAACTTTTCCTAAGGAGGCACTGCTTCCTCAAGATGACAGCCTCTTTCATTTGCTGGGCTTAAGAGGTGCCCCTTCCAGCTCTACAGTACTTCATGACAAGTTTTAAAACTCCAAAACCAATGCTGCACTCCTAAGTACTAGCAGACATGAGGGTGGCCTGCATTTTTAAATGACTCTCCTCCAGCCAAGCGAGTTGATCATTCTGAGCTTCCGACCTGAGGTTCCCATTTTCCAGGAAGGAAGGAATTCCGTAGAATGCATTTTCAATTACTACAGATGCTCACCAAAGAATATGCTTTGTCATGAAGGATGCTACCTAGAATGCATGTGCTCTCAGAGATCTTTGGAAAGTTTTACTGCCATTAAGACTTACTCTTTTCAGCCTTTTGCATGCTCTTTCTCTCATCTCCATCTTCCCACTCACCTTATGGGGAGGCTGAAGAGTTCAGTGAGAACAGTATGCTGTGTTATTTTTGACCAGATTTTAGAGTCCTATCATACCAAGAAACTCAAAGAAGTAGACATATTGTTAAAAATGCTACATACCAACACTTCTTTTACTGGGATCAAGAAATTCCAAAGAAAATGTTTGTCCGAAGCCTGGAACTTTAACATCTACACCATCTGGAAACTGGGTGGCCCTGGTGGTTTTGTTGTAGATCAGCCTGGTGGGTGGGTGGGGAACAAAAAACAAAACAAAAAAACCAGTATTTTGATCACTCGAACAAACTTACAGTACCACTAGAAAGCCTTGTCCTTGGTATTTGAAGATAATACCGCTTTAAATAATAATAATAATGATGGTATTTGTTAAGCACTTACTATATGCCAAGCACTGTTCTAAGCACTGGGGAGGGATATAAGGTGATCAGGTTGTCCCACGTGGGGCTCACAGTTTTAATCCCCATTTACAGATGAGGTAACAGACACAGAGAAGTTAAGTGACTTGCCCAAAGTCACACAGCTGACAAGTGGTGGAGCTGGGATGAGAACCCATGACCTCTGACTCCCAAGTCCGGGCTCTTTTCATTGAGCCACACTGCTTCTTTTAGTAGTTCGATCCAAGTAATATGGGATCAACAAATAAATAATAAACACCTTGACTATGTATAGGGCTTTTATTTTTCCAAAGCACTTTCACTGTTTTCATAACATCCCTGTGAGAGAAAGTGAGATAGGTAGAGGCAGATATTAGGTTCCCCATTTTAGAGATGAGGAAACTGAAGCCCAGAGTGGGTGATTGAATTACTTAAGGTCATACAGCAGGCCAGTGAAAGTGGTGGAATAAGAACCCAAGTCTAGTGACTCCCAGGCCCACACTTTAGTATACCATACTACAAAGCACTCAGAAGGCAGATATAATGTTATTTCAACTTTTTTTCTGTTATTAAGTCCTCACAGGGGTGGCATTACAATTACTGTAATTGGCATGCCAAAATGAGAAGACAACAGTGATTTGTGCAATCCCAGTCAGTCAGTTCGGCTTCCTGGTCTCACCACCAGTTTCATCCTCTTGAACAATAACCAAGTTACCAGAACAGATTAAAAGTGCTTAGGGAAAGGCAGAAATAATAAAATGCCTTGTACATACAAGTGTGACCGTTCCCTAATGAGAGAATAAAACGCAGCTCTGTAGGCACTGTAGGTGCTTAGAAAGGGTTTATGGTGCTGATGAAATTGCCAAAATGATGCTAGACATAGACACAAAGTAACATTAGTTTAGTCATTAATTTGGGAGAGGCCTCTGTGGGCTTCTCAGGCAAAAGTGACTGCAGACCAAAAAGCAGAATTAAGTGTGCATCATTTTGTTTTCCCTTGGACTTAGCCTTCTGAGAGTCTTAAGGCTCCCACAAATCAGGAAGGATATTTATATCCAGTAGAAAAAGCAAAGCCCCTTAAATAGTTTGAGGAGACAGAGATCTGGTTATAAACAAGAAATCTGAAATTACAAGTAAATGCTACAGTTCAGTTCTACCCAAGCGTCCAGTATGCAGGGTTGCCAACTGCTGAGAATGATTTTTATAGACTGTGTTCAGCCAGCTGCTCCCATGCGAACAGCTGCCACCCCTTAACGCTTGCTCTCTGACACTTTTGATGTATCAATAAAAAAAAAAAATTGGCAGCCATTCTTATTCATACAATGAAAAGGAAAAAAAAAATTCTCAGCAGCCAACAAACCCTGCTGGAAAGGCCACAGGAGAATGCCCAAGCCAGAGGACATGGCTGCTGGAGGAGGAGTTCCTGAAAACTTTGACCTAGTTGCCTTTTCTGCTAATATAGTAGCAGTGGAGGCAGGGGCTGGGCAAAGTGGCTGGAGTAGACACCAATGGAAAGCTGACAGCATGTGTGCATGAACATACACACACAAACACACAAAAAAATACAGGAGGAGGAGAGGAAGGGAAAGGAAGGAGAAAAATACATGCAAACAGCACCTTCCCCAGCAAGGAGAAATCAAAACTCAAGTGGGCATATGAGAGAACATGCAGGAAAAGCTATTCAGAAGAAGTGAGATGCTTTGAACTGAGAAATTAGTGTGAGACCCAAAGAGGAAGAAAGGAGAGGGAAATATATATATATGTGTATACATATATATATATATATACATACATACATATATATATATATATATATATATATATATATATATATATATATATACACACACACACACACACATTTCTCCCTAAATGCAGTGCTCATAGCCCAAGCTGAATTCTATGGTGTGTGCTGTCTCTCAAATGCCCTAAGCACACAGACACCTGCCTGTGAATGAACAGGGTTTTGGTTCTGAAGCATTTGGGGTTGTGGTGGAGGATATGTATTTTCAGAGGCCACTTGGAGAAGTCCCTTGTAGGTGCTTGGACATGCATCACAGGGAATGAGAAATGAATGTACTGAGGTTGGGGGTGGGGTAGGGAGAAGAACTGAGTTAACCATTTAGAGGAGGGCACCATTCATAAATGTGGCTCCATTCAGGCACCCACCACTTGAAATGAAGTGGCGGTCATGATGCTCCCAAATGAGATGGCTGCCTCTATTTATGGACATCCTCATTTTAGAGCTTTAACACAACCATGGCCAATTTGAGCTCATTTTCACGGACAGTCAGCAACCCTGCTAGCATGGCTTCAAATCACCAAGGACATTTCTGGGAACAATAAGCCACTATCTAAAGAATACCAGCTTTACTGGACCATTTTTCTGAAACAAGGAGGAGAGCTTAGGGAGCTTTAAGCAGTAGACACAACCCCACCTCCCCATGGGAAAACAAACCAACAAACAAACAAAAAAACTCCCACAAACCTGAAACCTCCAAACCCAAGGAAAAGAAAGTACAGAAAGTCTTTGGCTTAAAAACATCTTAAAAAGTTTTTAAGATAAATTCTTAAAATTTACACTGTTTCAGTTTTACAAAAACTACCCTCAGTTGTGAGATGGGTTACCCAATCACCAGAAAGGGTCAATATATCCATCTTACTTTCAATTACATTTTTTTAAAAGTTGAGTAACTTCTGGCAATAGAAATACATTATTGTTAGCTATACTAATCAATCTCTAGTTCTGAGTAATTTTGGTTTACTTAGAAGCAGTGTGGCCCAGTGGAAAGAGCACAAGTCTGGGAGATAGAAACACCTGGGTTCTAATCCCAGCTCTGCCACTTGCTTGCTGTGTGACCTATGGCAAGCCACTTATCTGTGCCTCAGTTATCTCATCTGTAAAATTGGGATTAAGACTGTGAGCCCCATGTGGGACAGGGACTGTGTTCAATCTGATAGGCTTGTGTCTACCCCAACACTTAAGACAGTGCCTAATAGTAAGAGCTTAACAAATGGCATTAAAAAACAAACAACAACAAAAAACTCTGTTCGGGGCAGGGGCTGTGTCCAACCTGAATACTTTGTATTTACTCCAGCGCTTAGTACAATGCGTGGCACATAGTAAGTGTTTAAATACCACAATTATTTAGGAACCAATCCCTCATGTTTAGTATTGTTCTAGGAGAAGACTGGTTCTGACTTAAGACATGGCTTTCAGGAACCAATTGTGTCAAAAGTCTGAGGACTCCCTGTAATCAAATTTTAACTGACCTGAGAAGAATAGTTAGCCAACAGTCTACAGTTCCAACAGACCCCAGAACAGTCCTTTGTCCTTGCAAAAGCACACAGAGCTATCTGCTGTAACAAAGCTAAAGACATGTGTGATGGACAAATAAATTTATAGGTCACAAATACATACCTGCAGAGATACACACAAACGCTGAAGGGTTTCAGGAAAGTTGGTAGGTTGGATTGAAACCACGAAGGACTGATTCATGGAGATGGAAAGGTTTTAAGTAGTTGTGAAGGAGGGAAGGGAAACAGAGAAGGGCATTCCAAATTGGAAGGTGATAACCAACTGCTGGGCATTAACAGGATGGGGATACAAAACAGGAGGAACAGTTTTGCCATTACATAAAACTATAGTATGGTTATTCCTGGACTACTGGGTGCAGTTCTGGTATCCACTTATTAGAAGGAACAAAACAGAACTAGAGAGGATACAGAAGGGCAACTAGATAGTTGGGGAATGGAAACATTTTCTTACGAGGATAGACAGAAGAGAGTAGGGTAGTTCAAACAGACTGTGATGGGCATGAGTGAAACGTATGTGGACTCGGGATGGGGGGCTGGGGGGTGGCGCAAAACATGGAATTGTCACCCAATCCCACAGCCCCATGACAAAGGTATACCCACTGAAGGTGGTAGCTTCAAAACAAACAACAGGAAACACTTATTCACCCAGCTGGTGGTAAAAAAAAAAAAAAATGGGATTGTTTACAGAGAAAGTTGTCCAGGCAGAAAATTATCAGCAGGTTCAAGAGGGGTTTAGATAACTTTGAGGATGAATGAGCAAGTTAAAGATGACTTGCATAACATCTTCAAACATTAGGATGGATGTCAATGAGGGAAACCACCACATAGTATTTTGTTGGCATCCTGTAGCCACTGATGGAATGACTTTGCGTATGGTCTAAGTGTAATGACACAACCGCAAAAAAAAAAAAAAAAGTCATGCGCAGGGGATGGTAAGGAGGTTTGGTTGGCTGGAGAGCTTAGGGTAGGAGAAGAGGGCAGAAAAAGTAAAGCAAGGATTGAGGGGTTTCTGGGTGGAAGACTATGAAACCCATCCCATGACACCCATGACAGAGTTTTAAATTTGACTAGAGTGGAATCAGGGAACCATTATATGCTACCGAGACCTGAAAGGCTAGGTTCAAAATGATGCATGAATAACTGGATTAGATTAGAGAGGCTAGAGGCAGTAATTGTTTCTTGGTCAATAGGGCCTAAATTAGAGGTCTTTGGGAAAAGAGAGGGAAATATGAAGACGGGTGCTGGGGACTGTTGCTTTTCAATTTGTCTGGAATGCTCTACATACTATACTCAACTAGTAAGGGGTGGGACCCTACTGATGGAACTATCCATAAAGTTCAAGGTGGGAACTAAAAAGTCATTATTACAACCACACATTGAAAAACCCCAAACTGACTTCTTACAGCATTTAATAGCTCTTTAAGGCCCCCACAATCAAAACTAAGATAAATAGAAAATCATCCACCATCTTTTCCATTTTCAGGTTGGCAATCACTAGCAGGTAAAGGAGGTGTAAGTGCAGTCATATGCACAAACCTCTCCAAGGTTCAAGTTCGGGGGTGCTCAGAGAGTAGAGATTCAGTAAAGATATCAAGTTTCTAGTGCCGCTGTGATGGAGCTGTATCAATGTAGTATGTGATTATCCCAGAATTTAAAGAATATGTCAATGAATAAAAAAAATAATAATAATAAAAACAAAACAAGAACAAAAAACCTTCACTTTCCACACCCTCCCAACCAATGGCTGGACCTAGTGGATTTGTCTAGTCAGAGTAGCCTTATACAAAGACTGCTTGCACCATGCCCAAATAATCCCATCTCCCAAGAAGGTGTTGAGAATGGTGAAGATAAAGTTCACGAAAGACATCTTGCGTTACTCCGAGTATTACAAGTAAATGTTTTATTACAATGGGCTCAGGCAAGGCTAACTTGTAAAGGCAAGAAACACCCCCCCCCCAAAAAAAAAAAAAAAAAAACAGAACAAAGGGTCAACTAAAGTCTGGAACCATCTTGTTTATTCTCACATGCAAGGGTGAGAACTGAAGATCTCTGGAATCACAGTTAAAGAGTATTCTGGGGAAATTCCTGAAATCCCAGGTCTCCCAAATGGAAGCTACAATGCCAAAGCACTCGTTAGCATTTTCTTCTCAAGAGGTCAGAGGCCCTTACCTGATATTATCAATCCAGCAATCAATAATGATAGGGAGAAGTAACTCCAGATTCAACCAGAGGGTGAAGTAACTGTCTGTCTTCTTGGAGCAGAGATAGTGTACCACTGTGGGTTTGTCCAACTTGGCCTCCAGCTGGTTCCCCAAGTCCCCGGGCACTGCAAGGATTCCAGAGACAGAGCAAACAGTGAGACACAAGAAACCCTGCACACCCTCTTCACTGAAGAGCAGTTCCTGATTTAGAGATACATTCCCCAAAGGAATCTGTACCCTCAAAGCTCCTAAGCAGTTAAGCTTTCCCGATGCTGAGCTTCATCTTGATCATATCCAAATCTGTGGACGCCCCATCAAGAGAGATGCAGATACAACCTGGAACGTTACTGCCTGAAAACAAGGGTCACCCACTGAAACCTCAGTAGGGGTGTAGACCCATAAGGTGGTTAACTCTGGTAGCTGCCCCCGGTTCCCTTCAAGACTCATCACTGAGGTGTTTGAAAGGGCTACCTTCTTGGAGCAGAGGCAGCTTTACCAGACAAAGTGGTCATGCTTGGCCCCTCCCATGGTCTTAGGGAGATTGGGTCCTTCCACTTCGAGTTTCCCGACACAGCTGAAGAGAGTACAGCGTGAAGTGTGAGCGCCACTCACCTTTGGAGAACTCCAGTTATAAGTAACCTTGTTTCTCCAAAGGGGGTTAAGGGTAGTAGATTTTGCAGCTGGTCCCCAAACCAGAGGTGGGATCAAGGTTACTGAAAAAGGCGCTGAAGAACAGAGCTAGCAAGGCAGGCCTCGGCTAGAAGCTACATCCAAATAGTACTGGCTGTTGGAGGAAGGTGGAGTAGACTACAAGGCTGTTCTAGACACCCCCATGGGGATGTTGCTCAGGACCACTGCAGCAGCTGCTCATCCTACTTCAGGATGAGCTGAGACAGTCCCTCAAAGGGTCAATCCCACCCTTTCAAACAGAACACAATGTACTCAGCCAGCCATTTTTCTAGAGCTCACTGGAAACAGCAGACTCCGGAAAACCAAGATTTGCTGAGCCTGAAGGCTCAAATGATCTAGATGGTACAGAACCAGTCTTCTGATGCCCAGGGTGTGAAGGGCACCTCTCCCTCAGGACTCTGGATTAGGAATAAAAAGAAAGAAGGAAAATTGCTTGATGGATGGAGAAACTAGAGATCACCATGGGAAAGAAGCCCAGGTGAGTCCGCTGTATTTTCTTGTTAAAAGTGGGGATGGAACATCAGAGCTGTGGTATCCAGTCCCCAGTTGGCATGTTTGGTTTATGATGGCAATGGGGAAGGGAGCCGGACAGCTCTGGCTCCACTGCAGTTAGCCATTCTGTCTTGAAAGGTAGTCTCAATCTTAGTAAACTTTTCAGGGCAGTCAGGTTTATTAAGAAATTTTCAGAGCCCAAACCTACTGAGAGAGAAGAAGGGGCTTGTGTACATGTTCAAGTATGATGTGCCCTCCATCCTTCTGGATTTCAGCGGGTACGCCATGAGGATCAGGTACTTTGCCTTCCTTTCATGGCTCTGCTGTGATGATTTCCACAATTAAGTGGGACAAATGCCATTTCTTCACATGATGGAAGGTTCTGAGGTCCTGGGGTAGCACGGGATGCTGTCAGTGCAGTATGGTTTTGCCACAAGTAGACTTTTCATCTGAGTCACTTTCTTCCAATCTGTCTTGGCAAGTCTGGTCATGCCCAATGTCCTGTATGCTGTTGTTGAATGAGACATTCACATCTGCTGTACAGAACCCACTGGGAAGTCAGGTGTGACCCGTGAACATGAACAGAAAAACCTCTGTGTTTCCTTTCACGTCCTCTCAGCAACAGATCCTGCTGTGCCCCTAACCAATCTGTACAAAGTATTGGAAAGCTGGTTGTATATTATAAAAAGGAGAGAAAGGGAGAGGAGTTGAATGGAGAAGGGTTTTTGTGTGATGGGGGTAGGGGGTGTCACACAAGTCCCCATTAGTCAGATGGCTAATGGCAGAGAATCACTACTTCCCTGAAGCCCTCCCTCATCCTCACTTCAAGCCAGTGGAGGGACATGAAGGAGACTTGGGGTGGAAGGGGCAGGGAACATATCTACCAACTGTTATTTGTACTCCTCCAAATGCTTGGTACAGTGATCTACACACAGTAAGTGCTTGACAAATACCACCGATTGATGGGAGGGGTAGTAAAACACAAAGAACAGTACCAATTGAGACAGAAATGTAAACAAGGTATTGAAGACAACAAACAGGTTGACAAGCATACAATAAGTTTTTTTTTTCATTTTAAATGCACAAGATCATCTGGAGCCACTCTTACCTGGGCCAGAGATGGACCTTTAGCTCATTATCCCACCTCAATCTCATGATGATGAAAATCATGGTATGTTAAGCACTTTCTCTGTGTCAAGCTCTGTACTAAGCACAGGGGTAGATAATCACGTCAGATACAGACTGTAAGCCCCATGTGCGACAGAGACTAAGCAGGAGGGAGAACAAGTATTGAATCACTATTTTACATATGGAGAAAATGAGGCCCAGAGAAGTGAAGTGACTTTTCCAAGATCACACAGCAAGCAAGTGGTAGAGCTGGGATCAGAACCCAGGTCGTCTGGCAATTAGGAATCCAAAGCAGAAAGGAATCTTCTCCATCTAGTGTCAGCATATTTGTTGCCATTGCCCATCTGTACCTTGAGTAAGGAGGTGGTGAAAAGAGTTACCTTGCCATTTTACCAGGAGGTCAACTTCTGGCATTCCCCATGTTCAGATAGCATTTGAGTAAAATGAGGACCAAGAGACCAACTGTGGAACAGAGTTCTTTGACTCAGTTTGCAAGTTTTCCTTCTGTGGCAGAAAGCCATGCTTTGTTTTCCTCCACCCAGATGCATATTGGGAAGGATTCCATGTAGAGGGGTCTGGGAGTAGATTTCCCCGCCTTGCTTATATAGTATTTTGCAAACTACAAAAAAGAGAAATTTGTTCAAATTGTTGGGTGGAGGAGTTGGACAGCCTTTAGAATCTTCCTGTTTCAAAACACTTTCATGGGCTATTATGTCATAAATGGCTGTACTACGGGCCCAAGATGAGTTCTAAACCATAAGTTCTTTCTTTACAGTGGAGTTCATTCATTCAATCATATTTATTGAGCGCTTACTGTGTGCAGAGCACTGTACTAAGCACTTGGGAAGTACAAGTTGGCAACATATAGAGAGGGTCCCTACTCAACAACGGGCTCACAGTCTAGAAGGGGGAGACAGACAACAAAACAAAACATGTGGTCAGGTGTCAAGTCATCAGAATAAATAGAAGTAAAGCTAGATGCACATCATTGACAAAATAGAACAGTAAATATGTACAAGTAAAATAGAGTAATAAATCTGTACAAACATATATACAGGTGCTGTGGGGAGGGGAAGGAGGTAAGGCGGGGGAGGGGGAGAGGAAAAAGAGGACTCAGTCTGGGAAGGCCTCCTGGAGGAGGTGAACTCTCAGTAGGGCTTTGAAGGGAGGAAGAGAGCTAGCTTGGCAGATGTGCGGAGGGAGGGCATTCCAGGCCAGGGGGAGAACGAGGCACAGAGAGGAAGTTAGCGGCAAAGGAGCGGAGGGTGCGGGCTGGACTGTAGGAGAGAAGGGAAGTGAGGTAGGAGGGGGCGAGGTGATGGAGAGCCTTGAAGCCGAGAGTGAGGAGTTTTTGCTTGATGCGTAGGTTGGCTGGTAGCCACTGGAGATTTTTGAGGAGGGGAGTAACATGCCCAGAGCATTTCTGCACAAAGATGATCCGGGCAGCAGCGTGAAGTATAGACTGAAGTGGGGAGAGACAGAAGGATGGGAGATCAGAGAGGAGGCTGATGCAGTAATCCAGTCAGGATAGGATGAGAGATTGAACCAGCAAGGTAGCAGTTTGGATGGAGAGAAAGGGCGGATCTTGGCGATGTTGTGGAGGTGAGGCCGGTAGGTTTTGGTGATGGACTGGATGTGAGGGGTGAACGAGAGAGCAGAGTCGAGGATGACACCAAGGTTGCGGGCTTGTGAGACAGGAAGGGTGGTAGTGCCATCTACAGTAACGGGAAAGTCAGAGAGAGGGCAAGGTTTGGGAGGGAAGATAAGGAGTTCAGTCGATGTAGATTTGGGTGTCATCAGCGTAGAGATGATAGTTGAAGCCATGGGAGCGAATGAGTTCACCAAGGGAGTGAGTGTAGAGAACAGAAGGGGACCAAGAACTGACCCTTGAGGAACTCCTACAGTAAAGTGATGAGAGAGGGAGGAGGTGCCCGCAAAAGAGACTGAGAATGAACGGCCAGAGAGATAAGAGGAGAACCAGGAGAGGACAGAGTCTGTGAAGCCAAGGTTGGATAGTGTGTTGAGGAGAAGGGGGTGGTCCACAGTCTCGAAGGCAGCTGAGAGGTCGAGGAGGATTAGGATAGAGTAGGAGCCGTTGGATTTGGCAAGCAGGAGGTCATTGGTGACCTTTGAGAGGGCAGTTTCGGTGGAATGTAGGGGGCAGAAGCCAGATTGGAGGGGGTCGAGGAGAGAGTTGGCGTTGAGGAATTCAAGGCAGCGGGTGCAGACAACTCGTTCAAGGAGTTTTGAAAGGAATGGTAGGAGGGAGATAGGGCGATAACTAGAAGGGGAGGTGGGGTCAAGAGGGGTATTTTTAGGATGGGGGAAGACATGGGCATGTTTGAAGGCAGAGGGGAAGGAACCAGTGGAGAATGAGCGGTTGAAGATGGAAGTTAAGGAGGGGAGGAGGGAAGGGGCGAGAGATTTCATAAAATGAGAGAGAATGGAGTCAGAAGCACAGGTGGCTGGAGTAGCACTTGAGAGGAGGGAGGAGATCTCCTCTGAGAATAATGCTGGGAAGGATGGGAGAGTATCGGAGAGGGTTGAGAGCAGGGGGGTTGGAGAAGGGAGAGGAGTGACTTTGGGGAGCTCAGACCTGATGGAGTTAATTTTACTAATGAAGTAGGAGGCAAGATCGCTGGGGGTGAGGGATGGAGAAGGGGGAGGAACAGGGGGCCTGAGAAGGGAGTTAAATGTGTGGAAGAGCTGACGGGGATGATGGGCATGGGTGTCAATAAGGGAGGAGAAATAGTTTTGTCTGGCAGAGGAGAGGGCAGTTAAGGCAGGAAAGGATAAACTTAAAGTGAACAAGGTTGGCTTGGTGTTTAGACTCGCCAGCAGCGTTCAGCAGCTCGACCATAAGGACGAAGGAAGCGGACAGTGGCAGTGATCCAGGGCTGTGGGTTAGTGGTATGACAGTGGTGAAGGGAAAGGGGAGCGAGCAAGTCAAGCTGAGTAGAGGGCGTAGAGTTGAGAGCAGTAATCTGATCATCAAAATTGGGTACAGAGGAAAGGGAGGCAAGGTGGGGTGTGAGGCGCTCAGAAAGATGAATGGGGTCGAGAGAGCAGAGGTCTCTGAGGTAGTAATATAGATTTACAGGGGAGAGGAGTGTGAGTGAGGATGCAGGTGAGAAGGTTATGATCAAAGAGAGGGATTTCAGAGTTGGTGAGGGTGGAGATAGTGCAGTGGTAGGAGATGAGGTCGAGGGTGTGACCAAGTTGGTGAGTGGGCGAGGTGGGGTGGAGCAGGAGGTTGGCAGCATCAAGGAGAGATAGAAGGAGGGTGGCAGAAGAGTCACCAGGGACATCCATGTGGATGTTGAAGTCTCTGAGGATCAGAGTGGGCATGGAAAAGGAGAGAAGGAAGGCGAGAAAGGGGTTCTGCAGGAATGCAGTGTCTGTGTTCTAACAGAACTGGATGTACTTTCCTTGTGTGCCCTGGGTGTGTGCTCTGCATCTAGCCCTCCATAGCACTAGAGGCAAGACATCCATGCCTTCCCTATAGTATGGTGGTGATCCCGAAAGTCTGCACAGCCATCTGATTTGTGGTTTAGTGCTTAGTACAGCACTCCACATAGGGTAAATGCTCAGATACTAATTGATTGGTCCCTTTGAGAAGACTTTCCAAAAAGTTGCCTCTTCTGAGCCCCTCCTTTTCCCTCCCTACATCATTATGCTCAGGTAATGTCAGTAATGGATGCCTCAGGTAGTGTCATCAAGGGATTTCACCTAGGGGACCTGAGAACACAGGAAAGATGGTTTCTGCACCCCACCCCCCCCAAAAAAAAAATCTTAGTACAGTGCTTTACACACAGTAAGCACTCAATAAATATGACTGAATGAATGAATCTTCAAGGCAAAGATCATGTCACCTCCAGGAAGTTTTCCTTGATTAGCCTCTCATTTCCACACCCTATTAATAATAATGATGGAATTTAAGCACTTCCTATGTGCAAAGCACTGTTCTAAGCACTGGGGAGGATACAAGGTGATCAGGTTGTCCCATATGGGGCTCACAGTCTTAATCCCCATTTTACAGATGAGGTCACAGGCTCAGAGATGTTAAGTGACTTGCCCAAAGTCACACAGCTGACAAATGGCGGAGCCAGGATTAGAACCCACAACCTCAAGACTCCCAAGCCTGTGCTCTTTCCATTGAGCCATGCTGTTTCTCTATTCTCCCACCCTTCTGCATTACCAAAGCACTTCACTCACCCTACTCCCACCCTCACAGAACATATGTACATACCCTTTTATTTTGTTGTATTCAATGTCTCTCTCGCCAACTAGTTTGTAAACTCCCTGTGGGCAAAGACTATGCCTACCAATTCTACTGTACTTTCCAAACAGTCCAGTAAGTGCTCAATACACACCAATGATTGATTGATAATAATTGTGGTATTTTATTAAGCACTTGTATATCAAGCACTGGAGTAGATACAAGGTGATCAGGTCCCACATGAGGCTCACAGTCTAGGTAGGAGGGAGAACTGATACTGAATCCCCATTTAGCAGAAGAGGGAACTGAGGTACAGAGAAGTGACACATAGCAGATAAGTGACAGAGCCAAAATTAGAACCCAGCTCCTCTGACTCCCAGGCCCATGCTCTTTCTGCCACGCCACAGGACTGCAAGTCTGTGATGGCTACCTCTAACCAGAGGAGGCAAGGGGCTCCCTTGCTGGGACTTGGCCCTGTAAAAATTTCAGGCTATTGTTCAGCCCATATTCAATCATACTTATTGAGTGCTTACTGTGTGCAGCGCACTGTACTAAGCACTTGGAAGTTACAATACAGTAATAGATACAATCCCTGCCCACAACAGGTTCACAGTCTAGAGGTGGGAGGGATGGGGAGAGACACACACAGACAAAAATACAAGTAAACAGGCATCAATAGAATTATAGATATATAAACACGTGCTATGGGGCAGGGAGAAGAGGGAAGAGCAAAAGGGAGCGAGTCATGGTGACATGGAAGGGAGTGGGAGCTGAGGAAAAGTGGGGCTTAGTCTGGGGCTAGAACAGCTCCAGTGGCATTTAAAAAAAAAAAAAACCTTTGTGGCGAGGGCTAATCTGGACTTCAAGAGGTTCAGCTTCAAGCCCAAGTATCAGATCAGAGTCATGGTGTACTCTAGGTTTTTCCCTGGTGAGTAATATGGAAGTGCTCTTGGTCAGTCATCCAAATGCAGGGTAAAATGAAAAACCTTGTTTTCTGAGCCAAACCACTTCAGCTGCCAGGTACTTCATGAAAATTCAATGGGCAACTGGGAGCCTGCCAGGACACTGAACATGACATGCTTCTGAGGGCAGGCTTCAGGGTTTACTTGCGGGACCTGGACATGGTGGTCCAGGTTGTGTAGTTGGCCCCTGCCTCACTTCCCACTGGACATTTGTAACCTGGACCCTCTCTAAACTGTAAGCTCGCTATGGGAAGGGAATGGGTCTGTTATACTGCACTTTCCCAAGCACTTAGGACAGTGCTCTGCACATAGTAAGCACTCATTAAATGCAACTGATTGACTGCTCTGGATTTCTTGTACAGATGCTTTCCTCATTTTGCTCCCCTCCCCCAAGTACAGATCTCACTGATGCCTCCTCCAAAAAGACATCTCCCATCACTATGACAAACAAGCCTAACCTGGGGGGGGGGGAAATCTTAGATTTCAGCCAGGAATAGCAGAAGTCTGTGATAATTGTCAAAGCTCTGGATACAGAAGTTGGAACATTTTTGACCTAAAAGCTGGAACTTATATATCTCACCTGAATGAAGTCCTCCATGGAAAAAACAGGTAATCTTTGATGGCACCTAGCACTTTTGTGTTGGGCTGCATGATAAGTATACCAAATAGCTAATAGCAATAACTGTGGTACTTAAGTACTTATGTGCAAAGCACTGTACTAAGCACTGGGATAGGTACAAGATAATCAGGTTGGACATAGTCCCTGCCCCATATGGGGTTCACAGTCTTAATCCCCATTTTACAGATGAGGAAATATTACTCTATTTTACTTGTACATATCTATTCTATTTTATTTTGTTAATATGTTTGGTTTTGTTCTCTGTCTCCCCCTTTTAGACTGTAAGCCCACTGTTGGGTAGGGACTGTCTCTATGTGTTGCCAACTTGTACTTCCCAAGCGCTTAGTACAGTGCTCTGCACACAGTAAGCGCTCAATAAATACAATTGATGATGAAGAAACAGGCACAGAGCAGTTGAGTGACTTGCCCAAGGTCACATAGCAGGCAAGGGGCACAGCTAAGCTCTTTCCACTAGGCTACACTAGCTGTTCTAGCCATCTAATTCAACTACGACAGGCTTTGCAGTCCCCCAGCCACTGTGTACTCAGAAAGGGGGGGGGGGGTCAAGAGGACTGACTGCTGATCAAACTTTCACTTGTCAGTTAGGCCCTAAGGAAGTTAATACATAACCTTCAGTTGTAGTATTGAGGTCAAAAAGTTTTGAGACAGAGTTGTATGACTCATATGCCCTGGTGGATGATGGAATGCACACCGCCAGATTATTAAAAGCTTACGTGCTTCCCTGAGAAGCAAGGGGCAGGCGACTGGCTGCATGTGTTTTGTTGATGGGCAAATTTCTGGGAGCAGGAGGGATGGGGTTTCTCCTCTAGACCTTCAGTCCTGGGATCTAATCAATCGTATTTATTGAGCACTTACTGTGTGCAGAGCACTGTACTAAATGCTTGGGAAGTACAAGTTGGCAACATATAGAGACAGTCCCTACCCAGTGGGCTCACAGTCTAGAAGGGGGAGACAGAGAACAAAACCAAACATATTAACAAAATAGACTAGATATGTACAAGTAAAATAGAGTAAATATGTACAACATATATACAGGTGCTGTGGGGAAGGGAAGGAGGTAAGACGGGGGGATGGAGAGGGAGATGAGGGGGAGAGGAAGGAGGGGGCTCAGTCTGGGAAGGCCTCCTGGAGGAGGTGAGCTCTCAGTAGGGCCTTGAAGGGAGGAAGAGAGCTAGCTTGGTGGATGTTGGGAGGGAGGGCATTCCAGGCCAGGGGTCGACGGCGAAAACGTGGCACGGTGAGGAGATTAGTGGCAGAGGAGCGGAGGGTGCGGGCTGGGCTATAGAAGGAGAGAAGGGAGGTGAGGTAGGAGGGGGCGAGGTGATGGAGAGCCTTGAAGCCAAGGGTGAGGAGTTTTTGCCTGATGCGTAGGTTGATTGGTAGCCACTGGAGATTTTTGAGGAGGGGAGTAACATGCCCAGAGCGTTTCTGGACAAAGACAATCCGGGCAGCGGCGTGAAGTATGGATTGAAGTGGGAAGAGACGAGGATGGGAGATCAGAGAGGAGGCTGATGCAGTAGTCCAGACGGGATAGGATGAGAGCTTGAACGAGCAGGGTAGTGGTTTGGATGGAGAGGAAAGGGCGGATCTTGGCGATGTTGCGGAACTGAGACCAGCAGGTTTTGGTGATGGCTTGGATGTGAGGGGTGAACGAGAGAGCAGAATCGAGGATGACACCAAGGTTGCGGGCTTGTGAGATGGGAAGGATGGTAGTGCCATCAACAGTGATGGGAAAGTGAGGGAGAGGGCAGGGTTTGGGAGGGAAGACAAGGAGTTCAGTCTTGGACATGTTGAGTTTTAGGTGGCGGGCAGACATCCAGATGGAGATGTCCTGAAGGCAGGAGGAGATGCGAGCCTTTCAAACTCCTCTGTATACTCCTGGTGCCCTTCAAAAGTTTGGACCATTTTACTGCTCGTCTGGTGAGTATCCTTAGGTAGCCAGAAAAAAATTCTTCATAAGCTGCATAATCAAAATCTTCTGGCCTTTCAAATCCATATGGATCAATTCTGGGGATCCGCTCCATGCAGGCCGGACAGATGGACAGCTGGAGGGCTGCGGTGTGAAGTTCAGGTAACCACCTGCTCCTGTCCCCACCCCCTGCGGGGGTCCCAGGGGTCCCGGCCTCCTCCAGGCCATCCTCCGCGGCGGCAAACCTGGTAATCCTGGCTCTGCCACTTATCTGCTGTAAAGCCTTCATTCTTTCAATCATATTTGAGTGCTTACTGTATGCAAACACTGTACAAATCACTTGGGAGTACAACAGACATTCCCTGCCCACAATGAGCTTACAATCTAAAGGACCTTGGGCAAGTTACTTCCCTGGGCTTCCCTCATTTACCTCATCTGTAAAATGGGGATTAAGACTGAGCGCCCCACGTGGGACATGGACAGTGTCCAACTTGATTAGTTTCTATCTAACCCAGTGCTTAGTACAGTGCCTGGTGTATAGTAAGAACTTAACCACTTCAAAAAAAAAAAAACAGTCCAGTGGGAGGATATGGTTTAAAAAAAGAGGTCAGTGGGTAGAAACAAGCCCCTGGGTGGAGGAGGGACCCATCTGTTAAACTGGTTCACCAGACAGGCTAGGCAAAGGCTACTCAAATCCCCACAGAGGCTGAAAAGGTGGAATGGAAGGAATCATGGCCCAAGGAAAGAATTCTACCAGGAGCAGGAAGAGAAAGTCTCCACCTTCTGGCCCTTCCTTCTCAGAATTTGTAGCCAAGGATTTTTTTTTTTTTAAATAAAGAGAGGTTCCAACACTCTCAGGTGGAACAAAGGTCCTCTGAAGCCACAAAGGGACTGAAGCAAATCCGTAAGACAGCATTAAAAGAGGGGATGGGGAAGATGAAAAAAAGAGCCTTCCCTAGGCTTCAAAGGTAATTACTACCCCGTGCAAGCCAGCAGCTTGTAGATGTTTGGGGGTGAAGGGGAGATGGCAATAAACTTGGTGAGGTGGAGCTATGCAAGCAAATAGGAAGTGGAAGTCAGAGGAGTCTTACTGCACCCTCCTCCAGCTCAGGCCAAAATTAACTTACCTGAGAAGAATCCTCACTCCTAGGCATCAAGAAAAGGGAAGGGCTGAATCTTCAGCTTTCTAAGAATCACATCCAGAGGCTGAACTCTTTTTGGTTAAGCCTTCCCACCCACCAAGGAAATAGACCCTTCAAGCTTTTCCAAGTTGAGTCCTGGGCATATCCAGGAACTATAGCCATAATCGCCAGTTGTGGACCTTATCAGCTCTGGAGAACAGTTTTTGGTTCAAGTGTCAGAAAGAGGGTTATCTTTATCAACATATTTAGAATATAGTGGAGAACCTGGTTCTAGGTGCTGGAGGACTGACATCTGGAAACCTTAGGATATATGATGAAATTCCTTCAGGAAGGAACAGTCAAGCTCAAGAAGTAGTGTGGTCTAGTGGAAAGAGCACGGGCTTAGGAGTCAGAGGACCTGGGTTCTTATTCCGGCTCCACCACTTGTTCCCTGTGTAACCTAGGGCAAGTTACTTCACTTCTCTGTGCCTTAGTTACCTCATGTGTAAAGTGGGGATTAAGAATGTGAGCCCCATGTGGATCAGGGACTGTGTCCAACTTGATTCGCTTATATTTACCCCAGTGCTTAGTACAGAGCCTGGCACATAAGCACTTAAATATCATTAAAAAAATTAAAAATGTGACAGGACTGTATTCTGTCCTGTCACTGTATTCTGTATTAGAGAAGCAGAGTGGCTCAGTGGAAAGAGCACGGGCTTTGGAGTCACAAGTCATGGGTTCAAATCCCGGCTCTGCCAATTGTCAGCTCTGTGACTTTGGGCAAGTCACTTAACTTCTCTGTGCCTCAGTTCCCTCATCTGTAAAATGGGGATGAAGACTGAGCCCCACGTGGGACAACCTGATCACCTTGTAACCTCCCCAGCGCTTAGAACAGTGCCTTGCACATAGTAAGTGCTTAATAAATGCCATTAGTATTATTCTTCTAATATCTACGCTGTAGTCACTTTGGGTCCGCTATGTAAAAAGAAACCCCTTTTTTATGCACCTCTCAATTTGAGTGTTTGTGTGAAGAACACTTTTTATAAATGCTTGGGAGAGTACTGTATACCAGAGTGAGATAAACATTAAAATAAATTACAAACTATGTACATAAGTGTTGTGGGGCTAAAGGTGGGATGAATATCAAGTGCTTAAAGGGTACAGAGCCAAGTGCATAGTCCATGCAGAACTGAGAGGGATTAGGGGAACTGAGGGCTTAGTCGAGGAAGGCTTCTTGGAGGAGATATGATTTTAGTACGGACTTGGAGGTGGGGAGAGTGGTGGACTGTCAGATAATAACAAATAAATAATAATAATGATATTTGTTAAGTGCTTACTATGTACCAAGCACTATTCTAAGCACTGGGGTAGATACAAGGTAATCAGGTTGTCCCACATGGGGCTCACTGTCTTAATGCCCATTTTACAGATGAGGTCAATGAGGCACAGAGAAGTTAAGTGACTCAAAGTCACACAGCTGACAAGTGAGGGTGCTGGATTAGAACCCACAACCTCTGACTCCCAAGCCCATGCCCTTTCCACTGAGCCATGCTGCTTCTCTAAAATATGAAGGGGGAAGGAGTTCCCAGCCAAAGGCAGGATGGGGGGGGGGGGGGGGGGGGGGGTGTCGGCAGAGAGATAGACAAGATTCCAGCATTAAAGAAAAACAAGCTTTCAGTACCACCCCTACATAGTGCTTTCTTTCAAATCACCCAGAGGGGAAAAAAAAAAAAACATAGCTATGTATTTTTATGGACAGCACTATTTAATTCACAATGTGACAACTTACTGTGGCATCACAGATAAGGACCTGGATTCTAATCCTGACTTTGCTACATGTCTATATGACCTTGGGCAAGTCATTTCACCGGGCCTCAGTAACCACATCCGTAAAAGCGGGATTAAGAGTGTGAGCCCCATGTGGGACAGGGACTGTGTTCAAACTGATTAACTTGTATCTACCCCAAATTTAGTATATTGCTTGTTGCACAGTAAGCACTTAATAAGGACCATTATTATTCCAGTGCTTAGTACAGTGCCTGGCACATAGCACTTAAATACCATAATAATTATCATCATCATCATCATCCCATGTTCTGCCAGGGATCACCAGTAGTTTGAGCTACCATATCTGGTTCATGTGGCACTAAAGTGTTTGAGAAGTTTAATTTGGTATGTGCGACAGGCTTGGATCTTACAGCTAGAGGAAAAAGTTGAGCACTACAACTGTTCTGTAGGGCTTCAGTTTGAACTGAGCTCATTGATCCCACTCAACTTGTCTTTCCCTTGCATGAGACCCAGAAAGGCAATATATCAAAGCACCAGAGTTTTCAGAGCTATATAAAAAGCTGGCTATTCCCAGTCCTTTGATAATGTGATCTTTGGATCTAGTTTTAGGTACATGGTCTGGAGGATTTGTATGCAAAGAGAGTAAGAAAGACGCTGATCTTTAAGAAAAGGTGTTTCCTTTTGGGAGGTCTGTGTGTCATACTTGGACATTTTGGAAGAAAGGGATTGAAACTACTTACACAAACTAACTACACAAAGATGTGTGTGGGTAAAAGCAGAAGGGTTACTATGTGCTATTCTGTGAGTGATTTGAAGTAGGTAGTTTCAATCCCCTTCTTCCAAAATGTCCATCTCTCTCTCTCTCTCTCTCACACACACACACACACACACACACACACCCTAAAGCAGTCTAGATTCAGATTTTTCCATAACATCCATTTTAAAAAAAAAAAGTAGGTAGGCAGAGTGTGTGTGTGAATCTTAGGTCATTTCTTACCCACCAGCATGATAAGATTGTAGTTATTTTCAGCACCAGTACAGACTGTGCTATTGCATCATTTTCTAATAAATGTTCCAAGCCTGAAATTTTTCACTCAGGACAAATGCTCTGTCTTTTTAAAGAGTAAGTCCCATCTTTCAGATGTAGCCATTTCTACCAGCTAGAGGCTAAATCAATGGTTTTTGAGTGCTTCCTCTGTTACAAACCACTAAAAGTGCTCAACAAATACCACTGAGGCTCATGTCAGGATGAACTAGGTCATAAAAGCATACAAAAACTGACAAATGGGCATGCTTATTTTGCTCAAGAATAACTTTGCATTCTTAAAAATGAGATTTCTAGGTACCATCTGGAAGTATCAGGAGAAATATAGCTATCATCAAATCACTTGCCCTACAGAGCAGATGAAGAACTTGAGTTATCTGGGTAATCCACAAATCCAATTAGGTCACAGTAGTCAACTCTCAAGTTTTTAGGTGTGGGAATCAAGAGAAAGTAGAGAAATATTGTGTGGGAGTGGGGGGCAGGGGGAGAAGAGGAGAAATCAGCTTTTGAGGGAGACATTGAATTCCAAAGTCCAAGTAGAAATTCCTACATGTTTCATTTGGATGTTCATAATTATGGTTTGTTACTGCTGTTGGACTACTTGATGATTGATAAAGTCTGAGGTTGTATACTCCCATAACTGTGACACAATCATTCTTTGAAGACTTGTTTCCAGAAGAGTGAATCTATGAACTAGGTCACAGTGACTAGACTACACAGCACAAAGTCAAAGGAAAAGCTGGAAATTAATATTTGATCCATGTTAAAAAAAAATCCATCTATGATTCTAGATCCAAAATACATGTATTTAATTTTTTAATTTTTTTGGGGGGGCATGCAGCCAATAAGACAGAATTAACTGGATAATTCACTTTGCATCTGAAGACCTGGTTAATCACTGATTTCCAAAACACCCAGAAAGAAGGGGAGTTACGGGGGAGGGTTGAGACAACCTTAATACGTGAATTTAGTCTCCTTTTGCAATTCTAGGTAGAGCATCTGCTTCCCTTTCTAAGGGAAACTCTTAAAAAGGACAAAAGTAGTAATAGCATGCCACTATGTACTTCCCAAGCGCTTAGTACAGTGCTCTGCACACAGTAAGCACTCAAATGCGACAATGAATTTTAAAGCCTAAGATAGGTAAGGTGTTTCACTAGTCAGGGCCATCCTCAGGGTAATAATATTTATTGTGGTATTGGTTAATCAGTCAATGATGATGATATTTGTTAAGCACTTACTATATGCCAAGCACTGTTCTAAGAGCTGGGATACAAGTTAATCATGTAAGACACAGTCCCTGTCCCACATCAATCATATTGATGATGCCCACATGGGGCTCAGAGTCTAAATAGGAGGAAGAACAGGTATGAATCCCTATTTTTCAAATGAGGGAAACAGGCTCAAAGAAGTGACTTGCCCAAGGTCACCTAGCAGGCAAGTGGCAGAGTGAGAATTAGAACCCAGGTCCTCTGACTCCCAGACCGACGCTCATTCACCTAAGCCATGCTGCTCCTCCGCTAATCAGTGCAATTTCCCCAGGGTCCTCCCCACAGAACCCTGACCGTGCATGAGATGCCAGAGAGCTGCTGCCATGTGGGATGGCAGTAATATTACCCAGAAAAGTTACCAAATCCCCTTTTCCCCTTGCAAACCCCAGTAGCAGCAGCTCTCCAAAGTCTCACTTCCCCCGCCCTGGGGAGTTCTAGCATTTCTGGGGAGGTGGGGGCAGAGTGCCTTGTGGGAGCCCTGCCCCTACCCCACTGTAGGGAGGATGGAGGAAGAAACTTCCACTCAAAACAATAACCTACTGTTCACCAATGGCACCTCACAATGGGTTAGTTGCAAGAGACCTAAAAATTCTCAACACTTTTGATTTGTCCAGGAAAATGACACTGCCTCATTTTAAAAGAAATGGGTTAGTCCTTACAACTCTTCCCACCACCAGATTCTGACACCTGGAATCCCTCACATCATGATGGAAAGTAAGGAGGGGGAAGGTGTGAGAAGGAGAGGGGGACAGGAAGTCCTACACATTGCTTTTACAGTTCCCAAAGCTTAATACAGTGCTCTGCACACAGTAAGTGTTCAATAAATATCACTGATTGACAGTTGGAAGCCTTCCCCCAGGCACAGGGAATGAGCTGGAGGTCTAGAGAACTAAGTTTGGCTACTATCAACTGTTTACAAATTATTCAAAAAAGGCCATGCTGCATTTGAGTTTCTCAATACTCTGAGCAACAGCCACCCCACATTACATATATCCGAAGGACATAACTGGCACCAATTGCTGACATACCCCGAGATCCTTAAGTCCTACCCTGGAAGTTATAATCAGTTACTCCAGGCAATTCCTGTTCCACCCCGTCAAGAACATTTCCTGACCTCGGAACTCTGCCCCCTCCCCCCCCACCCAATATTTTTCTCCCCTTTTTAAAAAGAGCCTCTAGAAACAGGGAAGAGGGAAGAGAGGGATTCACAATATAAATTTTACATACCTGTAGGACCTGGTTGTCGTGTCTGGGCTGTTCTGAAATGAACACTAACTCTTTGCAAGTCAACTGGGAGAGGGAGGGGAGACTTCATGATTCAGCTGGGGTAAGTTCCTTGAAAATGGGGCATGCCTGTACTGTATCTGCCACCCAAAACAGATATTGATAAGGGTTAAGCGTTTAGTACAGTGCTTTGCACACAGTAAGCATTCAAATATGATTGAATGAATAAGGGTTAGTCTGGGTGATGTCTTTAGGTGCCTGGTATGTTAACAGTAATAAGTTCCTATATCCGAATCACTCGAGTCTAAGCTAATATCCTCTGGTTAGCAAGTACTGGAAGCAAAAACTATGACTTTTCGTCTCATTGAAGCTGTTGCAATTAAAGAAAAGACCTCATGACAATTGTGAGGAATTCTGTTTTTCAGTCTAAAGAGGTCAAAGGGCAAGACAGCCCATAGCCCAGAGTTCACATCACCTCCTGAGGGACAGGCAATGTGTCTAATTCCCATTTGTACATTCTCTCCCACCACTTAGTTCAGTGCCCAGCACACAGTAAGCACTTAATGCTTCTACCACTACCTACATGCCATCTCTTGGAAAAAGTCATTTGACAGCTGTGTTAGAGGGTCAGAAGTCTCACCCAAATATAAAAAGCTTCTGAATATAGCACAGCACTTTTGCTATCTAGAGTAATCAGACCATGCCACCATTATTTTTAATAGTCTTTCTCCCCATTTTATAGTTGAGGGAACTGAGGCCCAGAGAAGTTAAGTGACTTGCCCAAGGTCACACAGCAGGCTGACGATGCAGGCACAAGCCTCAATTAGAGAAATTTGGCTTTTATATATTAATGAAGGCAATTCAAACTCACAATACTTGAGAATCACATTTCTGCTAATACTAGAAGTTCAACAACAAAAAAACCCACCCCAAAGAGAATGCTTTCAGACATTAGCACTCCCTGTGCTATGAATCAGTTAACAAAAACAGTATGTCAATTCCTCCTGTTAGAAGGGAGGGATACAGTCAAGTAGCTTATTATATGCTCCAAAAGACCAACTACCTCCTTGTAGCACTCCCCACAAACAAAAAAAAACCCCCAGATGTTATACAGGAATGCACTGGGAAAGAAAACAACAAAAACCTTTCTTGAAAGATTGCATCCTTTTCTGGGAACCTTATGGAAAAATTATGCAACAGTCACACAGTTGTCATGGTTTTCAATATTCAATTTCTTTAGGGTATTTAAGTGACTATTAAGTGATTATTATGTGCCAGGCACTGTATTAAGTACTGAGGTAGATACAAGCTAATCAGGTTGGGCGCAGTCCACGTCCCACAAGGGGCTCACAGTCTTAATCCCCATTTTACAGATGAGGTAACAAGCACAGAGAAGTTAGGTGACTTGCCCAAGATCACACAGCAAACAAGTGGAGGAGTGGAATTAGAACCCAAGTCCTTCTGTTTCCCAGGCCTATACCCTATCCACTAAGCCATGCTGCTTCTCTTCAATTATTCCAGTAACTCAGAGGCTGAATATACAAGCTCTCAATTTTTCATCACACAACACCTCCTGCTTTCGTTGTGTCTGCTGCTAGTGGCAGTTTCCCTAGATTTATTAATAATACATTAAACCATTTCTCAATTTCCCTCTTCCCCTCCCCCTGCAAATATGGATCTTTCACAGTGAAAACATTCCAAAACTGCTCCTAACTGCCAACAACAGGACTGGAAAGGAGGCTGTTCTGTATCTGCAATCAGGTTTTGTAACCAAGGTCAACAAGGCAGGACTGAAGGTGCAGTCATGAGCACTGGTAACTAATTCCCTTGGGCTGCACTTGGTTATACCCCCAGGTTTGTCGGTTCAGTAGACGGTGCGGCCAATTGGAGAGGACTTTAGCTGGACAAATGGGCAGGACGACCTGAAATTCAAGCCCCCTGAAACAGGAACCTTCCCTTTTGAAGCAGGATTTGCTACTGCCTGTCTTTCGGCCATTTCAGAATGAGACTGAAGAAAACTGCCTTTCTGGGCAAACCAGCAGTTCTCCCACCTGTGACGTAGCTGAACTTTATTAGTGAGGCAATGCACAGGACAAGAAGGAACCCAACAGGCCAATATGGCCTTCTGGTGACTGGTGGGTTGTGGCAGCAATATGGTATCAGCCCAAACTATAGGCCCGGAGAACAAATGTAGTGTCAGACCTATTTTTTTTTAAATAGCTGTGAGACTTGGACCTACCAAAAATGCCACATCAGCATTCTAAATTATCAATGTTATTTACTGTGTGCAGAGCACTGTACTAACTGCATGGGAGGATACAACAGAGTTGGTAGACACATTCCCTGCCCGCAACAAGCTAACAGCCTAGACGCAGTTGCAACAATGCCACCTGCAAAGCAGTACTATCAAGGGGTAAAATGGGATTTAAAAAAAAAACAATGTTTTGGAACCATCAATTCAACACTGTTGAAGGAGTTTTCATCATATCCCACCTTCGCTGGGCAGCATATGTGAGGAGAATGGGCAGCAGCAGGTTGACCAAACACATGCCTATGGTGAACTGCAGAAACCAGTTTGACATGCAGTCAAACTTCAAATAACGTGGCATAGCAGGACGGCCAGGAGACAGCAACAGTAGAACGATTGGCTGGAGATATGGCAGTTAGAAACAACGTGATTCTTAGCATTCTGAACCTCCTGAATAATAATAATAATGGTATCTGTTAAGGGCTTATGATGTGCCAAGCACTGTACTAAGTGCTGGGGTGGATACAAGCAAATCGGGTTGGACACAGTCCCTGTCCCATGTGGGGCTCACAGTCTCAATCCCAATTTTACAGATGAGTTAACTGAGGCACAGAGAAGAAGTGAAGTGACTTGCCCAAGGCCTTTGACTTGTGACACGTCCTTGTGACTCCCAGGCCTGTGCTCTATCCACTACACCATGCTGCTTCTTAACTCCAAGAGGGAAAAAACAAAATGATACCAGGCACTGTTGTTAATAAGCACTTTGTGCAACAAGGAGAGAAGCAGCCTGGCCTAATGGAAAGGGTAAGGACCTGGAAGTCAGAGGATCTAAGTTCCGATCCCAGCTCTGCCACCCACTAGCAGCGTGACCCTGGGCAAGCCACTACACTGTTCTTTCATCTGCAAAATGGGGATTAAGACTGTGAGCCCCATGTGGGACATGGGCCGTATCCAACCTGATTAGCCCAAATCCACCCCAGTGCTTAGAGCAGTGCCTGGCACAATTGTCATAATTACTATAAGAAAAATAAAATGGTCTTTAGATGCAAATGATGTGGAAATGATGGTCAGTTGTACCTTCGTTTTGTCAGTCACACGCACTTGATAAAAAAAATTCCAATCAAGTTAAAGCCAAAAGGACTGATATGTAAAACAAGTATTTTTTTTTTTTAAAAGCCTCCTTTCTTTGTTAGAAGAGTGGAGAACTATGGTTGTATGTTTTACTATTTAGCACCTTTGGTCAAAAAGTGGTTTGAGAGTAGGGTGAAAGGCATACAGTACAGTCAATTCCAGCTTTATGTTTTTAGTAAATGACTGTGACTTCCTTGATAACCTGTACTAGCGTCTCCTCTCCCTGATGGTCAATAAGTTGCTCTTGGTTTAGTGAAACCTCTCTGACTACATAAAAAACAAAGTTTCTCAGCACCCCCCACCTAACAAAAAAAAAAAAAAAAGAAAAAAACTTCCTATACATTAGTTTCACTGCTCTACTCTAACCATCCCAATTCAATTTCTTCTCATGACATTTTCCATTCTTTAAAAGTCACCTTGCCAGTGCTCTGGACTCTGGCATTTTTAAAGCATGGTGATCGCCTAGTTGCAATGCCACACAGTGGAAGGATTATGTCTTAGTTTTTGCACAATATACTCCTGTATCATTCCAGCCCCTTGTTGGCTTGGGAAAAAAAAAAAGTGAAAGCAAATTAGTTTGTTTTCAGTTACAACGCTAGGTCTTTCAATTGCATAAATGTCTTAAGCTAGCCTTTCCACATCCTGTCCTCGGACCTAAGCCAGCCTTCTTCTGACTGTATTAGTGTCATCAAGGGCAAGCACAAACAGCTTTCCACTCATCCCTACTGAATTTAAGTCCATTTTGTAGGACATTTTTCCATTTCATCAGAGCCTGAGATCTAATCTGGTCTTTTACTTTTGTAACCCCACCTGATCTAGGATCATCTGAAAATTTGATGATCTTTTCTATCTATTTGTACAGATAATCAATAAAGGTATAGAGCAGTACTGGCCCCAGGGTTGAACCCCGTGGGACATAGGTTTTTCCCAGAATGTCCCTCTGAACTAGTCAGCCTTGAAGGCAGTCAGGGACAGCTGGGAATCTACTTAATAGTAGGGGGAGTCAGACCATACTTTCATAGCTTGTTGATGAATCAAAACCCTTAAGGAAAATTGGAAAAAGAAAAATAATCTACACGTACTATTTCCCCTGGAAGATACCCTTTCCTCTATGAAGTGCGTCTGGCTCAGGATTCCCTCCTCCCTGAAAATAGAGTAATACAGGTAATCTAAAATTTCTATCTCCTCTCCATTACCAAAAAAAAAAAGGGGGTGGGGGGGGGAGTGCTCACAATATTAATTTAATTCAGAGATACAAGCCTGCCAAAGATGACTAAAAAAAACCAAACAGCCAGAGAAAATAAACAGGGCATAAGCTAACCTGTAGTCTGGAGAGCCTACTTTCAAAATAGCACCGTAGACTCAAATGGATCTATGCATGCTCTTTAAGAATGGAGTCCATACAAATCTTATAACACCCTCCTTAGATAGGTCTGTAGCAGATAGGGGACATACAAAAAATAAACCCAAGTTCAAAAGCAAAGCTTTCTCAGAGAACTTGGGCTCTAATTCTGACTCCACCAGTTGCCTGGTGTATGACTTTAGGCATGTCACTACCCTCAGCCTCAGTTTTCCCATCTGCAAAATGGGGATTCAATACCTGTTCTCCCTCCTACTTAGACTGTGAGTCCCAGATGGGAGAGGGACTACATCCAATCTGATTATCCTGTATCTACCCCAGCACTTTGTAGTGCTCGGCACATAGTAAGCACTTAATACTACGATAATTAATGTCTAGGAGTCCACAACCCTCCAGAGGGTTAATAAGAACCTAGAAAAGTTAATGAACCAGGACACCACCCAGACTCTAGGACAGAACTCAATCTGGTATTCTTCAGATCAAAACCATCTCTGTAAGAGTAATATGGAGCATAAACACAATTTTGATATCAGTAGCAACAGTATTTGAGCACCTACTTTATGCAGAGCACTGTAATTTGTTCCAGGCACCTTCAGGTGTTGAAGATGCAGTCCCTGTCCTCAAGAAGCAGACAAATTGATAAATAGATATAAACAGTAAACATAAGTGCCAAGGTGACTGATGAAATGCTATTAAGAAAGGAGCGACAGGGCAGCATAAAAGCTCACACACACACACACACACAAAAAAAAAAAAAAACCCCCCAGAATACTGCTAAGGTGCTGTAATTGTTAACCAATAGTATTTACTGAAAGCTTACTGTGTTCAGAGTACTGTACAATATAACAGTTGGTAGGTACATTCCCGGCCTGCAAGGAGCTTACAGTCTAGAGGGAGACAGATGTGGAAATAAATTATCAAAACAAGGGCCAGCCTTTCCATGTGTACACTGTGACTGGCACCATGGATCCCACACTGACCTTTTCAAGTCACATATGTACTCAGGTGAATTTCACCATGAGCAGTGACAAATACAAAGGAGAGATATATACATAGGAATGAGATGGCCAAGAAGGTGGAAGGTTATATCATACATTTAATCTTATTTATTGAGCACTTACTATGTGCAAGACACTGTACTAAGCTCTTGGGAGAGAAGGCAACAGGACAGGACTTTCCCAGGCCAGGGCATGGCATGAGCAATGGGTTAGAGGAAAATTAAAAAAAGACAAGAAAAAAAAAAAATCACAAAGCTAAGGAAGGAATGTGGCAATATGAAGAGAGAATTTCCTAGGCAAAATACCTAGAATGCTCTCTAACCACCTAAATTTAAACAAAAAGTGGTAAAACCCTCTTGTCAGAGTCGTGCTGGCTTTCACTTTCCCATTCAATAACCCAAGACTGCTGATGCTCATCTGTCTTTTTTATAGCTACAGAAGAAGTTCATAATGTAATAATAATAGCATTTGTTAAGCACTTACTATGTGCAAAGCACTGTTTTAAGAGCTGGGGAGGTTACAAGGTGATCAGGTTGTCCCATGAGGGGCTCACAGTCTTAATCCCCATTTTACAGATGAGGGAACAGGCACAGAGAAGTTAAGTGACTTGCCCAAAGTCACACATCTGACAATTGGCAGAGCCGGAATTTGAACCCATGACCTCTGGCTCCAAAGCCCAGGCTCTTTCCACTGAGCCACGCTGCTTCGCATGTGCTAAAGCAGATGTGGAAGGCTCAGAAAACAGTTAAAATGTCCACATAATTAGAATTATCCCCTTAAGTGATGCAATAGGGATAGATTCTGGCCATAATTTGATACAAATCGACACCTCTCCCCTCACTCACTATGATAAAACTCTTGAGACACAGGAGTTCAGAGGACCATATTACCCAAAAAAAAAAAAAAAAAACCACTCGGTTGTGACAAATGAATGGGATGATAGGGATTCAGCATGGCCTAGTGGTTGAAGCATGGGTCTGGGAGCCAGAGGACCTGGGTTCTCACCCCAGCTTTGCTACTTGCCTGCTATGTGACCTTGGGCAAGTCACTTCACTGTGCTTCAGTTTCCTCAAATGTAAAATGGGGATTCAATACTTGTTCTCCCCCCCCCCCCCTCATGAAACAGGGACTATATCCAGCCTGATTAACCTATCTACCCTGCACTTAGAACAGTGCTTGACACACAGTAAGCACTTAAATACCATAAAAAATGGTACTGAACTTAACAAGTCTGCAAATGATGTTCACAAAGACAGAATAACTGAAATACTTCATCTAAAGGCCTCATCTTTCTAACCAAAAGTTTAACACACTCAAACACAACAAGACTACATGCACACTTTTGTAAGTGTCCACGAAAGAGATACAAGGGGTGAGGGGGAAGAGGAAAGGGAGGAGAAACCTAAGATGAAGTAAAAAGATTAAAAAATTAGAGTTGACTACCTTTTATAAACAAAACACTGGTCTTCTAAGGAGCTGGACGTTGGATAGATATGTGAAGCTAGGCACCTATATACATATTGTTAAATAATATTTAGTGCTTAGTACAGTGCTCTGCACACAGTAAGCGCTCAATAAATACGACAATGAATGAAATACTAATGTCTCCCCCTCTAGACCTTAAACTCATTGCAGGCAGGGAATGTGTCCACCAATCCTGCTGTATTATACTCTCCCAAGTGCTTAGTACAGTGCTCTGCACACAGTAAGTGCTCAATAAATACAATTGACTACGTTGAACCAGGACACATCCCAGACCCTAGGACAGAAAGCAAATAAAATAAATATTCTAATCACTCTAAGTTAATCTTAAATATTCACTACATTCTACAGCTTGTAAATTTGGGTCAGTTACTGCTATACCAACTGTGGACAGTTTGACATTTTCTCTCTGAAAAGCAAAGCAAGTGAGCCAGGTGTGATGAAAAGATGGCAGAGGGGGTGGGAGTCGGAGGAAAGAAACCTTTGTCCTCTCCATCCAAACCGCTACCCTGCTCGTTCAAGCTCTCATCCTATCCCGTCTGGACTACTGTATCAGCCTCCTCTCCGATCTTCCATCCTCTTGTCTCTCCCCACTTCAACCCATACTTCACGCCGCTGCCCGGACTGTCTTTGTCCAGAAATGCTCTGGGCATGTTACTCCCTCCCCTCCTCAAAAATCTCCAGTGGCTACCAATCAACCTACGCATCAGGCAGAAACTCCTCACCCTCGGCTTCAAGGCCCTCCATCACCTCGCCCCCTCCTACCTCACCTCCCTTCTCTCCTTCTACAGCCCAGCCCGCACCCTCCGCTCCTCTGCCGCTAATCTCCTCACCGTGCCTCGTTCTTGCCTGTCCCGCCGTCGACCCCCGGCCCATGTCATCCCCCTGGCCTGGAATGCCCTCCATCCCCACATCCGCCAAGCTAGCTCTCTTCCTCCCTTCACGGCCCTGAGAGCTCACCTCCTCCAGGAGGCCTTCCCAGACTGAGCCCCCTCCTTCCTCTCCCCCTCCTCCCGCTCTCCATCCCCCCCACCTTACCTCCTTCCCTTCCCCACAGCATGTATGTTTGTACGTATTTATTACTCTATTTATTTTACTTGTACATATCTATTCTATATTTTATTTTGTTAATATGTTTTGTTCTCTGTTTCCCCCTTCTAGACTGTGAGCCCACTGTTGGGTAGGGACCATCTCTATGTGTTGCCAACTTGTACTTCAAGCACTTAGTACAGTGCTCTGCACACAGTAAGCGCTCAATAAATATGACTGATTGATTGATTGAAGAGCCTGAATCCTCTAACAGCACTTGAGGTTTACCAATAAGTACCAGTTTCTTTTAGCCCCAACCTGAAATAACTGTAACTATGGGTGTAATTACTCCCAGACATTCACACTTTCACTGTTTACAGTTCCAAGAGGTGTGAATCTTGGCTTTCACCACTCAAAGACCTCCATCACCAGTATTTATTTAGCACCTACTTGTGTTAAATATATACATATATATATATATATGTTTGTACATATTTATTACTCTCTTACTTGTACATATCTATTATATTTATTTTATTTTGTTAGTATGTTTGGTTTTTTCTGTCTCCCCCTTCTAGACTGTGAGCCCTCTGTTGGGTAGGGACTGTCTCTATGTGTTGTCGACTTGTACTTCCCAAGCGCTTAGTACAGTGCTCTGCACACAGTAAGCGCTCAATACGATTGATTGATTGATTGCAGAGCCCTGTACTACACTTTTGGTGGAGTACAACCAATGGTTGCTCAACCCTCTGGATTCAAGGATAAACTCCTGACCAATGGCTTTAAATACACTCAAATTAGCTCTTTTCTCCCCCATTACATATCCTCACTCTTCTTCCACTACATCACACACACACACACACACACACACACACACACACACACACACACACACACACACCCCTCAAGCTAACCTCCTGTGCCTTGTTCTCACTTGCCCAAGGTCACACAGCAGACATTTGGCAAAGACAGAATTCAAACCCATGACCTCTGACTCCAAAGCCCACGCTCTTTCCACTGAGCCACGCTGCTTCCCCCATCTTGAAAGCCCTCCAGGAAGCCTTCCCTGATCATGCTCTTGTCTCCCTATCCTATTCCACAGGCCCCCCTGACTCCCAACTAAAACATCACCTAAGCACTTCGGGCACTCACTTTCCACCCTTTTGCGGAAAGATCGTAGGCAATTTAAAGGTAGGTACTGTGTATAACTCAACTGGACTCTCCCAAGCACTCAGTGCAGTGCTGTGCACAGAGTAATAGCTCAGTGCATACAAATGAATCAAACATTTTTTAAGTCTGAATAAAAATGAGTATACATTAGTCCAATTCACCAACAGATCAAGGTAGCAAAGCCTAATTTTCCTCAGCTTCCCTAAATTTCCAATTATTTGAATTAGCTTCCATGCCAATTTGAACAGTTTTTGTTTGTCTGTGTTAACTCTACCGGCATATTCATCTCAAAGAATAACTGCACTTGTAATGTCCATAAGTCACCAGCCCAGTCTGAAGCACTTGCAAAGTGCTTAGTCCAGTGCTCTGCACCCATTAGTCAGTGGTATTTACTGAGAACTTATGAGTACAGAGCACTGTACTAAGTACTTGGGAAAGTCCAAGACAATAAAGTAAAATAAATGCCTGTTTACTTATTTTGATGTTTATCGTCCCTGTCCCCGGTCCCCCGACCCCACACTATTAAGCCCATTGTGGGCAGGGATTGTCTCTCTTTATTGCTGAATTGTACTTTCCAAGAGCTTAGTACAGTGCTATGCACATAGTAAGTGCTCAATAAATACGACTGAATGAATGAACAAGAAAACATATCGCTAAGGGGGAGTGAGGGGGTGGGGGGTGGGGGGTGGGGGGAGAGGGAGAGGGAGACCCACAGAGAAGAAATAAATGGAAGTTCAGAGTATTGTGGGTCCTCCAATTCTTTTTTCCAAGAACACACACACAGGGAGTCTGGCACCAAGAAAAGTGTGACAGTGACAGACAGGTCTGCTGCTATGCTTTGGTATTTGACAATATTCTGCACACTACCTACTCCTCTGAAACAGTGGAGTGCACCTACCCAATCCCAAATTTTGGTGATTACAGGGCATTTTCAACAAGAGAAGATGTTCCTAATAACCTTACTTGGTCTGTTACAGTGAAGATTTGTCCTGTTCCATTAGCATTTGTAGGTCATCATCCCCCACCCCTGATTCAGTGGCACACGGTGACAAGGTGGCTGATCAGGTACTCAGCTAAAATGGGAGAGATCGTTTTAAAAAAAAGTTTAAAAAAAAATCAGGAATTTGTCAGGACAGTACTCAGAGACTGGGTTTATATTTTGCAGAGGACAAATCACCCGAGGCCCAGGAAACTGGTAGGATACTTCACCCACAGGCCAGAATGAGATTCTCTTCATCATCCTCTCCCCCAGCCAGTCTTACACTCCCACACTAGACACTCCGACACTAGATAGGCCCCAATCACCCTTACAACAGACCACTCCCTTTCTTTCACCCATCCCCTTCCCCCAACCTCTACTATAAGAATCAGGCTCAGAAATAAATACCCTGAGGTTACATTGTACCTTCTCAAGCACTTAATGTAGTACTGTACACACAGTAAGCGCTCAAATGGTCGGTCTATCCACGCCCCTAGCGACTCAAAATGCAGTGTGCAAATCATCCAAGAGAAAAAAGGTGGATAGGACATATGTCTTTTAATCCAGAGATGTCAGTTCCCCTTCTAGCTCTTCACAGTCTCACTACACCTTGGCAGGTCTCAATTTCCTAGGCTTCCTCACCTACCTTACAGAGGTATTATTGATTCAATGTCTGCAGGGTGGCTTTACATTATGACTCACATTTCAGGAGATCTTGTGCAAATTTAAGATGTTTTGCTAAATGGAATAAGCCAAATGACGCAGAGGCATTATCAGGAGCAGGGAGGATAAAATATCATATTTAATCCCACATTAAGAAAAAAACCACCCATAAGCTCGTAATTGCTTCCTATTATTGTATCGCAGAAGAAACAAAACACTTTAGATCAACTCAATGGCTACACAGGGAACCTGGGGCAGCATTCAACTACCGTACCTTAGGTTGGTGCAATTGCCTCCAGCGGCCCTTAATTTCCTGGTTTTAGTTAGCATCTGACCAATAACCACCTTTCCTACTAAGCGTTTCACAAATACTGTAAATACAGGTCCTACCTACAACGCCAATTCCTCCCACACACACCCTACCACTCACCCCAGTAAAGCTTAACTCAATGACCTGGTCCGACTACAGAGGAAAATTCACCAACAGCACTGCAACCCCGTATTTCCCAGGAAAGCAGCAAAAAGACATGCTGGCCTGGTATGTGTAATGTTAAATGTAGCTGGCTCCTCCAGGATGCTCAGAGCTCTTTTGACTCTGCCTCTTCCTCTGTTGCCGTCTCCCTCTCCAGTTATCCCTAGAGTGCAAGAGTTCACTCTCTCACAATGCTGCGTGATAACAAGGTACGAGACGGCAGAAAGTTCCACCCTGAGGGATCACGAGTGCAGTGGGGTAACTGGGAGACAAGAGGGATGGTGTGCTAAATTAAGCAAAAGGCAAGGTGGGGGAGGGGAAGAATGAGGCAGGATTACCACCCACTCCTATTTTGGTAAATCAACCCAGGCTCAGCTAAAGGGCGGGAAGTCTGTAGTTCGGGCAGATAACCGCCCCCCACCTACCCCTTCCCAAAACCCCTGGGTCACTAACACAGCCAAAAAAGTATGGGCAAGCGGCCCTTTCGCCCCACTGCGGCCCGGGTCAGCGGATACCACCGGCCCCAGGCGGCAGAAAAGGCGCTCCTGGGAACCCCGGGTGAGTTGCTGGGTTATTCCTCCGGGACAAAAAGGCTGGACTAAGGTCCCCCAGTGCCCGTGAGACTAGGGCCGGCCAGCGGGGAGCCCTACCCCCCAGCCCCCCATCAGGAGCCGCAGCAGCGTCTCCGCGGGAGCCGGCAAAGTCGGCCGCGTCTCCTCCGTTCCCCACCCTCGGGCCCGCCCTGGCAGTGGTGTCCGATGGCACGCCGGCAACCAGCCGGCTGTCTGCCCGTCCGCCCGCTCACCTAACACGACGGGTGGGCGGCGGCCGGGGGGCGCGGGGACGCCGGGGCAGGGCAGGATCAGCAGGAGGCAGCAGGCGAGGGTGGGCCCCAGGAGGGGAGCGCGGCCGCCACGAACCGCAGGCGAAGGCATGGCGGGCGAGCCTGAGGAGTCCGTCAGTCGGGCGGCCCGGGGGGGGCGGCTGGCAGACCTAGACAAGGGACCACTGGGCGCCAGAGTCCGTCACTGAGGAAGCCGGGCCGGCGGCGACCCGCTTAACCCCGCCGCCCCTCGCCGCCCGACCAATCAGAGCCAGGGGGCCTGCCCCCGCCCAGCTCTTGGCCCCGCCCCGCCGAGGGGAGGAAGGGACAGGGGGAGGGAGGAGGCGAGATGCATCGCACGCCGAGAAGGTGGATGGGAGGCGGGCTCCAGCCGCCCCATTGCTTCTCATTCATTCATCCATCTATCCATCCATTCTTTCATTCGTATTTATTGAACGCTTACTGTGTGCAGAGCACTGGACTAACGCTCCGGCCCGATCTCCCTGAAGTGACACTTTTTCGGAGTCAACTGGAGTCCCCAGTACTGTTCGATCACGCGGTTAACTCTGCTGGAACCTTCCCCACCGCCCCCCACATCAGCCAAACCACTGCCCCCCCGCCCCCGTTTTTACATAATAATAATAATAATAATAATAATAGCATTTGTTAAGCGCTTACTATGTGCAAAGCACTTGTCTAAACGCTGGGGAGGTTACAAGGTGATCAGGTTGTCCCACGGGGGGCTCACAGTCTTAATCCCCATTTGACAGATGAGTCACTGAGGCACAGAGAAGTGACTTGCCCAAAATCACACTGCAAGAAACCTTCCTGGATCAAGTCACAATGCCTCCTAGTCACTTCAACCAGCATTTCCCAGAACAATAATTATGGTATTCATGAAGCGCTATGTGCCAGGCACAGGACTAAGCACTAGGGTAGATACAAGCAAGGCGGGTTGGACACAGTCCCTGTCCCAAGTGGGGCTCACAGTCTCGATCCTCATTTTCCAGATGATGTAACAGGCACAGAGAAGTGACTTGTCCAGGGTCACACAACAGGCAAGTGGCAGATCTGTGATTCGAACCTGTGACCTATTAGTTTATTTAGTCAGCTATTTTGATCTATCAGTGGTATTTATTGAGCACTTACCATGCGCAGAGCACTGCTAAATGCTTGGGAGAGCACAATGCAACAGAGCAGGTAGACACATTCCCTGTCCATAATCTTGTATTTACGAGGACAGTGCTTGACACATAAGCACTTAAATGCCACAATTATTATTCATCCTGACAGATCTGTGCTATTTTGTTATATTCCTTTTCTCCCCCTGCCCCCACCATTGGTAAATTATCTTGGCCTGCCCACCCTATTCGATTGTAATTGTTTCTTGTTTCTGTTTCACTCTCCCAATAATAATAATGGTATTTGCTAAGCACTTAATATGTGCCCCCCGCCTTACCTCCTTCCCCTCCCCACAGCACCTGTATATATGTATATGTTTGTACGTATTTATTACTCTATTTTATTTGTACATATTTACTCTGTTTTATTTTGTTAATATGTTTTGTTTCGTTCTCTGTCTCCCCCTTCTAGACTGTGAGCCCACTGTTGGGTAGGAACCATCTCTCTATATTGCCAACTTGTACTTCCCAAGCACTTAGTACAGTGCTGTGTGCAGACACAGTAAGCGCTCAATAAATACGATTGAATGAATGAATGCCAAGCCCTGGGGCAGATACAATACAATCAGATCACATACAGTCCCTGTCCAATATGGGGCTGACAGCTTAAGGGGGCAGGAGAATGGGTTTCAAATCTCCATTTTATAGAGGAGGAAACTGAGGGACAGAAGTTAAGTGATTTGTCCACAGTCACCCAGCAAGCAAATGGCAGAGTCAAGATTAGAACCTAGGTCCTCTGACTCCCAGTCTTGTGCTCTTTCCATCAGGCCATGCTCCATCTCTAAACACGGAGTAGAGTGTTTCACACACAGTAAGCACTTAATAAATACCATTGATGATGCTGATTTAATAGATGCATACAGAAGATGCTCAATCTACTATTGATATTCACACACACACAGACACATGTATGAAATCACTCACCCTTTCCCTCTCCAACTGAGGACTGGATAGGATGGTCAATCATCGGGTCTTATTATCAGACAGTTTCCAGCTGGTCTGTTCTCTTGTCTGATAGGAATTCATCCCTGCTACACCAAACACCTTTATGTCCAGTATTTTTATTTTCAGCACTCTGTCAAGGATCCTCCTACTGCCAACGGTGGCTCAGAAATAGCACCTTTGTTCACATGGACCTAAAAAGGGAACATTATGATTCTGAGCAAGTGGGTAATCATGCCCTCCCCAACCAAAGAAACACTCTAGGTTTGGGCAAGCGTGATGAACTTTGACAAAATGGTGCACGGGAAGTCATCATGTTACACTGCGTGTGATGATATAACACATATGATGACATGGACCCATTGGTGGCTGCAGCTGCTATTTTCAACATTTGATCTCTGCCTCTTGGACTTCTAGTTAGGGTTGCCACCTCTTTGCCTCTTCAAATCTGGAGAGTACCTAGCCGGTAGTCCCCAAGTCAATCAAATTAATTAAATCAAATTACAAAGTGCCAATGTTAATAATAATAATCGTGGTATTTGTTAAGCACTTACTATGTGCCAAGCACTGTTCTAAACACTGGGGTAGATACAAGGTAATCAGGTTGGACCCAGTCCATGTCCCTCATGGGGCTCACAATCTTGATCCCCATTTTACAGATGTAACTGAGGCACAGATAAGTTAAGTGATTTGCCCAAGGTCATACAGCAGACATGTAGTAGAGCCAGGATTAGAACCCACGAACTCTGACTCCCAGGCCTGTGCTCTCTTCACTAGGCCATGCTACTTTTCTGTTACAATCACACACAGAACTAGTTTTAGAAATTTAGCAAGCTCATTTTTCACAACCCAGAATAACAATATGAAATCTAGTAATACTTCAGTAGTAAATGAGTTCCATGTTGTCTCTTGGTTACCTAAAATCGTGGCTCAGTGGAAAGAGCACGGGCTTGGGAGTCAGAGGTCATGGGTTCAAATCCCTGCTCCGCCGCTTGTCAGCTGTGTGACTCTGGGCAAGTCACTTAACTTCTCTGTGCTTCAGTTACTTCATCTGTAAAATGGAGATTAAGACTGTGAGCCCCTCATGGGACAACCTGATCAACGTGTAGCCTCCCCAGCACCTAGAACAGTGCTTTGAACATAGTAAGTGCTTAATAAATGTCATTATTATTATTAATAAAAGAGCACATAGAGAGGTGTTTTGACTACCCACTCTGAATTTGGAGGGATTATTGCTCTTCACTTTTTTAATCTATGCATCATAGAAGTTGGTAGCCACAGGAATTCACTCACCCCCTAAAACTGACTCTGATCACACCAAGTATGTAACTAACCAACAAGAAAATCTGGATATTTCACTCACTAGCATCTCCAAGACTGGAGGCTCTATTTAATATTCAAAAACTCCAGCCAAAATCTAAAGAGTTTCCCAGCAGTCACCCACACCACACTGTTGGAGGCTCTGGGTCTTCAAAAGGCTTTTCTGCTTCACTTTGGCTCCCCTCACAGCAGCTCCTATTGGATCTAACCCCACCTGTCTCCCCTCGGGTTCTGAGAATTAATGAGAGGGAGAGACAGTGGCCTCCAGGAAGCATTAATAATAATAATGGCATTTGTTAAGTGATTACTATGTGCAAAGCACTGTTCTAAGCGCTGGGGAGGATACAAGATTATCAGGTTGTCCCACGTGGGGCTCACAGTCTTAATCTCCATTTTACAGATGAGGTAACTGAGGCACAGAGAAGTCAAGTGACTTGCCCAAGGTCACACAGCTGACAAGCGGGGGAGCTGGGATTAGAACCCATGACCTCTGACTCCCAAACCTGAGCTCTTTCCACTGAGCCACACTGAACCTAGGGGCTGTAGTGGTGAGAAGCCAACTTCATGGGGCCAGGGAGGTAGTTAGCCTGAAAAGGACTAAGGACACTTCCTTACCCCTTTAGGCTGGATGTGACTCTGGGGTCACTGGGGCACAGAAAGAAACTGTTTTTCTCTACAGAGATACTGCAAAAAGGATTACATCATCTTGCCTGTCAGGAGTTTTGGCTCTCAGAAACAAAGCTGCTCAATGAATCAATCAGTCAATTAATCAGACAGCACCTGTTAAAAGCCTTTACATCCTCATTAATCCCATCAGTTGACCCACTCCACCAGATTCCCTATTAAGCATTTCCTGGTGGAATTTTGTAACTGACTCTGATGGTTTTATACAATACATATTGCAGTATGCAAGATGAGGATAAGGCCAGCTTGGGGGAACAGGGTGGGGATCTGAGGCTCCCATATTGTGGGTAAGAGAGGGATTATGCAGGAGATGGAAGTTGACCCTATTTTCCCCCCATTTCCAAACCTAACCTTGTCCCAAATCCTTCAGCCCCAGAGTTAGAGGAAGGCCACATTGGGGTAAAATGGGAGTCAGGCTATAGCAAGACAACTGAGCTCCCAACCTGCTAGTCCCTGCACAAGATCGCCCTAATTACTTTTCCCACAGCTACCATTGTCAGTATTATAATGGAGAGACTCATCAGAAAATATGGAGGAGCCTCAGCCCTGACACTTCAGGACCAAGAATCTGTGTGGAGGATCTGACTGTGGTGATAGATAGGGGTTTACTTAGTGCCATTCACACTCTCATTGCAAAAAAGTCAAATTCCCACTGAGGCACAGAGTGCAATGAAAAAGTAGGCAAGCACATGTGCAGGACACTGAAAAGTGCATAAAAAGGTTTTGGGGGGTTTTTTACACAGGGGACCCAAGGTGACTGCAGTACAGATAGTAGAGTACAGTGATTGATAGAGTACAGTCCTGTCACATCTTTTTAATGGTATTCATTAAGCACTTACTATGTGCCAGGCACTGTACTAAGTGCTGGGGTAGATACATGTTAATGGGGTTGGATGCAGTCACTGTCCCACATGGGGCTCATAGTTTAATCCCCATTTTACAGATTAGGGAAATGAGGCACAGAGAAGTTCAGTGACTTGCACAAGGTCACACAGCAAACAAGTCACAGAGCTGGGACTAGAACCCAGGTCCTCTGATGCCCAGGCCAGTGCTCTTTCCACTAGACCACGCTGATTACCACTTGACAGACAGGCCAACATACAGGCAGAGGGAGTCATTAGCATGGTAACATTTCCCGGCCCAACCTCCTGTCTCCTGACACTATTTCCCTCAGCTCCCAACATAATAATAATAATAATAATGGCATTTATTAAGCACTTACTATATGCAAAGCACTGTTCTAAGCGCTGGGGAGGTTACAAGGTGATCAGGTTGTCCCAAGGGGGGCTCACAGTCTTCATCCCCATTTTACAGATAAGTTAACTGAGGCACAGAGAAGGGAAGTGACTTGACCAAGGTCACACAGCTGACAGTTGGTGGAGCCAGGATTTGAACCCATGAACTCTGACTCCAAAGCCTGTGCTCTTTCCACTGAGCCACGCTGCTTCTCATCCAGCCTACCCTATTCCAGCCTGCCCTGTTCCCTACAGTTTCCAACATGGCACCTTTCAGCCTTTTTTTCAGCCCTCCTGATCACCAGTCTCCTGGAAATGCTAAATCCAGAAGCAGTTAACATCAATAACCTGAAGAAGATCATCTTTTCCACCCCAGATGAGTTTCTTGTAGGCTCAGGCCTGTAACAGATTTGTGCTGATTTGTGTTGTACAGTACTCATTCATTCATTCAATTGTATTTATTGAGCGCTTACTGTGTGCAGAGCACTGTACTAAGCGCTTCGGAAGTACAAGTTGGCAACATATAGAGACGGTCCCTACCCAACAGTGGGCTCACAGTCTAGAAAGCAATACAATGATTTAGTGTAGTCTCTCTGCCAGACTATCCAGCTGCATTACCTTGTTCTCAACTATAAATCAGGCATCCCAGAACCCATAGGGGGTGCTGTGAGGGTTCATCCAAAGGCCTGCCCTCCTAGCTCCACATTTTCTCTAAGCATTGTCCTAGCCTCAACGGATTGGATCGTTCTCCTGCTACTGACTGCCCTTTGACTTACTATTGTGTAGAAGCTCGGTACTGACTGCCCTTTGACTTACTATTGTGTAGAAGCTCGGTATGGGCAGGAAACGTGTCTGCTAATTTTGCTGTATTCCCTAGCGTTTAGTTCATTGCTCCGCACATAGTAAGTGCTCAATAAATATCACTGATGGATTGATTCGTCCTCTCAGTAAGTGCTCAATAAATATGATTGATTGATTGATCTCACCATGAGATACATGAGACACTCCTTAAAGATAGGTTAGGGCCAAAGGGGTGGATGAGGAGAGAGCGAGGACTTCTTGAAGAAGGGAATGTGACACTAAAAGGGTGTATTAATCAGTATCAGCATTCATAATATTTTTTGAATGGCTGGGTGCAGGGTTGTAATCAATCAATCAATGGTACTTATTGAGCATTTACTGGGTGCAGAGCACTGTACTAAGCACTCAAGATTGGGATAATACAATAGAGTTGATAGACATAACAGACATTAAAATAAATTGCAGATAGGGGAAGCAACAGAATCAATCAGTTGAACAATGGTATTTATTGAGTGATTACTGTGTGCATAGCGCTATACTGAGCATTTGGGAGAGCACAATATAGCAGAGGTGGTAGACATGTTCCCTGGCCACACTAAGCAGGATATGTACATAAGTGCTATAGGGTTGGAGGTATGGTGAGTATCAAAGTGCTTAAGGGGTACAGACCCAAGTGCCTAGGCAACCCAGAAGAAAAGGAGAATAGGGAGGAGAAAAGAGGTTAGTCAGGGAAGACTTCTTGGAGGAGATATGATTTTAGTGGGGGTTTGAAGATGAACCCCCCACCCCTCCCACCAATGGCTGTACTGTACTAGGGATTTGGGGAACATTAGGGAAAATACAAAGAGGTAAAAGACATTATCGGCATCCTGAAGGAATTTACAGTCTAATGGATATGTGCTTATGTTGATAATCTGTCTCTGCTCTGGCTCCCTCATAAGACTGTGAGTTTCTTCAGAAGAGGAACAGTGTGGCCTAGTGAAAAGAGCATGGGCCTGGCAGTCAGAGGACTTGCACTCTAATCCCGACTCTGCCCCTTCTCTGCTGTGTGACCTTGGGCAAGTCACAACTTCTCTGTGCCTGTTTCCTCATCTGTAAAATGGGAATTAAATCTTACTTCCTCCTACTTAGACTGTGAGCCTCATGTGGGACAAGACGTGTGTCCATCCTGATTAGCTTGTATCCACCCCAGTACTTAGTGCAGTGCTTGGAACATAGTAAGAGCTTAACAAGTATTATTATTATTATAATTATTATTATTAATTATGCCTGACCTAACATGATCTCTCTAAGCACCTTGTTCAGTATTGGGTTTGCTGTGACCTCTAGAAATACTTACTGATGATGGCAAGGATGGATTGAAGGAGTATGGGGAAGAGGGAGGTGCTGTTTTCACTAGTTCTAGTTATTAACTAAACAGTTTGGGCAAAAACTCTCCTTGGCCCCTGGATCAGTACCCAGGAACCCAAGAAGGAACCTTCAGCATGGCATAGTGGATAGAGCATGGGTCTGGGAGTCAGAAGGTCATGGGTTCTAATCCCAGTTCTGCCACTTCTCTGCTATGTGACCTTGGGCAAGTTGCTTCACTTCTCTGGGCCTGAGTTACCTCATCTGTAAAACGGGGATTAAGACTGTGAGCCTGATGTGGGTCAGGGACCATGTCCAACCTGATTTGCTTGTATTCTCCCCCACCCAGAGCTTAGTACAGTGCCTGGCACATAGTAAGCACTTAACAAATACTGCTGTTATTATTATTAACCATCAGAAGGTTTTGTCCCCACCCAACCTCACTGCCTCCTGCTTTGGGTGTCTAGGTGGGGAACCTAGTCCTGGGAAAGTCCCAGGAAAATCATTCAGTCAATCAATCATTTATTGAGCACTTACTGTGTGCAAAACACTGTACTAAGCACTTGGGGGAGTACAATATAACAGAGTTGGAAGACACATTCCCTGGCCACAGTGAGTTCCTTGATCTTTTTCACTGCCCTCTTTTCGAGAGCAAGTATAGCCTTTCTTCAGGGCCCGTGGGGTTATTGTGAAAAGGCAGGTAGGACAGGCAGAAGAGCCCACCACTAAGGAAAAACAGAGTCCCACGGAACAATATTTCATAGCACTAACTTATCACCTTCCCCTCCCCTCCCCACCTCAATGCCTGGGCTCCCCACAGCTACTCCTGTGATCAGTAAGTCTCAGAAAGAAGCAGGGAAAGCAAACACAGGCCCTGATACAATCACTTCTCAAGGCAGGTGGGGTTTTCTGCTCCTGATCAGCGCCTGGGGTCAGCTGCTTTACAATTAGGAGGGCAGATCCCTCCCTCATTTATCTCTCTGATATGATCCCAAAGGATTTTAAGTTATCAATTACCCACCCACTCACCCAGAGTCCTCTCTTTGGCAGCCCTGAGCAGGCAGGGGTTTTGTTACACTCATTTTCATCTTTTCTGGTATTTGCCAGAGGGTGAGCATCTGGGAAGCAGGGGAAGGAGAGGACATAAGCGATTATATATTAGCAAGTATTAGTAACCAACAGTCCAAATGTTCTGACTACCTTAGGTTCCCTAAGGTTGCCTCCAAGGCTATCCCTCTCCCCATCCAATTGTCTCCACCTCAACTAGAGGTCTCATGCTCCACTGAATGCCCCCAATCCCAGTGACCTAGAGCTATTTACAATTTCTCTCAGGTCTTGCCTTCCTTAGTCAAGTAGTTACTAGATCCTATAACTCCTTCCCTCATGGGCTCTCTCAAAACCATCTGAATCTCTTTGAATCACCCTCAAGGAACTCAAGATTTTATGGGGGATCCAGGCAGGCAAAAATGATTTTCAAACAGATTATGAAGAAGAACAGAATATGAAGAGTATAACAGGAAGTAATTCAACTATATCAGGGTGATAGACTCACAACCACTGATAGTGCTGGTATATCAACATATTCACTTCTCCTCATTTCTCCTATATGTAATGTTTTTCAGTGTCTGTCTCCCTGGCTAGATTATAAGATCCTTGAGCTCAGGGATTGTGCCTGCTAACTATTTTACTCCCCCAGGCACTTAGTAGAGTGTTCTGCATATGGTGGACTCTCAATAAATATGTGGGTAGCACTGAGCTATCTCAGTCACACCGCCACCACCCCCTCCAGTTTATAGCCTTTCTCTGGCCCAACTCCAGGTCCCCCTCCTCCAGGAAGCCAGCCTGGAGCAAGAAAGGTCTATGTGGAAATTTTCCTGTCAATTATCTTGTTCTTTACCTTTCAGAGTTTGAAGGCTTTCAAGGCCCATAACAAGATTATCAGGCCTCTGGAAGCAGGGTCTGTGATTTATCTGATCTTTAGACTCCTCAGTGGTGATCCTGTAGGTACTAAATTATTAAAAATGGGTTGAATGAATCTTGGACTCTGAGGAAAATAGCGCACATAGTTTCCTTCATGCACATTCCCTGGTCACCCCAGCGTGGCTCAGGGGAAAGAGCACGGGCTTTGGAGTCAGAGGTCATGGTTCAAATCCCGGCTCCGCCAATTGTTGGCTGTATGACTGGGCAAGTCACTTAACTTCTCTGTTCCTCAGTTACCTCATCTGTAAAAATGGGGATTAAGACTGTGAGCCCCCCATGAGACAACCAGATCACCTTGTAACCTCTCCAGTGCTTAGAACAGTGCTTTGCACATAGTAAGTGCCTAATAAATGCCATCATTATTATTATTATTATTACCACTTAATGGTAATTACAGTCCTGGCTCTCAGGGTGTTCTGAGGGCCAAAGGAAGCTGGAAGGAGAGTGAATGGGCCCCCACCATCTTGAAGAGATGGTATCCTGTGGTCAACCTGGCAGGAGGCCTGTATGGATTTTTTTGTTTTATAGAAAATTAAACCGTGGCCAGTGAAGGCCAGGCCTGACAAGAGGCAACATGAACCCCGGGCAGCATGGCTGGATGGGTTGGAGGCCTGGGCTCTGTCCCCAGCCTCTTGTTCTGACTCACTGCTCACAAACTACAGGATTTCAGCCATCTCTCACTGCCTCAATATTTCCACCTGTGAAATAATAGAGGTGGTAGTGTGTGACACGATCAAGGCTAGGATGAGATATAGCCAACTTGATTCTACCCTTTCAGTTCTAAGAGAAAAATCTCCATTTTTACCTTGTGTTTTGAGTGCTTCTACTCAGACAACCTCAACCCTTTCCCTCCTCCTCTCCCCACCCCATCACTTAATAATAATAATTGTGGTATTTGTTAAGTACTTACTATGTGCAAGGCACTGTACTAAGCACTGAGGTGGATACAAGCAAATCGGGTTCATCATCATCATCAATCATCATCAATCGTATTTATTGAGCGCTTACTGTGTGCAGAGCACTGTGCTAAGCGCTTGGGAAGTACAAGTTGGCAACATATAGAGACAGTCCCTACCCAACAGTGGGCTCACAGTCTAAAAGGGGACAGTTCCTGTCCCATGTGTGGCTCACAGTCTTAATTCCCATTTTAATTAGGGAAGCAGCGTGGCTTAGTGTAAAGAGCCTGGGGTTGGGAGTCAGAGGTCATGGGTTCTAATCCTGGCCCTGCCACTTGTCAGCTTTATGACTTTGGGCAAGTCACTTCACTTCTCTGGGCCTCAGTTGCCTCATCTGTAAAATGGGGATTAAGACTGTGAGCCCAGTGTGGGACAACCTAATTACCCTTGTATCTACCTGAACGCTTAGAACAGTGCTTGGCACATAGTAAGCACTTAGCAAATACCATCATCAACATCCACATCATTTTACAGATGAGGTAATTGAGGCCCAGAGATGTGAAGTGACTTCCCCAAGGTCACACAGCAGACAAGTGGTAGAGCTGGGATTAGAAACCAGGTCCCAGGCCTGTGCTCTATCCACTGAGCCACACCGCTTCTTGTGCCTCTCCCCCACCCCCACCCCCACCCCCCACTTCAATTACACTGCCTCTGGGGTTTTACAATCCCTGGATATGCGGAGACCAAATGAACCATCCACAGAGAAGCAGGCTTTTGGTAATGGAGGACAGGAGCAGTGGGAGTTTTACAGAGCTCGACAGAGTTTCAACAAAACCACTATAGCAAAGTGTTTCTGGTTCCTCTTCCCCACACTTCCCTGGTGCTCCATTCTCAAATGAAGCTTTGCAGAGAGTTCAGGGTCAGAACAGCACCATACCCAAGCATGGTGATAGGACATTCTCCAGCTTTGTCTCCTGCTGAAACCTATGGAGGGTCTGCTGCCCTCTCCCTACCCACCCTCCTCATGCCTCTCTTACAGGAAAATTGAATCACAGAGTATTTCCTTGCAAGCCCTCAAATCACGAGAAGTTCCTATGAATATAAATACTACATATGTAGTAATAGTAATAATTGTTAAAGTGGTTACTATGTGCCAAGTACTGTACCAAGCATGGGGTGGATACAAGATAATCAAGTCGGATACAGTCCCTGCCCCATGTGAGGTTCACAATCTAAGTAGGAGGAAGAACATATATTGAATCCCCTGTTACAGATGAGGAAACTGAGGCACAGAGAAGTAAAGTGATTTGCCCAAGGTCACACGGCAGACAAGTGGCTGTAGCTGTCCTTAAATTTCAAAGACTGCAACTGATGGAGAGATACTTTGTGACTGTCAGAGTCCTACTCCCCTTCCTATCTTACCATGCTGATTTCCTACTGCAACCCAGCCCACACACTATGCTCCCCTAACACCAAAAGACTCATTGTACCTCAATTTCATTTATCTTTCCACCAACCCCTTGCCCACATGCTCCCTCAGGCCTGGAACTCCTTCCCCCTTCTTAAATGATTCTCCCTATACATATATACATATACATATACATATATATATATATATATATATATATATATATATATGTATGCATATCCCTCCTCCTCTCCCCACCCCCATCACTTAATAATAATAATTGTGGTATTCTGTCAGGGTCAGAACAGCTCCATACCCAAGCATGGCAATAGGACATTCTCCAGCTTTGTCTCCTGCTGAAACCTATGGAGGGTTTCATAGATACATGACGATCACTCTCCCCACCTTCAAAGCCTCCTCCAAGAGACCTTCCCCAACTTGGCCCTCACTTCCCCTACTCCCTCTCCCTCTGTGTCACACTTGCAGTTGGATTTGTACCCTTTATCCACACCTCCCTCAACCTCACAGCACTCATGTACAGATCCATAATTTATTTATTTATATTAATGTCTGTCTCCCCCCTCTAGACTGTAAGCTCCTTGTGCGCAAGGAATGGGTTTACCAACTCTATCGTATTGTACTCTCTCAAGAGCTTAGTACAGTGTTTGTACATATAAATACCACTGATTGATGGAAACCGCCCCCCCCCCCCACACACACAATTACTTACACAGTTCACTTAATCCTGCTCCCTTAATCTGTGTCACCTTTCTGATCCTCCTCAAAACTGAGGGAGGGGAGCAGAGAGGGGAACTAGCACAATCTAGACACCCAGCTTCTCCATCTTCCACTTTCAGTTCATTGCATTCATGTTGATTTATTCTGTGCTACTTGCCTCCTTGTCACCCAAATTAAAAATAGCCTTTTTCCCTTGATGATGAGAAGGCCTTGGGGAGAGCAAGGCCTTGGCTCACAGCCCCAGGGAAAACCCTGTTCTTAGAACAAAGGCCTCCAGGACATCAGAGTCCATGGAGTAGCAAGCACAGACTTTAATGTTTCTTACACCTCTGCTGAGACTCCCCTCTGCCCTACCCAGTCCCTAAACCTGTCTGGGCCTCAGGGTCTCTGAAGGATAAAGGATTTAGCCTCATTAGAGAGATTTAGAAATCACCCTAGATTCAGGGGCCAGAGGAGACTCAGAAGGTGAAGGGGAAAGGAAAATGAGGAGGTGGGGGAGGGAATGAGAGTGAGCTGAAGTGGTCGTCCTTGGAGAAAGGTCCAGAGATCAAAGTTCTAGTCAGCCAGGCAACACTACCTTACTGTAGTTTGACTGGTCTGAGATGGAACAGAGAAACTGTTTAACAAGGGCAAAGGGGAAGAGACGGAGGTGGGAAAGGGAGCCTGTGAGCCCACTGTTGGGTAGGGACTGTCTCTATATGTTGCCAACTTGTACTTCCCAAGCGCTCAGTACAGTGCTCTGAACAGTAAGTGCTCAATAAATATGATTGAATGAATGAATGAACAGAAGGGGTTGGAAAGAGGAGAGGAAGGCATGGGTGGGATGGATTTGTCACTTAGAAGGGGAAGGGGCCTCCTTTTTCGCTATGCCACAGTATCTCTAGAAAAGCAGAACTATGGACTTCCTTTAGACTGTGAGCCCACTGTTGGGTAGGGACTGTCTCTATATGTTGCCAACTTGTACTTCCCAAGCGCTTAGTACCGTGCTCTGCACACAGTAAGTGCTCAATAAATATGATTGATTGATTGATTTTCCCTCCACAGTTTGCTACTTGTCAAATCTGGGTGCTGAAGCTAAAGGAATCAGTCATGAGTCCTTGGCCCAACTGGGCTGTTCTCTGTCTTTCCCCTTCCTGGGTCTTAATTTCCTAATCTGCCTAACAGACAGCACAAGAGATGCCACTAGTTAAGGACCATGGCTTAGTGGATAGAACACGGGCCTGGGAGTCAGAAGGACCTGGGTTCTAATCGTGGCTCTGCCACTTGTCTGCTGTGGGAACTTGGACAAGTCACTTCCCTTCTCTGTGCCTCAGTTCCCTCATCTGTAAAACGGGAATTAAGACTGTGAGCCCTATGTGGGACAGGGACTGTGTCAGACCCAATTATTTTGTATCTATGCCAGTGTTTAGAACAGTGCCTGGCACATAGTAAGCACTTTAACATTTATGGAGACTGAAATGTCCCCAACACCCTGCCGGTGTGACTGTTCCCCATTGGCAAATCCAGGAACCAAACTAACCAAGGTAAAGAACTGTCCACATCGTTGAGACCTGTGGGATGTGTTCACTGCCCCTGGGTGACAAGAACATTGGGCAACAGAGAAAAGACAAACAAGCTCATGAGTTCTTCACTTTATACACAACCCCTTCAGGCCAAGGCCTGATTACAAGGATGAGCTTTGGGGAGGAATTTGGGAGGACTGGCAGAGCCCAGGGAAGGAACCAGGAGTCCTGGACTCTTATCCCAATCTTAAATGAAGCAGGATTGGATCAAAACCCTGATGGGCCTGAGTTAGCAGGTGAGAATTGTGCCCCTAACCCCAGAACCCTGAGGCAGTTTAAATTAATTTGGGCTCTAGTCAGGGGAATCCTGGGGAGTCTCAAGTCACCTACAGCAAATGTGTGCTCCCACCTCTACCCAAATGTGGCCCAGAACATCGACTGCAGCAGAAGTTCAAATGGGGGAAGAGGATGAGAAGCAGCGTGGCCTAGTGGAAAGTGTACAGGTCTGTGAATCAGGTGACCTTGGTTCTAATCCCAGCTCTGCCGTGTGTCTACTATGTGACCCTGGGCATGTCACCTCACTTCTCTGTGCCTCAGTTACCTCATCTGTAAAATAGGGATTAAATCCTACTCCCCCCTAATTAGAATGTGAGCCTCATGTGGGACAGGGACTGTGTACAACTTGATTAACTTATATCTTCTCCAGAGAACAGAGCGTGGTATATAGTAAACACTTAACAAGTATTACAACTATTAATGATTATTATTCTGTCAGTAAGATTAGGGCCCCTGATGGCCAGTCCTATCCCACTTTGATTATTGCATCAGCCTCCTTGCCGACCTCCCTGCCTCCTGTCTCTCTCCACTCCAGTTCAAACTTCACTCTATTGCCCGGATCGTTTTTCTACAAAACCATTCAGTCCATGTTTCCCCACTCCTCAAGAACCTCCAGTGGTTGTCTGTCAACCTCCACATCAAACAGAAACTCCTTATCGTCGGCTTTAAAGCACTCAATCACCTTGTCCCTCCTACCTTACCACACCAATTTCCTACAACAACCCAGCCCACACACTTTGCTCCTCTAATGCCAGCCTACTCATTTATATCTCAATCTCATCTGTCTCACCACTGACCTCTTGCCGACATCCTGCCTCTGGACTGGAATGCCCTCCATCTTCCTACCAGACAGATGATCACTCTCCTCACCTTCAAAGCCTTATTAAAAGTACATCTCCTCCGAGAGGCCTTCCCTGACTAAACCCTCATTTCTTCCTCTACCTCTCCCTTCTGTGTCACTCTTGCACTTGGATTTGCACCCTTTACACACCCCTCCCTCAGCCCCACAGCATTTATATACATATACATATCCATAATTCATTTATTTATATTAATGTGTGTATCCCCCTCCAGACTGTAAGCTCATCTTGGAAAGGGAACATGTCTACCAACTCTGCTCTATTGTACTCTTCCAAGTGCTTAGTATAGTGCTTGGCACATGGTAAGCGTTCATAAATGTGATTTATTCATTGATTGATTCGTGGGCAACCCTTGAGAGCAGTGAACCGTAATACGTAGACTGCTTATTCCACAACTATCCACTCTTGCCTGGAGGGCAGTGAACATGTCTTCAACTTCTATTTTTCCAAAGCATCTAGTGCAGTGCTCTGGCACACGGTAGGCACTCAATAAACATTGATGATGATGATGATGATGATGGTGATAATAGTGTCACAGGTAAAGTTCAATACCAAGGTGCACAGAATTTTATCATATTAATAAAAATGGAAGCTCCAATTATAGCCCTATTATCATCATTATTATGGTACTTGTTAAGCACTTACTATGTTTCAAGCACCCTACTAAGTGCTGGGGTAGATATAAGTTAATCAGTTTGGAAACAGACCCTGTCCCCCATGAGGCTCACAATCTAAATAGGAGGAAGAACAGACCTCAAATCCCTATTTTACAGTTGAAGCACTGAGGCCCAGAGCATTGAAGTGATTTGCCCAAGGTCACACAGCAGGCAACTGGCAGAGCCAGGATTAGAACCTAGGATTAGAACTTGACTGCCAGGCTCATGTTCTCTCCACTGGGCCATGCTGCTTCTCACTCTGCTTCCCACGAAGCCACACTGCTACTTTTCCTTTGGTCACTAGTGGTTGGGTGGGGTCACGTGTCTCCAGGTCAAGATGCTGGGAGTTAGAAAGAGAGCTAGGGAACTCTTTGCTGGCCAAAATATAGTGGGGGCTATTGAGTTGTTTTGCAGCCATCTCCCAGGAGAGCTCCGCATAGCAGCTACTGGCTTGGAAGTTCCATGTGACTCAAGTCTTCAGGGCTGGAATGGGTTGGGTTTCTTGGCCCGCTACTGTTGGGGCTGCCTCACTGTGGCAAGGTTGTTGGCAAACTAGGGAAGCGAGCCAAGGCGACCTGAGCAATGGCCTGGAACTTACCCTGAAGTCTGCTGTGGTGTGGCTGCTGCCTTGTGGGTTGCTGGACCCACTGCCCATTTGGCTCGGTTCACTTCCAGTTCATTGGTCCCCAATTTCCTTGGCATGGTCTGCACCCCACAGAGATCAGGACCAGGCTCAGCACTTCCCAGCCTTGGGTTTCCACTCCCCAATGACCTCCACCTGTTGTAAGGATTAACAAGGGAATGTTTGCAAAGGGCTTTGAGATCTTTGGGTGCTGTTTAAGGGCAAAGGTCATGGATACTGATCTGGCCATAATCTTGCTGGGGTTTGAAACAGCCCAAAGTAGGAGAGAGATGGTGGGGCAGATGGAGAGAGAGGCTAGACCAAGTCTCTGAAACTGCAGGCTAATTGGGCAGGGACTGACCAGGAGCAGGGTAGATGCTGGACACAGCCTGGGCAGAGCTAAGCTTAGATCTCCCATTCCCTAAGCATCCTCACAGTACTTCCCACTGATCAGCACCCTAATCCCCATCTATGACCCCTTCAACAAGGACTCCCTACTGCTTTTCTGTGTTCTTACTGCTACTGCTGCCCAGCTTTTCATTTTTATTATTATTAGTAGTAATAATAATAATAATTGTGGTATTTGTTAAGCGCTTACTATGTGCCAAGTACTGTACTAAGCCCTGGGGTGGATATAAGAAAATCGAGTTGGACACAGTCCCTGTTCCATGTGGGGCTCACAGTCTCAATCCCCATCTTACAAATGAGGTAACTGAGGTGCAGAGAAGTGAAGTGACTTGTCCAACGTCACACAGCAGACAAGTGGCAGAGCCGGGATTAGAACCCATGACCTTCTGACTCCCAGGCCTGTGCTCTATCCAGTGTGCCGGTGAAGTGGTTCTTGTTAAACACCTATTAAGTACCAAGCACTGGGGTAGAGACAAGATCATCAGGTTGGACGTAGTCCCTGTCCCACCTGGGGCTCACAGTCTAAGTATGAGGAAGGAGGATTTAATCCCCATTTCACAGGTGAGGTAGCTGAGGCACAGAGAAATTGTGAAGTGCCCAAGGTCACACCGCAAGCAAGTGGCAGAGCTGGGATTAGAACCCAGGTCCTCTGACTTCCAGGCCCATACCCTTTCCACTATGCCACACTGCTTCCAATCAACAAAACTAGCAGTTTGCAAGTATCTCTCTTACTCCCCACCTCCCACCTGCATGTTACTGCCCAGGTGAGGGTGGAGGATGCTAACAAAATATCCCGCTCACTACCCCCTCTCACCTGCACAGCAGCAGCAATAACGGGTGCAGAAGTCTGATCTCCCCACCCCCCACCATCACCAATCAACGGTGCCATGCCATCTGCACGGTCCTGCCCAATAATTCACCCAACTCACTTGGGAGGGAGCTAACTACTCTCTGGACCTCTTTTTTCTCCCCAGTAGGAATCCAGTTTGGCCTACCACCCTTGAGTAACATTTCTGTCAAATGCTAATAAATAACTCACTGGGACTGGGTAGACAGGAATCCAAGCAAGTGATTTCATCCCAGGACCCAGAGTGAGTTATTGACCCAGTGGAGACATCACCTCAGAGAAACTTCCTTGAAGGAGGGAGGGTGGAGTCCAGAGCAAGGAATTTGCACAGAAAGGAGTCACGAGCTAAGAGGGAACAAAGGGGAAAATTGGGCAATAGTCTTGATCAGAGCATGGGGAGAAAAACAACTGGGAGAAGGAAATGGTAATGAGGAGGAAAGGAGGGGGTACAGAGGTGTTCGAAAGGTGAGAGGCAGGGTCAGATTTACCACTGGGCTATCCTAATTTCATTCCAGGGCCCATCCACCTCTCAGCACCCCCACCCCCCCACCCTGCAAAGCACTCTGACAGCCCTCCTCCTTCTCCCCTTCCTTTATCTGTGCTGGAGAAATGGTCCAAGTGCTAAAAGCCTCCCTCCTAGACAGTGTTGTGAAGGGGAGTTTGCATATAGACTTTGGGGCCCATATTTCAAGGAGGGTGGAAGGAAGCAAATTTTAACCTGAGAGAGCTCTTTATAGTCCACTAGTCCAAGGTCCTCCCCTGCCCCCACCCTCAAATCCCCTCATGGCCCAGGTAGGGAGCACTGAGAGCCAGGGCAAAACACTGCACTTGACCTTCTGGCCAACAGATTCTGAGACAAAGCTTGAGGAGAGCAGAAGTCTCCCTCTCAATGGGGCTCTTTGGAGTCTCTTCAAAACCCCTCAGTTCTGGACCTCCTACTCTACTGTACTGAACTCTCCCAAGTGCTTACTACAGTGCTCTGCACACCACAAGCACTCAGTAAACACCACTGATTGGTTGATTGATTGGCAGGACCTCAATGAAATCCCCTTTGTGCTGTCTAGTGAACCAAAGGGCAATTATTTGTTAGTATTAATGAGAATCATCAGATCTGGATGGTAAAACTAACAGAGATGTCCTTTCCCAGATACCTGAATGATCAGCACCAGCCCAGCCTGTAAATGGGCAATCTGGCTCCTTCCTCCCCATCTGTCTTAATACAGGCACCTTTCATGTTGGAGACAGCTGACGCTGAGTTGAATAAAAAGCTGATTGCTCATTAAAAGTTGTCTAATTTTGAATGATACAGTTAAAGTTCTTGGCGCTTATCCCTCTGGACTGCAAGCTCACTGTGGGCAGGGAATGTGTCAACCAACTCTACTATATTGTTATATTGGACTCTTCCAACCACTTAGTGCAGTGCTCTGCACACAGTAAGTGCTCAATAAATATGATTGATTGAGTCTGGATCAGTGGAGTGTCAGACTCTGGGACCACACTCTTGGATTTCCTGTTTCTTCCAAAGTCCAGCTTGCTAAAGTTAATACTTCTCGATACCTTCCATCCCAGTTCACACTGGGGGCCTTCCAGAACAGTCATCCAGAAAAATCCAGGTTTAAAAGAACAAGAAGGATTTTGTAGTTGTTGGGTAGGGGTCTCCCTTTTGCCTGGGAGACTGGGGCCAGAGCCCTGCCCCCAGAGGCAGGGCCTCGACTCCTTTTCCAAATTCCTCCTTGGACTCGCTGGGTCTTCAGAGTCATCTGTTCTAACCAGTCAGGGCTTCAAGGCTTTATTGAAGGCACATCTCCTCCAAGAAGCCTTCCCTGATTAAGTCCTTCTCTCCTCTTCTCCCACTCTCTTCTGCATTATCCTGACTTGCTCCCTTCATTCATCCTCCTTCCCATTCCCACTTGTATATTAATGTCTGTCTCCCCCTCTAGACTGTGAGCTCACTGTGGGCAGGGAATGTGTCTATTTGTTGTTGTATTATACTCTCCCAAGCACTTAGTACAGTGCTTTGCACACAGTAAGCACTCAATAAATATGAATGAATGAATGAATGAAGGACCCAACACAGCATGGCCTAATGGAAAGAGCCTGGGCCTGGAAGTCAGAGGACCTGGGTCCTAATCCTGGCTCTGCCACTGGCTTGCTGTGTGACCTTCGATATGTCATTTAACTTCTCTGGGCCTCAGTTACCTCATCTGTAAAATGGTGACCCCCATGTGAGTCTCCATATGGGACAAGGACTGTGTCCAACCCAATTTTCTTGTATCTACCCCACGCTTAATACAGTGCCTGGCACGTAGTAAGTGCTTAACAAATACCATAAAAAATAAAAATTAGATTAAATTAAAAACACAGCCTGAGGTGAAGAAACTTGGACCAGCCCAGAGGAGTAATGGGTTCCAGCTATGCTCCACCAAAAGGCCTCACTGGTCAAGATATCCCCCCTCTGTGAAAAGGAGGGCTGATGCCCAGAAAACAGAAGTGGGAAGCTGCAGCAAGTTGTCAGGGAATGTATTGCTCTCTATTGTCATATTGTACTCTCCCAAGCGCTTAGTACAGTGTTCTGCACACAGTAAGCACCCAATAAACACAACTGAATGAAGTTGCTGGGTCTTCTAGAAGCCATGAAAATGGAAGAGGTGTTGTTGCTAAAATGCCCAGGCTGGGAGAGATGGATCAAGGCTGGGAGGGATCCCGGGAGAGTGGATCTTCTCCCATTGTCTTCTCAAGGACTGAAAGAGGGCAAGTCCTAAAATCATCTCCCCAACCCCTCTGACCCCAGGGCAGGCCCCCACCGGACTCCTGGCCCCTCAATCAGAGGTTGATAAGACTCCCGTGAATGGGGGAGATAAGCAGTAAATGAGATCTCAGGACAATGGACACATCAGCCCTTAAGGGTGGAAGCAATTGGGAAGGGAATAGGGTGGGGAGGGTGAGGTTGGAGGATGATTCCAGAGGGACCCTGAAGAGGATAGATGAGATTAACATGGGGTTCTTTCTATCTGAAGTAGGAAAAACAATGATATACACTGTGGCAGGAAGGAAAAAGTGGGGCTATCACTATAATCAATTCCTCTGAGGAGGTTCTCACAGGAGTCTTCTGCTGAGAGACTCCATTATCATCAATATTTACTGAGCATCTACTGAGTGCAGGGCATATCATCATCATCATCATCAATCGTATTTATTGAGCGCTTACTGTGTGCAGAGCATTGTACTAAGTGCTTGGGAAGTACAAATTGGCAACATATAGAGACAGTCCCTACCCAACAGTGGGCTCACAGTCTAAAAGGGGGAGACAGAGAACAAAACCAAACATACTAACAAAATAAAATAAATAGAATAGATATGTACAAGTAAAATAAATAAATAAAGTAATAAATATGTACAAACATATATACATATATACAGGTGCTGTGGGGAAGGGAAGGAGGTAAGATGGGGGGATGGAGAGGGGGACGAGGGGGAGAGGAAGGAAGGGGCTCAGTCTGAGAAGGCCTCCTGGAGGAGGTGAGCTCTCAGTAGGGCCTTGAAGGGAGGAAGAGAGCTAGCTTGGCAGATGGGCAGGGTTCATTTTACCTGAACTTCCCTACCTGACAGGAATGTTAACATAAAATGAAATATCCAAACTGAAAGTTCACAGAGCTCTTAGGAAAAATGGTGCTAGTGAGATCCAAGGCAGAATTATAGCCAAAAATGATTAGCAAAAAAAAATTATTAGTACTGAACGCCTCATCTTCTCTCCCAAATCCTTTTCTCCACTGACTTTCCATTCACTCATTCATTTATTCAATAGTATTTATTTAATGCTTACTGTGTGCAGAACACTGTACTAAGCACTTGAGAGAGTACAATATAATAATCAGTTGACAATACCAATATCCTCCCTGTCTCCCTTAGTATAATCCCTGGTTTATCTCTCTTTCAACTCTGCACACAGTAAGTGTTTAATAAATATGATTGATTGAATGAATGGATGAATGAATGAACATTCAGGCTGCGATTAAATCCTGTCAGCTTCTCCTTCACAGCATTTCCCATATTCACTCCTTCCTCTCCGTCCTAATGGCCACCACCCTAGTCCAGGCACTTGTGATAGCCTTCTAAAACTCTGTATCAGCCTCCTCTTTGGTCTCCCTTTCTTCCATTCTTTCCCCTTTCCATTTCATACTTCAAGCTGCTACCTGGATCATTTTTCTAAAATGTCATTCTACTCATGGCTCCTCTCTCCTTGAAAATGCTCAATTGTTGTCAATTCCTCTCAGAATCAAGAAGAAACTCCTAATCACTGATATTACAGCAGTCCGTCATCTCTTTCCCTCCTTTTTATCCACTTTCTTCTCCCATTGCACCACTGCTCATACTCTTCCTTCCTCTCCAGCTAACCTATTTACTGTCCCTCATTCTCTTTTCTCCTGCCTCTGACCCTTTGTTTACATCCTTCTTCCTGCCTGGGACTCTCTTCCCCTTCACATCTTCCAGACCACAGCTCTCTCTAACTTCGAAGTCCTTCTAAAATCCCACTTCCTCTAGAAGGCTTTCCCTGATTTAATTTTTCTTCTTCCCAGGTTACATCCTCCCAACTACTATGTGAGCACTTTTTTGCCATCTGCATACTGATACACTCACTGTACATATCAACTTGCATACACAACTTCTTAAGTACTTACTCAGCCACATAACCATCATCCCACCTTTCTACTTGTGTTTCCCTGTCCTGCTTTTCTGTAAGCTCTGTACGGGCAGGGATTGTGCATTCTAACTTTATCCTATTCTCTCAAGCATTTAGTATAGTGCTCTGCCCACAGTAGGCTCTCAGTAAATTATTATTATGATGATTGTATTTGTTAAGAGTTTATATTATGTGTCAAGCACTGTTCTAAGCGCTAGGGTAGATACAAGTTAATCAAGTTGGACACGGTATCTGTCCCACCTGTGGGCTCCCAGTCTAAGTGACCCCCATTTTGCAGATGAGGAAACTGAGGCACAGAGAAGTTAAGTGGCTTGCCCAAGGTCACACAGCAGGCAAGTGGAAGAGACGGGATTAGAACCCAAGTCCTCTGACTCCCAGGCCTGGGCTCTTTCCATTAGGTCATGCTGCTTCTTAGTAAACCCGTCAGCTCTGGTTTAGAATCTATGGATGGAGAAAGAGGCAGGCTTCCCACCCCTCCATCTCTGTCACCAGTTCCTCAAATAATACTTTGTCCCAATTCATTCAATCATATTTATTGAGCGCTTACTGTGTGCAGAGCACTGTACTAAACGCTTGGGAAGTACAAGTTGGCAACATATAGAGACGGTCCCTACCCAACAACGGGCTCACAGTCTAGAAACCAGACAGTCCAATCTCCTTGACAACTGAGGGCTCGGGTCAGAGAATCCTTGCTGTCCCTAAAGCCCTTTCCTGGGTTAAACCACTGGAAGGACACTGAGGTCAAAGAAGAAAAAAGACAAACATAGAGATAGAAGCAGCTTAATCAGTAAATGCTACTGATTAATTGATTGCAAGAAATATCAACAGAAAAATAGACAAACTCCATTTCTGCTGCATGGGTCAGACCTACTCCTCTGTGTTACCACCATTACCAGTCTGGAAGGACTAAGTACCACAGGATGGCACTGGTATAAGGTGGCACTGGTACCCGAGTGCCCTCCGTGGATGAACCATGGTTATCTTCTTGGGGAAGAGAGTGGGAGGGAGGGGGAGGAGCAGAATTGCCATGACTCAGGCCCCTCTAACCAGTCATTCTACATGTTTCTGGAGGTGGGGAGTGAGGGCTGTGTTATTGCTGCAATGACTTGTCGGACCCGGAAGTATGATAGTATTGGAACAGTTTTACTCCTAGCCCCTTCCCACTGCCGTAAACCTTCCCCCTCACCAGCCTGCTCTGTGTTTGCATAGACAAGGGCAGAGTTGTTGAGTAGTCTCATTCATCCCCCATCCCTGCCCCAGGCAACTGTCAGGACTCCTGCTGGACCTAGCTTGGAAGAAGGAAGAAGGTGCCTGGGTAATGATGGGCAAAGAAATAATTTTTGAGACCAGTATCTCAAGGAAGCTGGCAGATGTAGCATAGGCTACAAGACCAGGACGAGCTGGTCTAATAATTGGCAGGCAAATAGGACTCCCTTGCCATTTGGCTTTTTGAAGTGCTTAGGAAGAGCCATTCTAGGGGATCCTGATGGATTTGGGGCTGTTCTTCCCAGGCTTCCTTTGGGGGTGGAGCTCTCTGTCCCTCCACAGCCTGGGCCAGGCTGGTGCCCAACAGACTCTAATATTTCAGGGATTGTCCAACCCCCTTAATTTGAAGACATTTTCTTGCGGCTGGGATGACTTGTAAAGAGGCCACCGTGGTTGGAGAAAGATAAATCAATTAATATAGTATTTATTGCACGCTTTCTCTGTTCAGAGGACTGTACTAAGTACTTGGGAGAGAATAATAGATTTAATAAATCCATGGCATATCCTGAGCATTTACTATGTGCAGATCACTGTTCTAAGCAGTTGGGAGAGTGAAATATAACAGTTAGTAGACACATTCCCTACAAGTTCCCAAAGAGCTTACAGTCTAGAGGTAGTAGACACAATCCACATCCTCAACGTGCTTACAAAGGCCTGTGGAAGTCTCAACCAGGGAGTCATGTCACAAACTGTGCTCATTCCTGTCTTGAAGTCCTTTGGTCCCCACAGGGTCACTGCTCCAAAGCCTGGAGGGAAACTGATGAGTCCCAGGATTGACCAGGAAGGACCCAAAATCCACAGACTGCAGTGACCCAATCGAACTATTCAATCAGTCAATCAATCACATTTACTGAGCACTGTACTAAGCACTAGGGAGAATACGCAATCAATCAATCGTATTTATTGAGTGCTTACTGTGTGCAGATCACTGTACTAAGCGTTTGGGAAGTACAAGTTGGCAACATATAGAGACAGTCCCTACCCAACAGTGGGCTCACAGTCTAGAAACACAAGAACCAAAAGACACTGTTCTTGCCTTCAGAGGTTTAAAAACTAGGGAAGACAGACATAAATGATTGGCAAAGAGTGGGAGTAGGATGAAGAAAAGTCTATAGCAGGTAGTAGCACAAGTATGTCAGTATAAAATAGCTATAAATGTACTACTGAGTATATGATCTCGGGATGAGTGTGAATGCATACACATGCTAAGGGTGGTTGCTGGGGTGTTGGGAATTAATTGAAGAGGAGGTGGGTTTTCAGGTGGGCTTTGAGAAGGGGAGAGCTGTGGTCTGGTGGATTTGAAGCGGGAGGGTTCCCAGTCTGGGGGTGGGGTGGGAATAATGTGTGTGAGGGGTCCAGGGCAGGAGACTCAGACTGAGGAACAATGAGCAGGTGAGCTTGGGAGGAGCAAAGTGCACATGCCATGGAGTAGCTTGTCAAGAGGACTCATGGGTATTGAGCACCTCCTGTGTGCAAAGCACTGTACTAAATGCTTGGGACAGCACAATAGGATTCATAGACAAAGTCTATACCCTCAAGGAGTTTACAGTATAGCAGGGGACATAGTCAATAAAGTGAATTATGGATAGGAGGAATTATATAGATGAAGATAAGATATGTGTCATAAGTGCTTAGATGGCGTATAAGTGCTGACATGGGATTTGGAGGATATAAAATGGGGAAATGATAAATTAATCAGGGAAGGCCTTCTGCAAGAATGTGATTTCAGAAGGGCTCTGAAGTTGGGGAGAGCTGTGGTGGGAAGGGGGAGGAACTTATAGGCAAAATGGAGGTGAGAGAAAGGGGTCAGCAGCAGGAGAGATGAGAGCAAGGCAGTGAGAAAATTGGCTTGAGATGGACAAATTGTGTGAGCTACGGGGTAGTAACAGAAGAGACTCAATAAGTAGGAGGGAGAAAGCTAATGAAGTGCCTTAAAGCCAATGGTCAGGAGTCTCTGGTTAATGTGGTGAGGAATGGGCAACCATTGGAGGTTTGGGAGGGATGGGGAAATATGTTCAGAAAAGTACTTTAGAAAAATACTTTAAAAAAAATGGAAAAATGCACAGAAGCAGTGTGGTGTAGTGGAAAGAGCACCTACCTGGGACTTGAGTTCTAATCCTAGTTTTGCCAGTTGCCTGCTGTGTGACTTTAGGTAAGTCACTTAACTTTTCTACAACTCAGTTTCCTCATCTGTAAAATGGGGATTAAGACTGTGAGCCCCACTTGGGACAATGGACTCTGTCCAACCTGATTAGCTTGTCTCTACCCTAGTGCTTAGTACAGTGCCTGGTATTCATTCATTAATTCATTCAATTGTATTTACTGAGTGTTTATTGTGTGCACAGCACTGAACTAAGTGCTTGGGAGAGTACAATATGACAATAAACAGACACATTCCCTGCCCATGATGAGTTTACAGTCTAGAGGAGAGCTTAAAGTCACAGTAGACACACCAAGCAAGCACACAGTAAGTACTTAACAAATGCCATTAAAAAAAAAAAAGATCCAGGCAGTAAGGAGTATGGAATGGAAAGGGGAGAGATAGAAGGCAAGGAGATCAGCAAGGAGGCTGTTGCAGTAGTCAAGTGACCAACATGGTGGTCATTTGGAAGGAGAGGGCAGATCCTGGAAATGCTGTGGAGGAAAAAATGACAATACTTGGTGGCAGACTTAATATGAGGGTTAAAAAGGAGGGAGTAGAGAATAATGCCATGGTTATGGGCCTGTGAGATGGGGAGGAGCATGGATTGTCAGTGATGATAGGATAGTGAAGTGGAGGAGAGGATTTGGGAGGGAATGTGAGTTCAGTTTTAGACATATTAAGTTTGGGATTGTCCTGGAGGCAAGTGGAAATGTGAGATTGCAAGGGAAAAGAGAGATAAAGGTTAGGGAGGCAAATTTGGGATCATCCACAGAGAGTTGGGAGTTGAAATTATGGGAGCAGATGAGCTCCCCAAGGGAGTCAAAACTGAGAGGAAAAGGAGACCCAGAGCAGTAAGACTCGTCTATGTGACCTTCAGCAAACGACTTAACTTCTCTGTCCTAATTTCCTTATCAGTAGAATGAGGATTAAATCCTCATTCTCTCTTCCCCTTAGGACAATGAGTCCCACTTGGGACTGTGTCCTAACTGATTATCCTTTATCCAGCCCAATGCCTGGTACATAGTAAGCTCTTAACAAATATTTTTTATTATTATTATTCAGTGATTCTAGGAGAAGGGAGTGGTCCACAGTGTCAAAGGCACTCCAGGTAACCTAGGAGAGAATGGTCTCAGAGGAGTAAAGCGGGTAGAAACCAGGGTCAGGTCCCAAAATGGTGTAAAATGGGAACCAGAGACAGTTATATATATATATATAACTGTATATATATATATATATATATATATATATATATATATATATATATAGGAAAGCAGATGGACAGCCTCAAAGTCAATAATAAGGAATTTCTGTTTGAAGTGGAGGGAAATGGGTAGTCGGAGGATTTTGAGGAATGGAGAAGTGTGTGCTGAACTTTAGGAAGATGATCCTGGGAGCGAATCTCAGAAAACCACATTCCGTTTCCATGAATAAATATTTCATAGCCTCAGGCTGCCCCCTGCTGACGAGATAGTGGCTCTGCCCAGCACTGGTCTCCCAGGCTCCAACTCATTTGCTCCTCCGTCCTCCATCTCTACCCGAGGACCAGCTTGGGGCTGGGAAATCCTGCATCCGACAGAGTATCAATCCCTTTTCCATCCTCTCTTCATTCTCTGGAGACACCTGGGACATCTCCAGTTGTCTCCTGAAGTTTCTGGTTGTACAGGAATCTGGCCAAGGGTCTTAGCCATCACATCAATATGCAAAGTTTATAGTGGTAATCACTGTGGCATTTGTTAAGTGCTTACTATGTGCCAAGCACTGGGGTCCATACAAGATAATCCGGCCCCTGCCTCACATGGGGCTCATAGTCTAAGTAGAAGGGAGTACAAGTATTGAAACCCCATTTTACAGATGGGGAAACTGCAGCCCAGAGAAGTAAAGTGACTTGTCCAAGGTCACACAACAGGTCAGTGGCAGAGCTGGGATTAGAACCCAGGTCCTCTGACTCCCAGGCTTGGGCTCTTTCCACTAATTGTGGTATCTGTTAAGCATTTACTAGTATGTGCCAAGCACTGTACTAAGCACTGGGGTCAATACAAGATAATGAGATTCCACATGGAGCTCACAGTCTAAGTAGGAGGGAGCACAGGTATTGAATCCCCATTTCCTAGATGAGGAACCTGAGACACAGAGAAGTTAAGTGACTTGCCCAAGGTCACACAGCTGGCAAGTGGCAGAGCCTGGATTAAAACCTAGGTACTCCTATTTACAGGCCTGTGTTATTTCCACTAGACCACACTGTTTCGTAAAGCTGTCCTTCATTACTAGAAGAAGGTGTCACTGATAGTGAAATTCACCTATGGTACAATGTGTGACTGAAGAAACCACTTTGGACCATAATTCTTCTTGAAGCATTGCTCAGTCTATATTTGTCCTCTTCTCAAAACACTCCACTGGCTCCCTCTGTCTCTTCACAGCAAAGAAAAATTATTCACATCAGCTTCAAGGCTCTCCACCATCTGGCCCCACCTTCCTTCCTTACTTACTTACTTCCTTACCCACCTTACTCTCTTCACCCACTATTCCTCAACTCCCAACACACTGTCTTTGCTCCTCCCAAACCACCCTTCACTCCCCTTACTCCATTTCCTCCTCTCATACTGTTCCCCCATCTTGGAATTCCCTCCCTCCACATGAGACAGACCCCGGCTCTCCCCACATTTAAAGCCCTCCTAAAATCTCCCCTCCTCCAGTGAGCCACCTGAGCCACAGCATCCCTTTTGCCCAGCTCAAGTCTCCAGTACTTCCTTGCTCCTCACTAGTTCTTTCCCCCTACAACCCTTGCTATCCCAGGCAGCAGTAGCTCTCTGGAGTCCCATCTGGCATGAAGAGCTGGCTCCACTGGGGGAAGGACCAGAGTCCAAAGAAGGATCAGCTTGCCTAGTGGACAGAGCGTGGGCCTGGAATTCAGAAGGACCTGGGGTCTAATCCCAGCTCCACCACTCGTCTGTTGTATGTCCTTGTGCAAGTCACTTCACTTCTCTGGGCCTCAGTTACCTTATCTGTAAAATGGAGACTAAGACTTTGAGCCTGGTGTGGGCTGTGTCCAACTTGATTAGCCTGCATCTTCCCCAGCTCTTAGTACAGTACCTGGCACCTAATATGCGCTTAACCATTGAAAACAAAAAACAAGGAAGCAGCTTCGGTAGCCTTCTCTTTCCCCTTAGCTATACCTCGAACAGCCCCAAACCCTAGGGTGCCTCATTTCTGCCAAGCTGTCACTGTGCGGGGCATAGGAAGGGGGAAGGATAAAGGAGAAAGGGGACACCAGGGCCTTAATCTCGGGCTGTTGGGATTGCTGTTCCGTGGGCCTGTGGATGCCAGGGGGCGGAAGGGAGAGCCCAAGACCAAAATGAACTCTCAAGTTTTTGGAACAATTCCTCGGACTCTTGGATACCTTTGTCAAAGGGCTCGATAGGGAATGGGGAACAGGGGGTGGAATGTCTGGCCACTGGCGCCCTCTAGTGTCCAAAAATGGCAAGAACAGCCCTGACTGGCTCCTGCTGAGCGGCCAGTGTAGTGGTCAGGGGATGCTCAGAGGGCCACTAAGGAATCATCCCTGACTGAATTACAGAAACAGCTCCCTTGCTGATTCATTCATTCATTCATTCAATCGTATTTATTGAGCGCTTACTATGTGCAAAGCACTGTTCTAAGCGCTGGAGGGGATACAAGGTGATCAGGTTGTCCCACGTGGGGCTCACAGTCTTCATCCCCCTTTTACAGATGAGGTCACTGAGGCTCAGAGAAGTGAAGTGACTTGCCCAAGGTCACACAGCAGACATGCAGCGGAGTCGGGATTCGAACCCATGACCTCTGACTCCAAAGCCCATGCTCTTCCCACTGAGCCACGCCGCTTCTCTGTGGGAGATCTTGCTGATCTCCCACCCTCTTGTCTCTCCACTCATAAGTCCTTCTGACACACATCGTATCACTACTCCTCAAAACCCCACAGCACTAATGTCCCATCATACTTCTGTACATACCCATAATTTGTTTATCTACATTAATATCTGTCTCCCCTCCTAGACTGTAAGCTTATTGTGTGCTGGGAACGTGTCTACCAACTATGTTATATTGTACTCTCCCAAGAGCTTAGTACAATGCTCTGCCTACAGTAAGTGCTCAATAAATACCATTGATTACAGTGGTTACCTGTCATGGCCCCATCTCCCTCCTCTCATTTCTGTCCAAAGCCCTCAAACAGATTGTACACACCTGTGTGCCTTCATTTCCTCTCTTTCAACTCCTTTCTTGATCTTCTATAATCTGGTTTTCATCCCCTTCATTCAACCAAAACCACTCCAAGGTCACCAATGACTTTCGTTTCTCCAAATCCTATGGACTCTACTCCATCCTAATCCTCCTCCACCTCTTGGTTACCTTCAACACCATGACCCAACCTCTTCTCTTGGAAACACTGGCAAAGCTTCATTTTTCTGACACAGCTCTCCTGGTTCTCAGTCTCTTTCATCGGCAGTCCCTCTGCTTTCCACCCACTAATTGTGAGTGTCCCTAAAAGCACTGTTCTGGGATGCTTTCTTTTCTCTTTTTTTTTCTATGCCCACTCCCTTGGGGAGCTCATCTGATCCTACAGCTTCAACTCCGCAGATGACTGCCAAATCTACCTCACTTACCCTGGACCCTCTCCTCTGCAACCTCTCATTTCCTCCTCCTCCGAGATATTTCCACATGGATGTCCTACCGGCACTTCAAGATCAATATTTCCAAAACTGATCTCCTCGTCTTGTCTCCCAAATCATCTTCTCCGTCTCACTTTCCCATCACAGTTGACAACTTCACCACCTTCCCCATCTCTCAAGTCTGTAACCTTGGCATTTTCCTTGACTCTTCCCTCTCTTTCAACCCCCATATTCAGCCTGTCTCCAAATTCTGTCATTTCTTCCCCCAAAACATTTTTTTCTGGTATTCGTTAAGCACTTGCCATGTGTCAAGCACTGCTTTTAGTGCTGGGAGACATACAAGTTAATCAGGCCAGATACAGTCCCTGTCCCACACAGGGCTCACAGTCTCAGCAGGAGGGAGAACAGGTATTGAATCCCCATTTTACAGATGAGGAAACTGAGGCACAGAGAAGTTAAGTAACTTGCCCAAGGTCACACAGCAGGCAAGCAGCAGAGCTGGGATTAGGACCCAAGTCCTCTGACTCCAGGCCCAGGCTCTTTCCACTAGGCCATACTGCTTTCCTCTGCATACAGCTGGCACTCGATTGTGAACCCCGTAAGGTACAGGGACCATGCTTAATACCCACCTGTATATTGTCTCCTAGTTCTTAGTAAAGGGCTCTGGACACAGTAAGCACTTAAATACTATTCCTTTGGTTACTCAATAAATATATTGATTTATTGATTACTCATATCATGATACAACTCCTGACCATCCAGTTCAAGCCTTTCCATTAGCAAGAGTCAGGGGCCTGGGAGTCAGAAGACTTGGGTTCTAATCCTGGCTCTGCCACATGTTTGCTGTGTGACCTTGGGCAAGTCACTTAACTTCTCTATGCCTCAGTTACCTCATCTGTAAAATGGAAATCAAGACTGTGAGCCCCATGTAGGACAGAGACTATGTCTAGATGTGTGTAGATACCTTGTATCTGCTCCAGTGCTTAGAACAGTGCTTGGCACATAGTAAGCGCTTAACAAATACCATTATTATTATTATTCTTGTTACTACAGGACAGTCCTTAGTTCCCCCAACCACATTTTAGTTGATTTGCACACTTGAACTGGGGAAGTTGGGGCTGGGACTGCAGGGAGGGGGATGAAAAATGGGTAGGTACCCAGAACCCTCCAGACCTGGGCCATGATTCCTCACTCGAACCATCTGTACAATGGGTAAGCAGAGGAGGAGGGAGGAGGCGTGGCTTCTGGAACCAAGCCAGGAATGACGGGAATAAATCAGCATTGGCATATAATTAGTAAAGCCAATCACAGCAGCAGGTCTGCTTTCTGGCCCCTTCCAGGCTCTCTGCCTGCCCTCCCTGGGACCTCCTATTGTACTTCAGTAATGAGACCATCCCACCCTCCTTGCCGAGGGACAAACTCTCTAGCCCCCTGGGGTTCAAGGATATTGAAGGGTGGAGGCCTGAAGGACAGTGAGACCTATCCAGTTCCCCAGCCCCCCTGCCCCTACCCTGTCCTGCTCTCTGGATTCGCATGAGTCCTTGAACATCATGTTCATAGTTATAAACGATCTTTGAGTGCCTATTATCTGCAAAGCACTGAACTAGGTGCTTGGGCAGGTGGGAAACAGGGCCAAAAGAACCTTGAGGGAATGTGGGGAGATTGGGAACCTTGATTTGGTGGGTGGAGGAAAGGGGTAAAAGAAGCTCAGGGCCGAGGAGGGAGGAGCAGGAGGCTGAGGAGGGGCCATCTGTTTCTGTCTCCTTGTACCCCAGCTATTCTCTCTAGAAAGATAGGGAGGAACAAGATCATGGGAAGCCCCGGCTGGCCCCAAGTGTCTGAGATTTGAGGAACAATCACCAATAGTTTAGAAATTACTTAATGAAAACCAACCTCATTCTCAAACTGTAGAGAGGGACACAATGGTGGGATGGGGTGTGGGGAGATGGAACGTGACAGAATGGAGTGAATGTGGTTGGGAGCAGGGGTGATGGGGTGCAGAAGGACAGGGTATATGGGGTTAGGATGCCAGGGGCCCAGTTGTGAAGGAATCTAGTGCTCGTGACTCAGGACCTCCCTTGGGTTTAAGCCAAACCAGTGTCCTTAAACCAGGCAGGTGCTCACTGCCTGGGTCCTTCAGATCTCCTGACCTGGGGGGCTGTGCATCTGAGGGAACTCAACTCCAACTCCTTTCTGACCTGAGGGATGCCTGGACTCAGTTGGGTTGGGGCAGGCCCTGGGCTCAAGGCTCCCCAGAGAGGGAAGCGAGCAAGAAGGGTGGGGACGGGCCTGTTACCAGCATCTCCAGAAAGCATGAGACTTGTCTCTGAAGACTTCCTCCCTATTCCCCGGGCCTTGCCTTCTGGTTCTGCCTTCTATCCTCCTCATCCCATATTTCCTGTCTCCAACCCCCTCCCCATCTCCCCTAGCCCTACCTGTATCCTGTCCTGTTCATAACCTTTCACCCTAGATCACTCCACTTTTTGGATCCAATTTCCAGGAATGCCAACCCCCTTTCCATTAGGGTACTGGAGCTCTGACTGTTCTAACTCAACTCCCCCACCCACATGCATACACATTTAACCTTTCCTATTTTGTTTTTCCTCCTTAAACCACCTTAAACCACTTAAGCCCCCCCCCCCACACACCTGTTTATCTTGTTCTTCACTTGTGCCCCCTACCACTGCCCACACACCCATCCACCCATGCACCCAACCACCCACACACAAGAAGCAGCGTGGTTCAGTGGAAAGAGCACGGGCTTTGGAGTCAGAGGTCATGGGTTTGAATCCCAGCTCTGCCAATTGTCAGCTGTGTGACTTTGGGCAAATCACTTAACTTCTCTGTGCCTCAGTTCCCTCATCTGTAACATGGGGATTAAGATGGTGAGCCCCCTGTGGGACAACCTGATCACCTGGTAACCTCCCCAGCACTTAGAACAGAGCTTTGCACACAGTAAGCACTTAATAAATGCCATTATTATTATTATCATCCCTGATTTTCTCCCAGAGTCTGGGAATAAAACAGTAGCTCTGCACTGTAACTCAGGCACCATGATCAGTCTTTAGTTTCTTCTGCTTTCTAGTTCCTGATTTCAGAATGGAAGTTTGGGGTTCCCCTTGTGGGCTCCTTACTGCATCTCTCACTCCCTAAATTTGGGTTTTGACTCCTCCCCTCAGTCTGGACCCTCATTGTGCTCACTCCAGCCGCTCACTGTGCTCCCTCCGTAGCAACCTGCCCCAGAAGCTTTTAGAGAACCAACCATGGGCCCTGGTTGAATTGAGAGAGCACAGACTCTCCCCATCTAGACTGGAAGCACCTTGTGGGAAGGGAACGTGGCTACCAACTGTCATACTGTCATTTATACTGTACTCGCTCCGTGCTCTGCACACAGTAAGTACTCAATAAATACCACTGATTAAGAGACACCTAATCCTGGGGCAATTCCTCCTTCGGAACTATATTATTGATATTTGCCTGAACTATCCTGACGGTTTGCTCCCACTTTGTAAACCAAATCATAACTGCGCCTCCTCTCCCAGATCCTGCCAATGCCTAGCCCACATCCTCCCTCTGGCCTGGAACTCCTTCCCATTTCATATATGACAGACCACTACTTTCCCCACCTTCAAAGTTTTATTAAAAAGCACTTCTCCTCCAGAATCAATCAATCATATTTATTGAGCACTTACTGTGTGCAGAGCACTGTACTAAGCGCTTGGGAAGTACAAGCTGGCCCGACTAACCGCTCATTTCCGACATCACCTATGCACTTGGAACTGTACCCTTGAAGCATTTGATATTCACCCCACACTCATCCACATAACACTTATGTCCATATCCTTACATTCTGACATTTCCCCTCTGTAATTCATTTTAATGCCTGTCTCTCTCTCTGGGTTGTGAAAGCTCCTTGACAGCAGGCATTGTGTCTACCAACTCTATTGTATGATACTTTCTTAAGCACTTAGTACAGTGCTTTGCATACAGTAAGTGCTCAATAAATTCCATTGATTGACTCAGACACAGCCCTCAAAAACCTGCCAGAAGCCGACTGCTCTGTGATCTAAGTGGCAAGTGGTGCCTGGCCTCGGCTCCTCTCCAGCCAGTCGACCACCGGGTTGTGCCACCCGGGACCCATTTTGCCCTTTCCCACTTTGTCCTGACCTGCTTTGCCAGAGAGAGCAGAGAAAGACTGAAGCGGCAGCAGCGCACAGCCTTGGAGACTCACACTGCCCTCCCACCTCCCTGGGCTATCTGGGGTGGGAGCGGGGGAAGGTTCCCTGACCTGCCTTGACAAAGCAAAGCGGGGAACAACACCTGAAGTGGCAGCAGTGTTGCCTTCCCAAATTCGAAGTCTTCAGCTGTGACTGTCGTGATTACTGAGCTCTGGCCAGCCCTGCCTGAAAACAGCTCCTTCAACTGCCACGTTCTACTGCTCAATTTGTGTTTATCATCATCCCTGTGGTCTTGTTTTGTCTTTATTTACTCAGTCTTCCCTCTTGTGCCCATCACCAACATCCCAGCACCAGAGTGCCCTGGAGGAAAAAAATCTCCATGACAGGCTTCCCCCCACCCCACCCTAACCCTTCGCCCCGCCCTTCCTCCTTTCTGTGATCCTATCTTTCCTATCCTATCTTGGTGAGGTATAGTTGCCTGTTCACCAGACTGATCTCGGCCAAATAATAATAATAATAATGGCATTTGTTAAGCACTTACTATGTGCAAAGCACTGTTCTAAGTGCCAGGGAGGATGCAAGGTGATCAGGTTGTCCCACGTGGAGCTCACAGTCTTAACCCCCATTTTACAGATGAGGTAACTGAGGCACAGAGAAGTTAAGTGACTTGCCCAAAGTCACACAGCGGACAATTGGCAGAGCCGGGATTTGAACCCATGACCTCTGACTCCCAAGCCTCTGCTCTTTCTATTGACCCATGCTGCTTCTCCAAAGACTGAGCTATCAGAGGAAGAGGTGGAAACAAAGGCAGAGATCTGTCATTACAGTGAAACTCCCTTCATTTTGCACATGGGAAGTGAAAAAGACCAAGAGCTTAGATTCATGGACCATGCAGTGGGGCTGACCCAGCCTCTTGTCTTCTCCATTGTGCAACTGGGTCTTGGGAGAACTGAAGGGAGCGGGGAGGAGGGAAAGGGGAAGGAAGGGGGAGGGAAGGAGAGGCGGAGTTGAAAGTTCAATTTAAGTCTCTTCCACCCTTCACAGCAGCTCCACTCAGCCCAGCTTCCAGAGTGCTAACAGGATCCCTCAGACATCAAGAGGAGGGGGTGGGAGACATCCTACCACATCCTGTACTGACTGCTGAGTGTCAATCGTGTATCTGGAGGCAGAGAGCCTGGATCTCAGTGCCCAACAGATTGAGGAGAGCGGCCATCCTGCCAAAGGGGTCAAAGTAGAAGAGTGACTAGACTGGGCCAGGATGGAACCAACCCATGAGAGCCAGGATCTTGATGATTCCCTGATCAGAAGCCCAGTCCAGGCAGTTGCTTGCTTCTTCTTGAGCGTGGCCTTTGTCCTGGGCTTGCCCGGGAACACTGTGGTCATCTGGACCATCCTCTGCCGAATGCGGGAGCGATCCCCCACTGTCCTGCTCCTCCTCCACCTGGCCCTGTCTGACCTCTTAGTCCTGGCCACACTCCCTGCCTGGATCTTGGCACTCGCAGACTCCTGGCACCTTGGGCCGTCGCTGTGCCGGACACTGGTTTGGGCCGTGTACTGTGGCATGTTCTCCAGCGTCTTGCTCATCACCGTGCTCAGCCTTGAGCGTTTTGCGGCTGTTTTCCACCCGTTCTCCTTGCAGAACCACTGGGATCGGGCAACTGCGAGCAAGGTCATCGGGCTGGTATGGCTGCTGTCCTTGGCCCTCTCCGCCCCCGTCCCCTTCACCACCGACACGGATCTTTGCCTGAGCCGTGAGTTCTCCACTTCAGAGCAGCTGGTGGGGCTGCTACTGCTGGAGACGTTGGTGGGCTTCATGGTGCCTTTCTTGGTGATCTCCACTTGCTACACCTGCATACGCCTCCGCATCCAGCGCCTCTCATACCCGGGCCGCAAGCGGACAGAGCGGCTTGTGGCTGGGGTTGTGGTGGCCTTCGCCATCTGCTGGCTCCCCTACCATGCAGTCAACTTGGTGGCCATTTCTTCTGAGCTGCTGGAGGGGACCAAAGGAGAGCTGGCGAAGAGACTGCATGAGGCGTCCATCATAGGCCACTGCATCTCCGCACTTCTGGCCTTCTTCAGCAGCTGCCTCAACCCCCTGCTCTATGCCTGTGCTGCCTGCAGCTTCCGCAGCAGTCTGAGGGGGACCCAGCTGGCCAAGCTGTTTGAGCAGATGACCCAGAACCTGGAGACCGAGAGCCCCCAGGAGATGTCGACCATGGACAAAGGAGAGGTCTCCAAAACCACGTCTCCGTTGGCATCTGACCCCATGAATACCGCTGGCTGTCTGCATGCCTGACTCTCTCTACTCCCTGCAGGCTTCTTACCTCATGAGGTAAATCTCTTGGGAGCTGAAGGGTTGAAGGCTAAGTCTTTTCAGGGATTAGTCAGCGGGGAGCCTGGCTCCGAGGCTAGATGGTAGAGTGGATCCTGAGCGGGTCTGTGGAACTCCAGAAGCATTTACAGGAACAGAGTGTATGGGTGATGTTCTATCTTCCATTTCTCAGGGCAGAGGGAACCTCCTGCCCCACCCCCACAACCACAGAAGATCATATTTCTGAGAAACAGCCATGGCCAGTGGAGCCTGGGAGGCAAGGAGGCCCGAATGGCTAAGGGATCCATATTCACAGAAGAGGAAACTGGCTGTTCACTAATTGGCTTCCTGGTGGGATCTCCACAAGCCAGTTGCCCTTTCTAGGTTCTAGTTTGAATTTGTACAGGGGCTCAGCAGTGTTGATTAGTGACCCTGGGCTGTACAGAAGGACCTTGGGGAGGCTGGGAGAGGAGCCTGAGTGGGAGGAGGGAGTAGAATAGAAAAGACTGGGGATGGAGAGGGCCTGCTGAGAATGCTGGGGCCAGGGAAACCTGGGGAATAGACTACAGAGAATCAGTGGGGTGGCAAATAAATCAGGTTATCACCTGTGGGGGTCACATATGTCCTCAGCCTTCCCAGCCTCCCCAACTCCCTTCCCCCCTGCCCCCCCCCCACCTCTAATCCCTCTGATCTCCTAGGCCTTCCTACACCCTTCATTTCCATGATTCTTTTGGTCATCCAGCTTTTTCAGGCCCACTAGACTCTTTAGCCCCTCCTGAACTCCTGAATAACCCCAACACCTCCATCCCCCTCAGCTTCTTCAGACGCTCCTGGCTTCCAGGCCATTCTGGCTCCCCAGTCCTCCCTGCTGCCTCAATCCCTCCAGCACTCCCCGGCCCCACAAACCAATCATGCCCCCCAAGACTGAAATCTGGAATGGCTGTTAGCCCCAAAATGACTGGGAGGGTGATGAGAGCCAAGCCTGGCTCCACTACAGCCCAGCCATTATCCCTGAACCCACCTAGTCATGACCTTTCCCAGGTCACTAAACCCCCCGGCCACTACCATTAGTCACTGCCCCTTTGTCATGGGGTTCCACGGTCACTGTTACCCCCCCTTCACTGCAGCTTCTGCCACCGCAGCCCTTGGTCAGGAAAAGTCCAGATAGGATTGTAGTGCGGATGCTTCACCAAAAGCATAAGTTGGTTAAGTTTGTGTGGCCCTTAATTCGTCAGGGTTAGTGAAACCATGCCATTTTGTCTGAAATAAACGATCTGTGTGTCTGACAATGACTGATAACTTCTATGTCTGTCTGGAGGGGGAGCTCTGTCCAGCAGAGCCCAGAGTTGCTTTGAACTATGGTGATGGAGAGACCTTAGGTTAGGCTGAGACCATGGCCTAGTATCACCTTTCCTTCATTAGCAAATAAGGAGCATGTGTCCAGGGATGTGGTCCGACAGTGGGCCCAATTGAGCTAGATTGAGACGGTAAACTACTTGTGGGCAGGGAACAGAATTCCAACTCTCTTGCAGCATGACATAGTGGATAAAACACAGGCCTGGAAGTCGGAAGGTAATGGGTTCTAATCCCAGCTCTGCCACTTGTCTGCTGTGTGACCTTGAGCAAGTCATTTCACTTCTCTGTGTCTAAGTCACCTCATCAGTAAAATGGGGATTGAGACTATGAGCCCCAGATGGGACAGGGAGCTGTATCCAAACCAATTCGCTTGTATCCATCCCAGTGCCCCCAGTGCTTAGAACAGTGTTTTACACATAGAAAGCACTTAAGAGATACCACCATTATTATTATTACTTTCCTAAGCACTAAGTATGGGGCTCTGCACACAGTAAGTGCTCAATAAATACCAATGATTGATTAGGAAGGGGGTGAGGAACAGAAAAAGAGGGCTGAAGTTGAGAACCTGTGTGAACCTCCCTTCCTAGGTCTAGCTTGGGGGAGCTGCAAGAAAGAAGCTGCTACTTTACTCTCGGGGCACAGCAACTGAGTTCTAGAAAGGGGAAATGGTCATATGCAGAGGGGAAGGGTGGAGTGTTGGGGAGGCATAGTTAAGATTAAGGGCAATGTGAGCTCAGAAGATCTGGGAGATTTGGAGATTGGGGAATGGTAGGAAGTCAACCCAAGGACTCTTGGAAGGAGCAGAGGGAACTGATAATAACAATAATAATAATAATAATGGTATTTGTTCAGTGCTTACTATGTGCCAGGTACTATACTAAGTGCTGGGGTGGATATAAGCAAACCAAGTTGGACACAGTCCCTGTGCCACATGGGGCTCACAGTCTCAATCTCCATTTTACAGATGAGGTAACTGAGGCCCAGAGAAGTGAAGTGACTTGCCCTAAGTCACACAGTAGACAAGTAGAGGAGCTGGGATTAGAACCTATGACCTTCTGACTCCCAGGCCCATGTTCTATACACTATGCTATGCTGCTTCTCAATGACAGTTCTCCTAGACTAAAGAATAGAGAAGACTGACTGCAGCTGGACATGCACTCCAGGCCAGATCCCTTAAAATACTAATAGTAACCATTGTGGTATTTATGAAGTGCTATGTGCCAAGCACTGTACTAAGTGCTGGGGTAATAGCAATGACGATTGTGGTATTTAAAAGTGCTTACTACATGCAAAGCATTGCACTAAGCACTGGGGTAGATACAAGATAATGAGGTCAGACACAGCCCCTGTCCCACATGGAGCTAGTGGTCGGGCAGTGGGGGGGGGGGGGAGAGGCAGGTTAAATTCTCAACAAACCCCATATCCAGGAAAACCTGCACACCTTGACAGGTGTCACGAGCATATGGGCAACCCCAGGGTACCGTGTTGCATGCTATCCAAACAGTTGTGCTCTGTTGGAAGAATGATCCCTAATTTTTGCACTGGGTTCTATCCAAAACACGCAGTGAAAATATGCCCAATGGAGAACTGGGTGTATTCTGGGTTGTCAGCAAGAAGGACCAGATTCTCTGGGGGCGATAGATGGCTTTGGGGCAGAATCGAGGAATGAGGGTATTGTCTCCTAAGTAACTTCTGTGGGGAATACTAGGAGGAGAGATCAAATGACAAGGAGTGAGGGCGGTGTCTCCTAAGTAACTAATGGGGGAATGCTGAGAGGAGAGGTCAAAGGGGCTTCTGCTGAAATGGAGAAGAAGCATGAAAGTGAGTCCTGTCCCAGTGGGGTCAAAATGCTAGATGAGGCTGACAGGCTACATCTTATTGCCAGAAGCCACTGAGGACATAATTTCCATTTTAAAATTAGAAAAATAAGATACAAAGCAATTTAGCCACATCATTACCACGATCCTCCTGATCCTGTCTCTCCCTTTACCTCCCATCATACTTACTGAATATACAGGGTTGGCCTTTGTATTAAAGATAATGCTAGCAGTGTGCAGTTGAAAGGTCTATACTGAAAATCCCTTCACCCCATGTGCATACAAAGACATGACAGGCTGACATTTTTACTGTTTGTGGCATCTATTGTGTCTGTTGGGTTTCACAATCATTTGAAATCTTCAGCACAAAAAGAGCCACTCTGCTTTGGATTGCAGTGTACCAAGCGGATTTGGTACACTTTGTCAGTATACCTCAATGTCTCCAGATTTCAGGTGAGATGTCATTATCAGAGGCTGCATTCCTACAAAGTTTCCTCTGTCCCCCTTATTTTGGGTGCCCATTTCGGTCCATTTGCCATACTATAACTGGGTTTCTTGCTGTCATTCATTCTCCTCACATTTCACCCAGAGCATAACTTCAATGAGGATAGGTAGAATGACTCCCTCCTCAAACTATGAGCTCTAAGTGGGACAGGGTTGTATCTGACCTGATTATCTTCAAGTGCTTAGTACAGTGCTCTGCCCACAGTAAGCACTCAATAAATACCATTGATTGATTATCTTGTGTCTACTCAGCGCTTAGCATTGTGTTTGGCACGTGAAGCAGCAAGGCCTAGTGGAAAGAGCATGGGCCTAGAGTCAGAAGGACCTGGGTTCTAATCCCAGGTCTGCCACTTGTCTGCTGTGAGACCTTGGACAAGTCACTTAATTTCTCTGTGCCTAGAGAAAGAGGACCTGAGTTCTGATCCCACCTCCACCATTGACTGCTGTGTGACCTTGGGCAAGTCACTTAACTTTTTTGTGCCTCAGTACCCTCATCTGCAAAATGGGGATTCAAAACATGTTCTCCCTCCTACTTAGACTGTGAGCTTTATATGGGATCTGACGATCTGGTATCTACCCCAGTGCTTGGCACATAGTAAGTGCTTAACACAAACCACAATTAGTATTATTGCTATTACACGTACTGATAGACACACTCACACTAACCCTGAAATAGAGACGCAGACAGACAGACGCTGCAGCGCACAGTCACACACAACACAGATACACAAACACTGACTCCCACTGACATTAACCATGGAGCACACAATCACACCCACTGACTTGGACACATACACACATACTGGCAGACACCCACATACACCCAGTCACTAATTCTGACTAAAAGCCCTAGGACAGAGGCAGGGACAGGGGTCTGAGAGGAGAGGGGAATGGTTGGGGGCTGAGGACACTCCAAGGAGAAGGGAAGTTGCAGGAGGTATTTGGTGGAGAGAGGAGCAGAAACCAAGAATATTGGGGAGTGAGGATCAGAGAGTTCCATAGGGAGAGAAGCAAAGGTTGGGAACACTAGAAGAAGAAGAAGGGAAAGTGCCAGAGGCATGGAGGAGAGAAGATAAGATGCCAAGAGTATTGTGGGATGAAGATCTGAAACACTGTAAACGAGACTGTAGACTGAAAGCTCCTTGTGGGCAGGAAACATGTCTACCAACTCTATATGTTGCCAACTTGTACTTCCCAAACGCTTAGTACAGTGCTCTGCACACAGTAAGCGCTCAATAAATACGATTGAATGAATGAATGAATGAATGTTATATTATACTCTCCCAAGCAATTAGTACAGTGCTCTGCGCACAGTAAGCACTCAATAAATACCATTGATTGACTGTGGGGAAGGGGGAAATGAGTCAGCAACATTCCCTTCTCAGCCTCTGGCCCTTTCTCCCCTACCCAGATTTCTGCTGTAATTCAGTGTCTCCCTGTTTCTCCCCCAACTTCTTCCTCTCACCCCACTGTCTCTTTCCCTTGCTCCACCAGGACAGTGACTGGAGCCAGTATCCCATGTGAGGCAGGTCCCCATCCTACTGGCACTGGGTCCCTGAACATGCCCACCTGGACTCACAGAAATCAGGCTTTCCAAGAACCATTTACAAGGACTACAGTTCTCAGACAGTGGGGTGCGACTTTTTTTTCCCTGTGACAGCAGCCGAGCACCTTAATCTTCCTTCTCCTTGCCCTCTGTGGGTGGGGAAAGGAGGGGCTTATCACATCCATGATAAGCTACACAGCAGCCCTAGATTCTAGCTAAGCTTGGGTAAGTGAAAACCACAGTTAACCCATCCACTAGAATTCATAGCAAGATGGCAGGATTCCATCCCACTTGTTTTCAGGACTTGTTTTCAGGAGGGACTGAAACCAAAGTTACCACTTCTTGGTCAGCTGCCTGATACTTTTTCAAAAGCCTGAGAATAAAGAATCCTGTTTCCTCATTTCTTCAATTCAAACAACACAGAAGTTACCCCACTTCCTTTTTCTATTTTACTCCATGCTGACAACTACATTTTAAGGAAAAGGTAGACACTCACCCGTGATCTCTTCCAGAGTCATTCATTCATTCATTCAATCGTATTTATTGAGTGCTTACTGTGTGCACAGCACTGCACTAAGCGCTTGGGAAGTACAAGTTGGCAACATATAGAGACGGTCCCTACCCAACAACGGGCTCACAGTCTAGAAGGGGGAGACAGACAACAAAACAAAACATATTAACAAAATAAAATAAATAGAATAGTAAATATGTACAAGTAAAATAGAGTAATAAATCTGTACAAACATATATACAGGTGCTGTGGGAAGGGGAAGGAGGTAGGTGGAGGAGGGAAGGAATGTGGGGAGGATGGGGAAGGGGAGAGGAAGGAGGGGGCTCAGTCTGGGAAGGTCTCCTGGAGGAGATGAGCTCTCAGTAGGTCTTTGAAGGGAGGACGAGAGCTAGCTTGGCGGATGTGCGGAGGGAGGGCATTCCAGGCCAGGAGCAGGATGGGGACCGGGGGTCGATGGCGGGACAGATGAGAACGAGGCACAGTGAGGAGGTTAGCGGCAGAGGAGCGGAGGGTGCGGGCTGGGCTGTAGAAGGAAAGAAGGGAGGTGAGGTAGGAAGGGGCGAGGTGATGGAGAGCCTTGAAGCCGAGTCGCTGATAAACAACCAGTTAACTGGCAGGAGTTCCTCTCTCTCCCACTACAATACCTTCTAGACTGTAAGCTCGTTGTAGGCAGGGAATGTGTCTGTTTATTGTTATATTGTACTTTCCCAAGCACTTAGTACGTTGCTCTGCACACAGTAAGTGCTCAATAAATACAATCGACCAACAATGAATACGATTTACTGACTGACTTACTGTATCCCTAGAGTGGTGGTGAGTGAAGGGACAATATAAGAATTCTTCACAGAGTGCCAACTGTGTGTGAAGCACTGTACTAAGCACCGGGGAAGAGTACAATAGAGGATGAACATGATTGGGTCCTTACTCTCTCGGGTTTGAAAATGTAGGCCCGGAAGGCTGGAGGCAGACACATGAGCCCTTAAGATTGAATACATAAGGACACAAGGACAACAATAAACACAACAAGACCACCAGAACATTGCAGTTGAAGATGTTCAGGGTCCAGGGCTCTGCTCAATCAATCAATGGTATTTGAGCACTGTACCAAGCACTTGCAAAAGTACGATAAAGTAAGCAAACATGATCTCTGCCTTCAAAGAGTTTGCCATCTAGCAGGGGACATAGTCACTAAAATTATAGGTGAGGGGGAACATAGTGGTATTTGTTAATCACTTATTATTTGCCAAATACTGAGCTAAATGCTGGGCTAGACTTACTATAAGCAGCTCAGACACAGTCCCTGTTCTACAAGGGGTTTGCAGTCTCAGAGGAAGAAACTGAAGCACAGAGCAGTGAAGTGACTTGCCCAAGGTCATGCACAGGCAAACAGAAAACCTGAGTCTCCTGACTCCCAGGCCCATAGTCTTCACTCTAGGTCCTGTTGCCTTCTAATCTGCCTTGCCAGAGTCAGGCAGTAGGGAAGGCCTTGGGCAGGTGGCCGGCCCCAGCAGGTGATTTATTCAGGCCCCCAGGAGCTGATTCCCCGCTCTCCAGGGACACCAGTGCCAAGTTCCAGCCACCCCTGTGCCACAGCTTTCCCAATGACCCCCATGGTGAGGTGCCCCAAGGTGGGTTCACTCTCGGTGCCCCCCACCAGTTGCATTGACCATCCTCACCCCAAATCAGAAGGGTTGGGGGCCTCAGCTCCAGAAATCTGGAGCCTCAGGACTCTAAAGCCTCAGAAACCTAGAAACTCAGGAACATGTAACCTCAAGAGCCCGGAACCCCAGGAACCTGGAACCTCAGAATTCCAGAACATCAGGAGGCTGGAACCTTGGGATCAATGGACCTCAGGAGACCGGAACCTCAGGAGTACAGAATCTCAGTATCCCAGAACCTCAAGAGGCTGGAACCTCAGGAAACTGGAACCTCAGGAATCCAGAACCTCTGGAATCTGAAACCTCAGGAGCCCAGAACCTCAGGAGTCTGGAACCTCAGGAGCCCAGAACCTCAGGAGTCTGGAACCTCAGAATCCCAGAACCTCAAAAGGCCAGAGACTCAGGAGCTCAGAAACCTCAGGAGCCTGGAACCTCAGGAACCTGGAACCTTGGGAGTCCAGAACCTCAGGAGCCTGGAACCTTGGTAGTCCAGAATCTCAGGAGCCTGGAACATCAGGAACCTGCACATGATCTTGGACCTCCCAGCTGCAAGACAGTTGAGCCACCATGCCTGGGTCCTGTGATGCCCTCACCTTCTCCCCGACCCTACTGCGTCATCCTGGGGCTCTGCTCCTGACTGATTCAGGACCTCTCCCCAAGACATCTTTCCCCCAGCCCCCAGGCCCCAACTCAGGACCTAGTCCCAACCACTGCCCTGACCATTCCCATAAACAAATTATTTTCCTTCCTGCTTTCTGCACCTACTTTCTCATAGCCATTACAACTTGGCCCCCAGCCCATCCTGAGGCCACCACTTAGACAGGTCTCTTGGTTTTCTCACCCCATCCTCCTACTCTCTACACCCTGCTCCAATGGTTGGGGAGTAGGAATTGACAGTTCCCTCTATTTCAGGGATGATAGTGATCATCTCTAAAGAATTTAATGACAATACACAATCTCCAATCCTCACTTTCCAAACTTCATTATTGACAGCTTCATGAATGACCCTCAAACACCACTACCCACCAATTCCTCCCCCTCCTGACCTCTGTCCCCAGTGACCCTCATACACTCTCCTGGCCACTCTCTGAACAATGTTCCTGTTTCTTCTCTGCCTCAGATTTCCCCACCACTATCACCCACAACCTACAAATGTCAATCTACCAAGTTTCCTCCAAGAAAGATCTTGACCATCAGGCTTTGAGCACTCTTTCTTGCCCCTAGTCACAAAACTACTCTTTCCTCAAATGCTTTCTCATCTCCAGGAGCTTCCACCATCCCCTCCTACAGGGGTTCAAATGTTATGGGATCAGGTATTTGTGGACAGAGCTGGTGTATCTACCTCCTCAATTGTAAGGTACTCACCAAAGCATTGCACCCAGTAAGCACTCAATAAAGACCACTGATTGACTGACTGGCAGCTGCCCAAGGTGCAGCTCAGAAAGTGGAACAGTCAGAGTTGCAAACCACTAAGTTGATATGCTTGCATCTAAGAGAGTCCTGAAAGTGGGATATACTCTCTAGGCAGGCGGTGGATCAACTCAGTGTCTCTGTGCAGATGACTCCCTGAGCTACCTTGCCAGCCTTAACTGCTCTTCTTTGCAATCTTGCATGCCCTCTTCCTCCAGGAGTTCTCTATCTGGATATCTCACCAAAACTCCAAGCTCAAAATGTCCAAGAGTGAACTCACCTTCCCTCCCAAATCCTCTCCTTCACTTCACTGTCCCATCACAATTGACAACCCCATGCCCCTCCCCATCTCATAAGCCAAATGCCTTGGTACTTTTCTTGACTCCTCCCTCTCTTTCAACCCCCATATTCCATCTGATATACTGAAGCAACATGAAGCAAGAAGCAACATGGCGTAGTGGCTAGAGCACGGGCATGGGAGTCAGAGGGTCGTGAGTTCTAATACTAGCTCTGCCACTTGTCTGCTGTGTGACCTTGGGCAAGTCACTTCACTTCTCTGTGCCTCAGTTACCTCATCTGTAAAATGAGGATTGAAACTGTGAGCCCGATGTGGGACAGGGACTGTGTCCAACCTGATTTGCTTGTAACCACCCCAGTGCTTAATACAGTTCCTGACACACAGTAAGCGCAAAACAAATACCACAATTATTATTATTATTATCTGTTATCAAATCCTTTCACTTCTTCTTCCACATTTCCAGGATCTGTCCTTCCCTCTCCATACAAACAGCCACCACACTGCCAAAGGCACTAGTCATATCAATTAATCACATTTATTGAGCGCTCACTGTGTGCAGAGCACTGTTTTCAGCACTTGGGAGAGTACAGTATATCAGAGTTGGTAGACTTGTTCCCTGTCCACAAGGAGCTTACAGTCTAGAGGGGGAGAAGGACATTAAGATAAACTACGGATGTGCACAAAAGTGCTGAGGGACTGAGGGTGGGGTACAAATCCAAGTGCAAAGGTGACGCCGAAGGGAGAGGGAATGGGGAAATGAGGGCTTAGTCATGGAAGGCCCCTTGGAGATGTGATTTTAATAAGGCTTTGAAGGTGGGAAGAGTGATTGCCTGTTGGATATTAAGGGGGAGGGAGTTCCAGGCCAGAGGCAGGATGTGGGAAGGGGTTTGAGGTGAGATTAACGAGATTGAGGCACAGTGATTAGGTTGGCATTAGAGGAGTGAAGCATGCAGGCTGGGTTGTAGAAGGAAATCAGTGAGGGAAGATAAAAATAATTATGGTATTTATTAAGCACTTACTATGCGCCAGGCACTGTACTAAGCGCTGGGGTGGATACAAGCAAATCGGGTTGAACACAGTTCAGATAGGAGGGGGCAATGTGATTGAGTGCTTTAGAGCCAATGACAAGGAGTTTCTGTTTGATGCAGAGGCTACTGACTACTATATCAGCCTTCTCATTGGTCTCCCTGCCTCCAGTTTCTCCCCTCTCCAGTCCATACTGACTCTGCTGCCCGGATCATTATTCTAAAATATCCTTCTGCACTCATCTCCCCACTCCTCTAAATCTTCCAATGATTGTCCATTCCTCTCAACAACAAGCAGAAACTCCTTAAAGAAACTCTATAAAAATACTTAGTCAGCTCTCCCCTCTACTCTCCACTCCCTCTCCTCCACTCTTTTCTCCCACTGTACCCCAGCTCATTTGCTTCATTCCTTTCAAGCTAACCTATTCACTGTACCTCATTCTCACCTCTGTCACTGCAGACCTCTAGCTCAAGCCCTCCCCACTGCCTGGAACTCCCTCTCCTTTCATATATGACAGATCATGGCTTTCCCCATCTTCTAAACCCTTTTGAAATTACATCTCCTCCAAGAAGCCTTCCCTGATTAATTCCTAATCTCATCTCATACCCCCTTTACTGCCACTTCAGCCCTTGGGGACTCACCCTACAGTAGCATTTATGTATCTATCTTTATACTCCATTACTTCCTCGTACCTTTGATTTATTTTAGTGTCTATCTCCCCTGATAGTTTCTCAGCTCCCTGAGGGCAAGGATAGTGTCTAGTTACTATATTGTACTTGTGATTCATTCATTCATTCAATCGTATTTATTGAGCACTTACTGTGTGCCAAGTACTGTACTAAGTGTTTAATTGATTTGATTGACAGGCCTTTCCCTCTTCTTCTACTGACTTCCCTCTCCCATGGACTGGTTTTCAGTTACTTTCCTTTCTGCTTTCACCCTTCTGCTAAACCACTTTGCCTGCCTTCCCCTTGTCCCCACTCTTTCCCCTCCAAGAAAATCCAATTCTATTCACATCCCCTGGTGGTCTGGATAGCTCACCATTTCAGAACCTTCCTGGGTGGAGAGGATGAGAGAAGGCAGAGGAGATTATAGTAACAATAATAATTGTGGTATTTGTTAAGTGCTTTCTGTGTGCCAGGCACTGTACTAAGCACTGGGATGGATACAAGTAAATTGGTTTGGTCACAGTCCCTGTCCCACGTGGGGCTCACAGTCTCAATCCCCGTAACTGAGGCACAGAAAAGTGAAGTGACTTGCCCAAGGTCACACAGCAGACAAGTGACAGAGCTAGGATCAGAACCCACGACCTGCTGACTCCAAGAAGCAGGCTCTACCCACTATGCCATGCTGCTTCAGGAAGGAATGTGCTCGAGGTCACCTGGCAGGTCAGGGAGAACAGAACAAGCCTTTGGACTTCTCTGGACCACACAACCTATTTTTTATGGGATTTGTAAAGCATCTACTATGTGCCGGGCACTGTACTAAGCGCTGGGGTAGACAAAGGATAATAATAATAATAATAATAATGATGGCATTTGTTAAGCACTTACTATGTGCAAAGCACTGTTCTAAGTGCTGGGGGGATAAAAGGTGATCAGGTTGTCCCACGTGGGGCTCACAGTCTTAATCCCCATTTTACAGATGAGGTAACTGAGGCACAGAGAAGTTAAGTGACTTGTCCAAAGTCACACAGCTGACAAGTGGTGGAGCCAGGATTAGAACCCATAACATCTGACTCCCAAGCCCATGCTCTTTCCACTGAGCCATGCTGTCGGACACAGTCTGTGTCCCACGTGGGGCTCACAGTCTTAATTCCCATTTTACAGATGAGGTAACCGAGGCACAGATAAGTGAAGTGACTTGCCCAAGGTCACACAGCAGGCAAGTGGCAGAGCTGGGATTAGAACCCAGGCCCTCTGTCTCCAGGCCCGTGCTCTAGCCACTAGGCCATGCTGCTTCTCTATCTCCCTTCATGACCGATCCAGGCTCCAACTCAAGAAAGAGTTTGTTCTGTGAGTCAGAGGACCTGGGTTCTAATTTTAGTTCTGCCACTTGCCTGATGTGTGACCTTGGACAAGTCACTTAATTTCTCTGGGGCTCAATTGCCTCATCTGCATAATGGGGATTAAATATCTGTTCTGCCTACTGAGATGATGAGCCCTGTGAGGGACAGGGACTGTGTCCAAATTGCACTTTCTTTATCTATTCTGCATGTTCCTTACCTATTCCAGGGTTTAGCACAGTACTTGGCACATAGTAAGCACTTAACAAGTATTACACTGGTCAAATCATCCATTTCCAGTTTGGTAGGAAATGCCTCGTTCCCTTCCCAAGGCAGAACTGATCTAGTATGGACTCAAAAGCCCAAGATGGAGTTCAGACCCACCCAACAAGACGACCCTGGGAGAGACTGAAAGTTTCTGAAACACAGAGAGGTCAGCCAGCAATCTGAGCTGACAGAATGGGAGACAAAAAGATGGCCAGGCAAGAAGGACACGGGTACAATACAAAAACTCAGAGACAGGTATAAAAGAGGCCAAGAATCAGAAAAACAGTTACAGAGGCAGAAGCAGGGATGCAGACACTAGGACACAAGGACACTCAGGGTGACCCAGGAAGGCTGTAGAGTCGAAAACAATGGACGCCCATCTGCCCTGATGCCTCAGGGCAAAACCGAAAAAAAGGTGATGAAAGGGTGCCAAAGAGCTAATTAGCTCAGGAATGCAAACAATTAAAATAGATCAGAGCATGGTTTTTTTTCTTAAAGGTCTGACCCAGCTCAGAGATTTTTAGCTCCTATCTTCCCAGCATGGCCAAGATCCGCCCTTTCCTCTCCATCCAAACCACATTAGTACAGTCACTCTTCCTATCCTGCCTAGATTACTGCATCAGCCTCCTTTCTGACCTCCCAACCCGCTGCCTCTCCCCACTTCAGTCCATACTTCAGAGAAGCAGTGTGGCTTACTGGAAATGGCACGGGCTTGGGAGTCAGAGGTGATGGGTTCTCATCCCCACTCTGCCACTTGTCTGCTGTGTGACTTGTCTCACTTAACTTCTCTGTGCCTCAGTTATCTCACCTGCAAAATGGGGATTCAGACTGTGAGCCCCACGTGAGACAACCTGATTACCTTGTAAACTACCCCAGAGCTTAAAACAGTGCTTGGCACATAGTAAGTGCTTAACAAATACCATTATTATTATTACTTCACTCTGCTGCCTGGATTATCTTTCTACAAAAACATCCAGGACATGTCACGCTCCTTCTCAAAAATCTCCTGTGGTTGCCTATCCACTTCCGTATCAAACAAAAGCTCCTCACTATTGGCTTTAAAGCTCTCCATCATCTTGCCCCCTCCTACCTCAACTCCCTTCTTTCCTGCATCCCAGGCCACACACTCTGCTCCTCTGGTGCTAACCTTCTCACTGTGCCTCCATCTCACCTGTCTCGCCACCGACCCCTGGTCATTCATTCAATCCCATTTATTGAGCGCTTACTGTGTGCAGAGCACTGTACAAAGTGCTTGGGAAGTACAAGTTGGCAACATATAGAGACGGTCCCTACCCAACAGCGGGCTCACAGTCTAGACGGGGGAGACAGACAACAAAACAAAACATATTAACAAAATAAAATAAATAGAATAAATATGTACAAGTAAAATAGAGTAATAAATATGTACAAACATATACATATATACAGGTGCTGTGGGGAGGGGAAGGAGGTAAGGTGGGGGGATGGGGAGGGGGAAGAGGGGGAGAGGAAGGAGGGGGCTCAGTCTGGGAAGGCCTCCTGGAGGAGGTGAGCTCTCAGTAGGGCTTTGAAGGGAGGAAGAGAGCTAGCTTGGCGGATGTGTGGAGGGAGGGCATTCCAGGCCAGGGGGAGGACGTGGGCCAGGGGTCGATGGCGGGACAGGCAAGAACGAGGCACAGTGAGGAGATTAGTGGCAGAGGAGCAGAGGGTGCGGGCTAGGCTGTAGAAGGAGAGAAGGGAGGTGAGGTAGGAGGGGGCAAGGTGATGGAGAGTCTTGAAGCCGAGGGTGAGGAGCACCTGATGCGTAGGTTGATTGGTAGCCACTGGAGATTTTTGAGGAGGAGAGTAACATGCCCAGAGTGTTTCTGGACAAAGACGATCCAGACAGCGGCGTGAAGTATGGATTGAAGAGGGGCGAGACAGGAGGATGTAAGATCAGAGAGGAGGCTGATGCCGTAATCCAGTCGGGATAGGATGAGCGATTGAACGAGCAGGGTAGCAGTTTGGATGGAGAGGAAAGGGCAGATCTTGGCAATGTTGCGGAGGTGAGAACAGCAGGTTTTGGTGACAGATTGGATGTGAGGGGTGAACGAGAGAGCAGAGTCGAGGATGACACCAAGGTCATCATCATCATCAATCGTATTTATTGAGCGCTTACTATGTGCAGAGCACTGTACTAAGCGCTTGGGAAGTACAAATTGGCAACATATAGAGACAGTCCCTACCCAACAGTGGGCTCACAGTCTCAAAGGGGAAGACAGAGAACAAAACCAAACATACTAACAAAATAAGAGTAGATATGTACAAGTAAAATAAATAAATAGAGTAACAAATATGTACAAACATATATACATATATACAGGTGCTGTGGGGAAGGGAAGGAGGTAAGAAGGGGGGATGGAGAGGGGGACGAGGGGGAGAGGAAGGAAGGGGCTCAGTCTGGGAAGGCCTCCTGGAGGAGGTGAGCTCTCAATAGGGCCTTGAAGGGAGGAAGAGAGCTAGCTTGGCGGGTGGGCAGAGGGAGGGCATTCCAGGCCCGGGGGATGACGTGGGCCGGGGGTCGATGGCGGGACAGGCGAGAACGAGGTACGGTGAGGAGATTAGCAGCGGAGGAGCGGAGGGTGCGGGCTGGGCTGTAGAAGGAGAGAAGGGAGGTGAGGTAGGAGGGGGCGAGGTGATGGAGAGCCTTGAAGCCCAGGGTGAGGAGTTTCTGCCTGATGCGCAGATTGATTGGTAGCCACTGGAGATTTCTGAGGAGTGGAGTGATATGCCCAGAGCGTTTCTGGACAAAGATAATCCGGGCAGCAGCATGAAGTATGGATTGAAGTGGAGAGAGACATGAGAATGGGAGATCAGAGAGAAGGCTGATGCAGTAGTCCAGACGGGATAGGATGAGAGCTTGAATGAGCAGGGCAGCGGTATGGATGGAGAGGAAAGGGCAGATCTTGGCAATGTTGCGGAGCTGAGACCGGCAGATTTTGGTGATGGCTTGGATGTGAGGGGTGAACGAGAGAGCAGAGTCGAGGATGACACCAAGGTTGCAGGCTTGTGAGACGGGAAGGATGGAAGTGCCGTCAACAGTGATGGGAAAGTCAGGGAGAGGGCAGGGTTTGGGAGGGAAGATAAGGAGTTCAGTCTTGTACATGTTGAGTTTTAGATGGCGGGCAGACATCCAGATGGAGATGTCCTGAAGGCAGGAGGAGATACGAGCCTAGAGGGAAGGGAGAGAGAGCAGGGGCAGTGATGTAGATTTGGGTGTCATCAGCGTAGAGATGATAGTTGAAGCCGTTGGAGCGAATGAGTTCACCAAGGGAGTGAGTGTAGATAGAGAACAGAAGGGGATCAAGAACTGACCCTTGAGGAACCCCTACAGTAAGGGGATGGGAGGGGGAGGAGGAGCCCGCAAAAGAGACTGAGAATGAACGGCCGGAGAGATAAGAGGAGAACCAGGAGAGGACAGAGTCTGTGAAGCCAAGGTTGGTCCACATCCTACCTCTGGCCTGGAACGCCCTCCCTTCTCAAATCTGCCAAATGATCACTCTCCCTCCCTTCAAAGCCCTACTGAAGGCGCACCTCCTCCAAGAGGCCTCCCCAGACTAAGCCCCACTTTTCATCAGCTCCCCCTCCCTTCTGCATCATCACGACTCACTCCCTTTTCTCTTCCCCCCCAAGCCCCACAGCACTTACTAATAATTACAATAATAATGATGGCATTTATTAAGCACTTACTATGTGCAAAGCACTGTTCTATGTGCTGGGGAGTTGACAAGGTGATCAGGTTGTCCCACATGGGGCTCACAGTCTTAATCCCCATTTTACAGATGAGGTAACTGAGGCACAGAGAAGTTAAGTGACTTGCTCAAGGTCACACAGCAGACAAGTGGCAGAGCCGGAATTAGAACCCAGGTCCTTCTGACTCCCTGGCTCGTGCTCTATCCACTGGGCCATACCTTCAACACAATGCTAATCCTTCCCCTCCCCTGCAACAAGATGCTTGGAACAAACATGTTTAGTTGTTTGGTTGTCTTTCTTGACATAATAATAATAATAATTATAATTGTGGTACCTGTTAAGTGCTTACTATGTTCCAGGTACTGTACTAAGTACTGGAATAGATACAAGTAAATTGGGTTGAACACAGTCCGTGCCCCATGTGGGGCTCACAGTCTCAATCCCCATTTTACAACTGAGGCACAGAGAAGTGAAGTGACTTGCCCAAGGTCAAACAGCAGACAAGTGGTGGAGCCAGGATTTGAACCTTCTTGAATCTATTGATATGTTCTGTCTGCACAATTTCCTGTATTAAGTGCTGGAGTAGATATAATCAATCAATGGTATTTATTAAGTGCTTACTGTGTGCAGAGTTCTGTACTAAGTGCTTTGGAGAGTACAATACAATGAAGTTAGTAGAATGTTCCCTGCCCACAACAAGTTTACAGTCTAGAGGGGATACCGGACATAGTCCTTGTTCCACTTGGGGCTCACGATCTAAGGTGGAGGGAAAGCAGGGATTTTATTCCCATTTTACAGATGAGGTAACTGAGTATGGAGAAGTGAAGTGACTTGTCCAAGGTCACACACAAATCAATTAGCAGAGCTGGGATTAGAACCCAGGTCCTCTAACTCCCAGGCCCGGGCTCTTTCCACTAGGCCTCACTGTTTCTCAAATTCCATGTGTGAAGAAGGGTTTCCCTTGAATGTGTTTTACACTTATTAACTGCAAGCTTTAATGCATGCTGGAGTGGTGGGATTTGGTGAACCAATTCCATGTTCACCCTGTTCTCACTCTTGACGAGTTTGTAGACATCAGTCACTTACCCCCATCAGCATCCTTCTTTCTGAAATGAAGATTCCTAATCCTTTCAGTTTATCCTCATATAGAAACTTCTCCACTTCCTGATCATCTTGGTTGTCCTTCGCTGTCCTTTCTCCAGCAGTGTGGTCTAGTGGCAAGAGCCCAGGCCTGGGAGTCAGAGGACCTGGCTTCTATTCCCAGCTCTGGCACTTGTCTACTGGTTGACCTTGGGTAAGTCACTTCACTTCTCTGTGCCTCAGTGATCTCATCTGTAAAATAGGGATTGAGACTCTGAGCCCCATGTGGGACATGGACTATGTTCAACCTGATTATTTTGTATCTCTTAGTATAGTGCCTGGCACATAGTAAGCACTTAACAAATACCATAAAAAGCTCTATTTTGTCCTTATAATATTTTGTCTTTTATATACTTTTATGCATCACAATTTCATATACAGAAATGGCAAAAATTTTGTCTTTTGTCTCATTTCCTATTCCCTTCCAGATGCCACCCAGGATTTTTTGACTGCTTCTGTGCATTAAACCAACAGTTGGAAGGAACAGTTGAGAATGTCACCATGTCTCTAAACTGTAAGCTCATATGTCTCTAGACTGTAAGCTCATCATGGGCAGGAATGTTATATTGTACTCTCCCATGTGCTTAGTACAGTGCTCTGCACACAGTAAGCATTCAATAAATACAATTGATTGATTGATCCATTCCCTGCTACCTCAGAATCCATAATCACATGGTTGCTGTTTCATAGCACTTACTCTCACTGAAGCTCACCTTTGAGCTTAGCCCCATCTGAGTGGCATCTCAGCCCCACAAGCACTTACTGGAATTTGCAAACTTGGGGATTTTACTGCAGGGTCCCCTTCTGCCAGATCATTTATGAAGATATTAAACTGCTTGGACTTTTGAGTTTGAGTCCACACTAGGTAAGTTCTGCCTTGGGAAGGGAACGGGGAATTTTCTACCAAACTGGACGTGGATGATTTGGTCCATGTGAAGAGGAGGTGTGTGTGTGTGGGGGGGGAGTTGTGTGGGGGGGTTTATTATGATTATATATTAGTAATAATAATGGTAATGGTATTTGTTAAGGAATTATTATATTCCAAGCACAGTCCTCTGGACTAAATTTGTTGTGGGCAGGTAATGTGCCTACCAAGTCTGAATTGTCCTCTCCCAAGCGCTTTATATGGGGCTCAGCACACAGTAAGCACCCAATAAACACCATTGATTGACTGAAGGTAAAAACACTCACATGCACTTCGCAATGCACTACAACCCATCAACCAGTCAGTTGTATTTATTGAGCGCTTACTGTATATACAGTATTGTACTAAGCGATTGAGAGAGTACAACATAAAAGAGTAGGTATACACAATCCCTGCATTCAAGGAATTTTCAGCCGAGTGCAGGAGACAGACACTGTATTCTCCCAAGAGCTTAGTAGGGTGCTCTGCACATAGTAAGCACTCAATAAATACAATTAATGGATAAACTACAGCAAGGGGAAATGGGAGAAGATGAGGATATGGACATAAGTGTTGTGGGGCTGTGATGAGTATCAGAGTGCTTAAGGGGCTCATAACCAAGTGCAACAGGACTGGTAGTGAGGCGAAAGTGGCACAGTAAATTCCTTAGAGCAGGTTCTCAGTCCCATCCCTGTTTTGAGTTGTATTACCTAATGTCCCTAACTTTCCCTCTAGTACCCCATGATGGACAGTTCAACCATTAATTGATCTAAATCCCTCCTGAGTCTGCTGATATTTTCAATCTAAATACCTTCCTGTGGTGATGAAAAGTATATGCTTACCACTCTCATCAGCATTTATGTCAAGTTGCTTTACCTAGGGTTCATTCACTCATTCAGTCATATTTAAGCACTTACTGTGTGCAGAGCACTGTATGAAGCACTTGGGATAGTACAATACAACAATAAACAGTGACATTCCCTGCCCACAACGAGTTTACAGTCTAGAGGTGGGGGAGACAGACATCAATATAAATACAATTATAGATATATACATAAGTGCTGTGGAGCTGGGTGGCGGGGAGGGGAGAGCAAAGGGAGCAAGTCAGGGTGACAAAGAAGGGAGTGGGAGATGAGAAAAAGTGGGGCTTAATCTGGGAAGGCCTCTTGGAGGAGATGTGCCTTCAGTAAGGCTTTGAAGCAGGGAGAGTAATTGTCTGATGGATTTGAGGAGGGAGGGCATTCCAGGCCAGAGGCAGGACATGGGTCAGCGGTCGGCAGTGAGACAGGTGATATGGAAGCACAGTGAGAAGGTTAGCACTAGAGGAGTGATGTGTGCAGGCTGGGTTGTTGAAGGAGAGAAGCAAGGTGAGGTAAGAGGGGGCAAGGTGACAGAGTGCTTTAAAGCCAGTGGTGAGGAGTTTTTGTTTGATAGGGAAGTGGGCAACCACCAAAGATTTTTGAGGAGAGGGGTGACATGTCCTAAACGTTTTTGTAGAAATATGATCCAGGCAGCTGAGTGAAGTATGGACTGGAGCGGGGAGAGATAGGAGGTTGGAAGTTTAGCAAGGAAGTTGATGCAGTAATACAGGCAGGATAGGATGAGTGTATTAACATGGTAGCAGTTTGAACGGAGAGCAAAGGGCAGATTTTAGTGATGTTGTGAAGGTGGGACCAGACAGGATTTGGTGACAGATTATGTGGGTTGAATGAGAGAGAGAAAGCAAGGATAATGCCAAGGCTACGGGCTTGTGAGACGGGAAGGATGGTGGTGGATGGGAAAGTCAGGGAGAGGACAGGGTTTGGGTGGGAAGATTAGGAGCTCAGTTTTGGACGTGTTAAGTTTGAAAGGACTAAGCTAGAGTTGAAAGGACTAAGCTAGAAAAATCTTTGGTGGTTCTCTGCTGCTCTGTGATGTTACGAATTTTTAACAGTCACGTTTATTCAAAATCCATCTCTCCAAACAAAATCCTTGGTTGAGCACAGTTAGTTATTTCGGGGGAAGAGGAGGCCTTGCATAGGCATGATCTCTTCCAGCTTTAGGGTTCTGTGATTCTCTGCTGCCCTCTTGTGGCTCTGAGTGTCTAGGCGCTGGAGAATGTCAGGAGAATTAATGCCTTTGAGCACAGAGGTAATCTACCTCCCTAACACCCTGTCTGGGCCTCGGCACCTGAACCTGTTTTCAGCGTGGGTGAAATGACGGTTGCCCATGACCACCTGTTTTAAGGAGCTGCCCAATTTATGCTAACATTCATTCATTCATTCAGATCCGGTCTTAGGGACAAGCTACATAAGGGGCGATCAGATTTGGCAGCTTTTCAGGCACTAGAGCCTAAAACTGGCTCTGAGTGAGTAAATGAATATCAGCACATAATTATCTGGGGCTAACTGAGCGGCTCTGGGCAAACAGGCATTTCGAGGCCCCAGGCTGGGGGAGGGTATAAAGGGCAATAAAATGGAGTCAGAGTGAAACCAGGGTAGCCATCCAGTGTTTCTAAAACAAGGCAGCCTGGTTTTCAGCTGGTCTGTCTCCTGTCTGGTATGGATATGGAATTGGATGCTTTTATGCTGGATATTTTGATTATCAGTTCCCAGCCTTCCCCACTGTGGCTTCTGCTTGTCAAGTTCCATGGCTTGGAAGCAGTACCCCTATTTAGACGGTCCTGAGAGGGGAGAACAGCAGCTCTGGGGCAAGTGGAGTGTCAGGGATTCTCCCTCCCCAGCCCTCTAGAGAAATACTCTGGCTTCCTGTAATCTTGGCCATACACCTCAATTTGGTTGTTCTTCCATTAACACCCCAATTTCAACATATCCAAAACTGAACTCATCTTCCCTCCCAAACTGTCTCTTCTCCCTGACTTTCCCATCACCATTATGGACAGGTTACATGTCCTTTAATTCTGTTGTATTATAATTTTCCCAAGCATGTAGTACAGTGCTCTGCACATAGTAAGCATTCAATACCACTGATTGATTGATCACCAATGACACCACCAACATCCTCCCCGTCCCACAAGCTCATAACCTTAGTATTATCCTTGAACTCTTTCAACTCACAAATTCAGTCACTCACCAAATTCTGTCATTTTTCTTCCACAGAATCTCCAGGATCCGCTCCTTCTCTGTCCAAATGGCCACCATAACAGTTCAGGTGCTTGTCTACTGATTGCATCAGCCTTCCCGCTGACCCTCCTGCCTCTGGTCTCACCCTCTCCAGTCCATACTTCACTCTGCTGCCCACATCATTTTTTTGACCATTGTTCTACGTGTGTCTCCCTACTCCTCAAAAACTTCCCATGGTTGCCCATCCCTTTCCACCTCATAACTCTTCACCATCAGCTTTAAGGCCTACAATCAGTTCTCTCCCCACTACTTTTTTTTTTTAATGGTACTTGTTAAGCATTTACTATGTGTATTAAGCGCTGGAATAGTTACAATAACTCCTCTCAGGGTTGCACCTGGAGAGTTTCCAGTATTCTACCAGTCTCGACTAAGGGAAGAAGAACGATTACAGATGGAGGTGGGGCGTTCTGGGAGAGATATGTCCACGGTGTCGCTATGGGTCAGAGATGACTCGACAACATAAGACAAGACAGATACAATATAATCACGTTGGACACAGTCCCTGTTCCACCTGGGGCTCACAGTCTAAGTAGGAGGGAGAAGGATTTAATCCCCATTTTACAGATGAGGTAACAAAGACACTGAGAAATTGAGTGACTTGCTCAAGGTCCCACAGCAGGCAAGTGGAGGAGCCAGGATTAGAACCCAGGCCTTCTGGCTCCCAGGCCTGTACTCCTTCCATTAGGCCATGCTACTTCCCACTTATCTTCACTCGTCTCCCACTAACCTAGCCCACACCTTCACTCCTCTAGTACCATACTATCCACTGTGCCTTGTCTCTCTCACCATAGACCCTTTCCCCTACCTTCTGCTTGGAACTCCCACTTCACATCTGACAGATCACTACTCTCCTCGTCTTCAAACCTCTGCTAAAATCATATCTTTCAGGAAGCCTTCCCTAACTCAGCTCTCATCTCCCCACCTAATTTCCTGAATTTGAGTTCCCCCAACCCAAGCACTTGTGTCTTCACCCCATTCACCACAGCAGAGCAGTAAATATCTTTATACTCTCTCGCTTGCCCCTTATCTGTAATTTATTTTAATATAATGTCTGTCTCCCTCACTAGGTTGTGAGCTCAATCAATCAGTCATTTATTGAGCATTTACTGTGTGCAAAGCACTGGACTAAGCACTTGGGAGAGTACAATATAACAAAAGAATTGGTAGACAGGCTACTAACTCTATTGTACTCTCCCAAGTGCTTAGTCCAGTGCTCTGCACACAGTAAGTGGTCAATTAGTCCCCAAAAGGAAATTATGACATGTTATATCGAGCATCTGGCATAATATACAAGATGTCACGTGTTCTCTTTTCTGATATCCGTGAGGGTGTCAGTGATCTCTGTCAGTGAAACAAACAGGCAAAGTGGAGAGAACCGTGGTGAGAATAAGGGCTATGGAGTGGGGAGAATAGGATTCAGGAGGAATTAAATTGCCTAGACATTTACAAAAATAGCTTTTACCTCTTAGAACTGTTAATCCCAAAATCTAAAACACTAGGTGCCCAGAGAAACATGACCGATTAATAGAAAAAAGTAACAGCCTCTCCATGTCTGAGCACTCTTTTCTGTAAAATGAGATGCAACTGCAGTCCATGTCTACAGCCCCACTCACAGTAATAACAAGAATTAGGCAAAGGAAGCACTCTAATCTGTAGAGTGCTCGGAGACAAGCAACGAAGGACCACAAACCCAATTCTCTCTCCCCTTTCCCCACCCCAGCAGTGGGGGAGAAACCAAGCTGCAGTAGAGCTGCAGTCTGATGGGGGCAAGAGGGATAAGGAGGGAGAGTATTCCCTTCCTTTAGACGTACTGCACTAGTGCAATGCCAGCTCTGGATCTGTACGTGGCATGGCAGAAGGGAGAAGAGGCAGGCAGCATGCCATCCCAAGAGTCACGACATTAGGCTTCCCAGTCTTGCTGTGCCTGGCATCCTTCCCTCTGCCACAAAACATGCCACCCTAATCCCTGGCACACAGGGTTGAAATGGCATTTGACTGGGGAATAACCCAAAAGATGAAGAGTAACAGCTATCTAGTAAGGCGAGACTCGACCAGGTCTATCAAGGGAATAATGAGAAAATCATTGCTGAGGTTCATCCTATTGTTTCTTGGTCAGTAATGAATAGATTTAGAAATAATTACTATATTTCAGCGTTTTGAAAGTAGGCACCAAATTTCTCTATTGAAAACAGCACATATGGAGAAAATAGCACAACTTAAATATTTACAAACCACTATTTTCTGCTTAATGATACTGGCATTTCCTTCTGTTTTGATGGCTTTTTTTTGGTCTCTTGTAGGAAGTCATAGGAATTTCTTTTTTGAAAAACTGCTCTGAGAATCACAACTTAAACATTCAGAAGTGTTACTTGCTACAGCTAGTAACCCTGCTCTTTGAGAAACAACCCCCATTCCCACTCCCTGCATGTGCGTGCGCACGCACACACACACACACACACACACACACACACACACGCGCGCGCGCGCGCGCGCACGCCTGGCCACAAAATGCAGGTTTGCTCAGAGCATTTGAAATGCTAGTGCTTGCCCTGCTCTCTTGCACCCCTGCTATCCAGCCCAGTCCTGGGATAGTTTAGTGTCTACACAAAATTCAATTCTTAAACCTTTGACAACACTCCCCCCCCCAATATTTGACCACCAGGACATCAATGACCCTAGCCCTCAGCCCTGGCTCTCTCTGCCTTCCTAAATCCTCGGAGCCTTTCAGTCCACTTTCTCCAACTTTGCCTGACAATGGTACCCCAGTCCCAGCCAGGCCAGTCCACCTATACACCAGAACTGGTGAATGTTGTATCCTACCTGGTGAACTAGTGAATGTTGAGAAGCAGCGTGGCTCAGTGGAAAGAGCACGGGCTTTGGAGTCAGAGGTCATGGGTTCGAATCCCAGCTCTGCCACATGTCTGCTGTGTGACCTTGGGCAAGTCACTTAACTTCTCTGAGCCTCAGTTACCTCATCTGTAAAATGGGGATTAAGACTGTGAGCCCCACATGGGACAACCTGATCACTTTGTATCCCCCCAAGCGCTTAGAACAGTGCTTTGCACATAGTAAGTGCTTAACAAATGCCAACATTATTATTATTATTATTATTATCTGCAGTTCTAGAAATATCTCCTGGGTTGACCCTCCAAATCCAGGCACTAACTAACCCCACATGGTCCCAGTTTAAATGCAGTCCTTTTTTTCCCAGAGTGATGGCCTTAAATCTTGACTCCCTTTCAACTGGCCGTAACTCTACTGCAAAGAGGAGTAGTGTATCTGGAGTGATGGGTGACTAAAGCCCAGGGGCGGCTGCTCCTCCGAACCTGCTTACAGTCACTCTGGGGCCTGTTCAGTCCCCCTGGGAGCCAACAAGACGAGTATTCAAGGATGGAGATTCGGTTTCTCAGATTTCTGGGTTTCCAGAGCTCAGAACAAAACCCAGGTTAGGCACCTCCCCCACACCATTCACCGATAGGTCCATAATGGTAAATATTTGCACACCCAGAAGGGGAGGGAAGAAGTGGGGATTTAGGTGCTGAAGGGAGGGAAGGTGAGGAGGGAGGCCAGCCTGCAGTGGAGAGGGAAGGAATGTAGGTAGGGAGGGGCCAGGCCTACCAGAAAGAGAGGGTGACATACCTAGAATGGGAGAAAGCAGCTCTGTAGGGGGGTAAGCCCATGGGAGGTAAGAGAGAGAGAGAGGTGATAAGAGTCAAGACCTAAGACAGGGAGACCTCACCTCTCAGTCCTGGGGAGGGGGGTTGGGCAAGTTCCTCAAGATAGCATTATGCCCCAGTTTAGGCTAAAAGTAACAACTGAGAAACACGGAGACAGAAAGGAAGGCTGAGTGATAAAGTGACAGTGAAATACACCCAGAAGCAAAGATATAAAGAGACAGAGTTGCAGAGAAGGCCTGTAGGTAAAGCATGGGTTTAGGGGTGTTTTACCCCAATGTCTAGGTCCTCCCTTCCCAATCCAGAGACCTGGCAGTTGGATATAGTAGGGAGATTAGAAATTAGAATACAGAGCTTAGGTGTCTATCCTTTCAGATCCCTACAACCCCTCTGCAACCAGCCCTCCCCCAGAGGCTCCCAATTCTGGCTTCTGGAATGGGGAGAAAAAAGAAGCAGTGTGGCTTAGTGGAAAGTGCCCGGGTTTGGGAGTCGGAGTTCATGGGTTCTAATCCTGTCTCTGCCACTTGTCTGTTGTGTGACATTAGGCAAGTCACTTGACTTCTCTGTGCCTCAGTTACCCCATCTGTAAAATGGGGATTAAGACTGTGAGTCCCACGTGGGACAACCTACTTACCTTGTATCTACCCCAGAGTTTAGAACAGTACTTGACACATTCATTCATTCAATCGTATTTATTGAACGCTTACTGTGTGCAGAGCACATAGTGAGCACTTAACAAATATCATAATTATTAAAGAAGCAGCTTGGCTCAATGGAAAGAGCATGGGCTTGGGAGTCAGAGTTCATGGGTTCAAATCCCAGCTCTGCCAATTGTCAACTGTGTGACCTTGGGCAAGTCACTTAACTTCCTGTGCCTCAGTTACCTCATCTGTAAAATGGGGATTAAGACTGTGAGCCCCACGTGGGACAACCTGATCACCTTGTATCCTCTCCGGCGCTTAGAACAGTGTTTTGCACATAGTAAGTGCTTAACAAATGCCATTATTATTATTATTATTATTATTTATTCCCCTCCAATCTTCCAGTCCTCTGCTCTTCCCACTCCAGTTCCCACCTCCTTTCTCCTTTACAGTCCTGGGGGAGCATCACTATAATTAAATTTAGCAATGCCTGCTACTCACCTCTCCTCCCCAGTCTAGTAAAGCCTGCTTAGTCACTAACCACTCCTCCCCATCCACCTTGCCAGGAGCCTCTTCCCCCCTGCAACCTGGTTTGTTCTGGTCTTTCTGGCTTTGCCCTCCCACCAGCCTAATATCGCTAATGCCACTGGAGTTCAGCTTGCAGCCTTAGAGATGCCTTTCTGAACACGTATCTAGTGTAACACCTCTGGTGGCAGCACAGAGGAAAGGGAAGCTCTCCTGCTATCCGAAGGCGGTAATATTTGAGTGGGCAGGGGGGCAGCGGTTAACATTCGCCTCTCTGGGGAGAGTCCTGCTCTGCTCCCTACTCTCTCCAGCTTTTGTCTCGCTTCAATTCCTTCTTTGACGTGGGGAGGGGAGCAGGGGAGGGGCGTGGGAAACCGGTACCTAAACAAGGGAATGCGCGTCAGGAGGCGGTGGAACCGCATCAAGGGCGCAGCCAAGCCGGGGGCGGGGAAAGGAAACGAGCAAAGCGCTTTGAGATCTCCAGATGAAAGGGTCTGAGTCCCGCGGTGATTATTACCTAGAACACCGCGGGAGGGGAGCTTCCTTCCAGATGGGCTTCGTAAGAGGATGACACCTCAAACTTCCAGCATTTGCTCATACTGGAGTCACAGGTCCAGAAGAGATGGCAGCGGCCCTAGCTGAAAGGGGATCCTGAGTACTACAGGGGTTCATCGTCGCTTATCTTCAGGGTTGAGGAGTTTCCAGGAGAGGAGAGGAAGGGCTGAAGGCCCTCCCCTCGAAACATTTCCTTCCTAGCCCTATCCCTCCCAAGCGCTTAATACTGTACAGCGCATTACCCGCAGTGGGTGCTCAATAAATACCATAATCCATGGCCCCACACTCTTCCACTCCCTCCTCCCCACTGGCGGAGGGACTACCCAGTAGCCCGGATCGGAGAGGACAGCTCATGCGGCTGGGTTCTCCTCGACCTCGGGATTTCTTTCTAAGTCGAGACCCTAAGGGATGGGCTGTCCGCCTCCCTTCACCTCATTTAGATCCCTAACCCCACGGCTGACGTCATCCCTCGGGCTGATTCAGTTCTGCGTATTTGCATGTGTGCTTTCCAGTGGATGGATGCGTATGTCCATGGTGTGTGTGTGTGTAACCCCCCCACCGGCTCACCACTGGCACCCTCAGGCTAACTCTCAGCCCGTTCTGTCCTCCGCCCTGGGTGTTACCGGGCAGGTGCGGTCCCGGCGATCCCATGGCAACCGCGGCATAGGGCCCCCGCCCTGGGCCAAACAATCAGACTCCCGAGCCTCCCAACCGAACTCCAGCCCCGTTTCCCCTTACGACTCCCCGTTCCTTTGTCCTGCAGTCTCCCAACTGCAACTTCTCTAGCCCCTTGCTGTTCGGGCGGGGGGGCGGGGGCAGTAACCCCTGCCCGCCACCTCGTCCTTCCCCAACCCCTCTCCAGGCCTCTGGACACCAGGCTTTCTTCCCTCTCCCCAAGACCCGGCTTTGCAGGTGGCGCCCAGATGCCGGGGCGGGAACGTGGGTGAGGGGTCAGTGGAGGAAAGGGGGTCCCTTCCCATCCTGGCCCAAGGCCTGGAGCTCTCTACCCACATCACTGTCTCCAGAGCGGCAGGACTCCTGAGTTCGGGCCCCGCCTTCTCATTGGCTTTAATTTCGCTACCAGTGAGAAGTGGGGAACGCCCCCGATCTCTGGGTCATTCCTACAGCCGGGTAGACAAAGAAGAAGGGATGGGAAGACGATCCTCTGGAAGACTTTAACAGGACTTTTGGGCTTTAGTCGATCCAGGCAGTCTAGGGGAGGAGAAGGTCAGCGTCCATTCACCTTTCGCCCACGAATGCATGCAGCTGCGAAAGGGGGGTGGGCATTGCCGACTTATACTTCCCAAGCGCTTAGTACAGTGCTCAACACACAGTAAGCGCCCAATAAATACGATTGAGTGAATGAATGAATGAACCCAGATAGGAGCAGGAACGGACACTCTGCTCTAAATTCCCCTAAACTCTCAGGACTTTGCCCTGAGGCGCGGAAATGGGAGGGTCCAGGGTTTAAGGAGGCTGCCGGAGAGGAAGGGGCTGGAAGTCTGGTTACATATTAACCGGGGCCGCGAGCATCGCTGGCCGTACGAAGTGCCTGTGGGCGAGTCCCAGGCCGCAGCCGCAGCCGGAAGCAAATCCGGTTGCCCCCCACCGCGACCACCTTCTCCCCCATCCCCCTTTACTCACTAGGAAGAGAAGAGTTGGTTTCTCAGCATTTTCTTGCCTCCTTAAGCTCGGCTCTCTTCCCCACTCCACACACAATACCGAGATGGGCCTAAGTTCCTCGCTAGACCTGGAGGTCAGAAACTGTGCACTATCTGTAGTTAGTGCCCCCGACTAGGAGGCAGTACTCCTGGAATTGGGCTCCAGCTCTCAGATCCACTGCAGACTCCTCCACTGAAGGACCTGGGGGACATGACTGCCCATTCCCTCTCTGTCCTTGAGAACGCTGGCTCTCCCCTGCCACTGCCCCAACTGGTCTGGTGTCCCAAATTTGAGAGAGGACAGGAGTGATCACAGAAGGAAGTGGAAGAAGTGGATAAGACAGAGAAGACTCTGAGGGAGGCAAATCTAGGAGGGGCTCTGGGAAAGTGAGGTGGGAGAGAAAGCAACAAGGCATCATGAAGAGACTCTGGAACTCCTCCACAGACTTGGGGTCTCTGCCTTGCTCTGCCACCTCACCTGCACTATGCCCATAAAAACGACCTAAAATATTCTCTCCCTCTCTCCCATACCATAAAGGACTTTTGTGGTCACCACCCACCCAAAGGGTAAGGGGAAGCTTGGCCTCTCTGTCCAGAGAGAAAATTGAGGCCCATCCCTGCCCAGGTTTCCCCTCCATCCTCCCAACCCCCAGGCCCAAGACTAAAAGAAAGAAGAGCAAATTGACATTCTAATAAGAAATCCATCCTCCCAGGTTAATCTGGTCCTGTAGACTCTAGGGGCTCCCGGATGGGAGGAGGGGGATGGTGATCTGTAAAAATGGGAGAATAGCCTTGAGGGTGGAAATCTGGGGTCCTGCCCAGCCCTTACCTGAACTTGATCCCTCTGGATTCAGGACACAGATGAGTGGTTTTCTCAAAAGTGTCATCTGATCCATCTAGGAAAGTGGCAGGCAGTGGGAACCCATCAATGATCATGACACAACGAAAAGGATCAAGAATGACAGCAACAGCATCATTAAAAACAAGGGACAACTCCAGGAATAGCAGAAGTGCTCGAGACGATAAAGCAATAGCATGATTGACAAAGACAACAATGAGAGTAACATTGACAATGACAACATTGTGAAAGTGATAGCAACATTGGTAATTTACTCAGAAGGGATCAGAGACACCCTTTTCCCAAGAACAGGCAAAGGCTCAAGCCAGGGCTGAAAGTAAAAAAAGTAGACACGACCACCTGTGGCAGCAATGGCAATCAATCAATCAATCGTATTTATTGAGTGCTTACTGTGTGCAGAGCACTGTACTAAGCACTTAGCACTGTAATGGCAGCGGTCAAGTGCATTGTGCAGGGGCCAGGGGTTAAGACAGGCATGGAATCAGTCCCCCACAAGGGGAAAAGGCCTGTGTTGCCCACCCCCCCAACAACAAAAAAAAATCCTGGGCAGCTTCCTGCTAACAGAGAGCAAGGAGTGGATCCACCTCCAGCTCCTGCCCCTTCCGGCTTTCAGCCACAACTACTGGTGACCAAGAGAAAACCTGGACTGGGGGCAGGGTCAGGTGCCACAGCCCCTTCCTGGCCTGAGGCCGCATGTGACAGACATACATGGTAAGGACCAGACCCAGAGGGAATAAAGAGGCAGAGGCATAGAGATTCAGACGCATATATCATCAATGGTATTTATTGAGCCCTTACTGTGTGCAGAGCACTGTACTGAGCACTTGGGAGAATACAACAGAGTTGGTAGACACATTTCCTATATAAGTAATTTATGTGTAGGTATTTCTGTGTGTTCAGTAACTCTACTTCAGTCCCTTTATGCTTTATGTTTGTGGGCCTAGGTCTGTACTATCACACAAATCTTACACCTCTCCAGTACATTAACTCTTCCTTGGTAGTGTTTTATTCTTCTTTTGATTTTCCCCAGCACCTAGTACAGTTCTCTGGCCAAGTGGGAACTCAATGTAGGCTGTTGGTTGATGAGCACGAGGAGGCATAGAAGTATAGACAAAGATACTGAGAGACAAAAAGATACAGACACACATACGTCAATCCAATACACAGAGCTACACGGTAACACACTCAGAAAACACACACACAGACACATCCACTGGGTCCAGTCATGAAAAGGTGAGTTGGGTATAGTCTAAGGCTCAATTCAGTGGGGCCAGGACCAAGAGGAACTGCAGCTTCCAGTAAATTCAGCCTGTCATGCACACCTCACACAAGTGTGGAGTTTATGTGCACCTGCTGAGGCTATACACTCAGCAATGCACTTGGAATCACCATGGTTTCATGGCTCCCACCCTAACTGGTAACTATCTTCCTACTTGGACATCAACACTGACCAAAAGAACACTGGATGTTGAGTCAGGTATGGATGATCATTCTCCCCACCTTCAAAGCCTTATTTAAAATCACATCTCCTTCAAGAGGCCTTCCCTGACTAAGCCCTCATTTCCGCTACTCACTCTCCCTTCTGCAGCACCCTTGCACTTGGATCTGTACTTTTTGTATATCTGTACTCTGATACCCACTTATATCCATAACCATAATTTATCCATTTATATTAATGTCTGAACTGTAAGCTCCTTGCAGGCAGACAGCATGTCTATCAACTCTGCTATATTGTACTCGCCCAATAATAACAAAAATTATGGTACTTCTTAAGCACCTACTATGTGCCAAGCACTTTTCTAAGGGCTGGGGTAATATAAATTAATCTGGTTGGACACAGTCCCTGTCCCACATTGGGCTCACACTCTAAATCCCCATTTTTTACAGATAAGGTAATTGAGGCACAGAGAAATTAAGTGACTTACCCAAGGTCACACAGCAGACATATGGCAGAGACAGGATTAGAACCCATGACTTTGGGCAAGTCACCTAACTTCTCTGTGCCTCAGTTACCTCATCTGTAAAATGGGGATTAAGACTGTGAGCCCCACGTGGGACAGCCTGATCATCTTGTATCCTCCCCAGTGCTTTGCACATAGTAAGTGCTTAACAAATGCCATCATTATTATTATTATGACCTTCTGACTCCTAGGCCGGTGCTCTATCCACTATGCCATGCTGCTTCCCAAGTGCTTAGTACAGTGCTCTGAACACAGTATGAGCTCAATAAATATGACTGATCATTTGATTAATATCCATTTATCAAGATCACTTTGGGACTGGACCTGGCTTGCAGGCTGGGCCTGGACAGGCTCCAAAATTAAAGCTCATGAAGGGCCTTAATAACAAAACAACAATAACAATAATAATAATAATAATTGTAGTATTTGTTAAGTGTTGACTATCTGTGCTAGGCCCTAAACACCAGTACTAAACACACCAGACCTAAACACCAGTGTAAATGCAGTGCAATCAGATGCACTAATAATTCTGGAATTTGTGAAGCATTTACTATGTGCCAAGAGCTGGGGTAGATACTACATAATCAGTTTGGACCCAGCCCCTATCCCACTAGGAGTTCATAGTCTAAGGTGTAGGGAGAACAGGTTTTTAATCCCCAGTTTTACAGATGTGGAAACTGAGGCACAGAGAAGCAAAGTGACTTGCCCAAGGTCATACAGCAGACAAGTGGTGGAGCCAGGATTGGAATCCAGGTCCTCTGACTGCCAGGTCTGTGCTCTTTGCACTAGACCGTGCTGCTTCTGTCACATAGAGGGCTCAGACAAACCTAGATGCACATACTCATAAAGACAAATATATACATATGAAAGAACACTTACATTTCACTCGTTGCTGGGGAAAGGACTTCTGTCTTTTCTCTTAGCTGAGCCCTCCCTCTAAAGTTCAAAAGAAAAATTCAGTCACCTGAAAGGTCAGCTCTGGGCCTGGCCTACTCCCTGCTCATCAGAGATTTCCCTTTGCAGCCTTTGAAGGGACAGAAGAGGGGAGAGTAGGTTTGGGAGCTGGAGGCCATCAATTAAACACAATCATCTTTCAGGACCCTGAGTGGGGAAACAGGTGGGTCCTCAGGGACAGATGCAGAGGTGGGGGCTGGCCTGGAATGCCCTCCCTCCGCACATCCGCCAAGCTAGCTCTCTTCCTCCCTTCAAAGCTCTACTGAGAGCTCACCTCCTCCAGGAGGCCTTCCCAGACTGAGCCCCCTCCTTCCTCTCCCCCTCCCTATCCCCCTCCTCCTTACCTCCTTCCCCTCCCCACAGCACCTGCTGTTTGTACGTATTTATTACTCTATTTTATTTGTACATATTTATTCTATTTATTTTATTTTGTTAATATGTTTTGTTTTGTTCTCTGTCTCCCTCTTCTAGACTCTGAGCCCACTGTTCGGTAGGGACCGTCTTTATATGTTGCCAACTTGTACTTCCCAAGTGCTTAGTACAGTGCTCTGCACACAGTAAGCACTCAATAAATACAATTGAATGAATGAATGAATGAAAGGGGAGCGAGGTGGAGAAAGGGAGAGAGGTAAAGAAGGGAGAGAGAGAAGAGGAGAGCAGGACAAGTCCCTATTTGACAAGGTATACCCCTGGCCTCCCACAGCCCTGTCCACCCTCTTGGCCCCCAATCAAATCCTCATTCTTCCCTCTATCCATCTGTGTACCTTTGATGCTTCTGGGGCCTGTTGGACTCTCAGATCCCCCATCCATGGGGCACGCCCATCCCTGGCTTTATTCCCCAAACTCCCTTTGGGCCTTGTCCTTTTTCTTGTTCCTCTTTGCTCTCTCACCTCAGAGACCTGATCAGGACGGCTGCCTGTTCCTAAAACGTCAGAGGGTGTCCAGGGGCTATCCAATGCAGACTGTATCAGGTTCTCCCAATCTCACGGACCTCTCCACCCCATCAAAATACCTTCCACACTTAGTCCTTGAAACCTCAGGGTTTTCTTTGTGTCCCGATGTGCCTCCAGGCCCGGGTACGAGTATGTGTGTGTGTTTCAAAGGGAGAGAGCAGGGTTTGGGGAAGGGAAAGGGCGACAGAAGGAGAGGAGAGGGAGGAAGAAAGGGGAGTATGGGGAGAAGGGAACATGCCAAGGAGAGTGAGAAACCCAAGGGAGAAAATAAAGTGAGAGGGCCGGTCTGAAGGTAGAGGAGAAGCGGAGGCCTGGAGGATGGGTGGGGGTGGTGGCGGTGTTTGGGTGTGTGAGTATGCGACTGTGTCTGTGCGTGTTTCCCTTTCTCCTCTTCCTCCTCCTCCTCTCTGATCTCTCCCAAAAGCAATCCGGCTGGCTCAGCCGGGTGGTGACTCTCCTCCTCCTCCTCCCCCTATTACGCTCCCCTCCCCGCCCCATTCCCCAGGTTCCTCCTACACCTTTCCCGAGGAACCAATGCCCGGCCCCTAGGGGAGCCACCTCCACTCACGTGGTATGAATCAGGGGCAGGTAAGTCCGGGGGTGGGGGTGGGGGGAGAGGCGGCCAAAGCCCAAGCGGGCTGGGTCCCTGCCATGATGCCAGAGGGAGAAAAAGCCTGAGCGAGGTGATCCGCCTCCACTCGGCCCTGGAAGGAACCAGGCCTCCGCAACAGGTAGCGCGGCCTGTCTCTTCGGTCTCTCTCTCCCTTTCCCCCGGACTCCTGGGTTCCCCCACCCCCACCCCCCGATCACTTAGGCCGGGGCACTTTTTCTTTTCCTGTTGGTTCTCTCTCCGGCCTCCTCCTCCCCTCCCCGCCCCCTGCTCTGTTGCTCTGTGTGACCTGTTCTCTCGATTGTAGCCCTTTCCCCTGTGTGGTCATGACGGCCTCTCGGCACAGTGACTCTCTGGTGCTGCTGTTTGGGGCAACTGCTGGCGCGCAGGGGGCTAAACTGGGCTCGGATGAGCGGGAGATAATTCTCTTGGTGTGGCAAGTGGTGGATCTGCACGGCGAGAAGGTAGGGACGGCGGCCCTCCACACCCCGGCCCCGGGGGTGATTGTGTCTGGGGGTGCGACTGTGGCGCAGACTGGGTGTGATTTGTGTTTATTTGTGATGCAATATAACTCAAGGGGACTCAGCGCCCCCAGGGCCCGGGGGCCTACAGAGCCTTATAAGGAGGGAGGCAGATTTTGTGTGTGTTGGGGGGTGGGGGGGTGGATTCCCCAGTATAATATCCAAGGCAAGGAGATGCGGTCCCTGCCCTCAAGGTGCTTCCCATCGTAATCCGGACTGTGATCTATTTAACTGTGATTGCGCCCTTTATGAGGCTGAAGGCAAGGCAGGAGGGGGCTTCCTGGGATTCCACCAACTTTGCCCTCCTTCTTCCTACCCTCCCACCCCCGGGTCTTATGGTGCAGAGGTCACCCTGGTCCATTCCATCTGGGCCCCCGATCTCCCCCCCCCCCCCCCCCCAAAAAAAAAAAACCCTAGCCTCAGAGTGCTTCCAGGTAGTGTGTGTGGGTTAAATGCCCAGGGGCCAGTCCCCAGCTGACCCTTGCTTCTTCTCTCTCCCCTCTTCTACTCTCTTCCTTCCCTCCCCCTGCCCACCCTGGGTCCAGGTGGGAACCCTGCACAAGTCTCTGGTGAGAGCAGACAACCCAGAGCTGAGCGAGTCGGTCAGGGAACTGAGTGGACTGAGCGCCGAGGGACTGGCCCATGCCGAACCCCTGGACAAAGTTCTGCAGCAGGTGAGGGGCTGAGAAAAGGATGGGAGGTGTGGCCAAGGTGTGTGTGGGGGAAAGGGGGCCGGGGGGTGGTGTTGCTGAGGCAGGGGAGCTCTGCTCTCTTAAATTCATTCCACTGTTGACCTTGAAAAAACTCATCTGGATGCTTCCCCATCCCCATCCCCTGGAGAGGAAGGATGTGATGCAGATGGGCAGCTGAGCATCTTTCTGGGGGAGCAGGGGCGATATTTCACTAATCCAGGCTTTTTCTCCCCTTTCTGTCTCTCATCCCTTTTCTAGAGAGGAGGATTGGGGGAGGGAAGCTTATCATGTCGTGGTGACTCAAATGGGTTCTTGGGTGAATCTGCTTATGGGATCCGGGCCCCAATTTTCCCCTCCCAAAGCCTGAGGGACAGTTCTTGGGGGTGGGAAGGAAGCTCTTTCTGGATCCTGTTGACCCAGAGAACTTGAGAGGTAAAGTACAGTTGTGAGTGAGAGGCTGGGAGTTGAGGGCCGGTGGCCAGATCTTGGCTCCATCCTGCCCCATGTTCATTCACCTCCCACACCCGAACTTCTCCCCCTTCCCCCGCCCCCCCCCCCCCCCCGAATGATGGCAGGGCGGGCCAGAGGGAGAACCCGCTGGGGCGGTAGGACTGGTTTAAACTTCGGGTGACACAGACGGCTTCTGGAGGGGGAGATTGGAAGGGAGGGTGTGGGTGTTGACACCGATGCCAGGGGTAGGTGGTGAAAATTTCCTAGGGTTGAAGTTGAGCAAATAATTTTTTTTTTCCATAGAACGAGGGCCAAAGGTGATCAATACTGTCAGGGGGTGGGGCGTGTGTGTGTGTTTTAGAAGGAAGAGGGAAGTATTGAGATCTGAAGGGACTCAGCCTCCCTCTTTACCCCAGACAGGGTCTAGCTGCTGCATGACCCCAATTTCCCAAGTACCTGTAGTTGGAAGTTGGGATGGGGGGGTCGGGGGGGAAGGGGGAGGTGTGGCTGTGGGATCCTGCAGGCATACAGGTTAGGGCCTGTCCCAGCTCCCGCGGCATCTGTAACTGCTTGGCTAGGTGGGGGGGAGTGGGGGGGAGGGGGGAGAGAGAAAGAGAGAGAGTGTATGTGTGTAGTGGTGGGAGAGGTGTTGCAGTGTTTACCTTCAGCACAGCATGCTTTTCTGTGACACCCAAAACTTTATGAGTTGTCAATATATTGATACAAAGTGACATTATGAGTAGTAGAAGAGATTCCAGTGGTCTGAGGCAATGTTACCTGGGAGTCTGGGTGTGGTGCTATGACCAGAGTGCCAGGTGTAGAATGGCGGGAGGGAAATGTTGGGGACTAGGTCTGGAGGAAAGTTTTGCTATGAGCCTGAATTCCAAACAGGCCAGTCGAAAGCAGCTTTTGCAGGGCTGGGCTCTCTGCTCCTGTGGATCTGTGGATCCAGTGTCTGTGGCTGTGTGAGCCTAAAGGCTGCTAGGCCTTTGCTTGATCTAGGGGCTTGTCTCTCGATCAGTCAGTGGTATTTATTGAGCTCTTAGTGTGTGCAGAGCACTGTACTAAGTGCTTGGGAGAGTATAACAGCACATCTGTCAGGCAGGTCCATGTGTTCAGTCCAGAAAAAGCTGATAATGGTTGGGGTTCTGTGGTTAGAACTGAAACCCTAGCCATGGCCTGTCTGCCGGGGATGTGGATGGATGGGATAAGGTCATTGTGGTGGACCAATCCTGATCTTTAGAATATAATAATTGTGATATTTGTTGATCATTTACTATGTGTCAGGCACTGTATTAAGCTCTGGGGTGGATACAAGCAAATCAGGTTGGACACAGTCCCTGTCCCACACAGGGCCCACTGTCATGAATATCGAACTGGGACCTCCCCCCTCTTCCTTGGGGGGAGTGGGTGGTGGTTCTCACCCATGGCTTTGAGAGGGGAAAGCCTGGGGGTTAAGCACTGAGATGTCCTTGTCCCTACCATTGTCTCCTAAAGGGGAGCTCCCATTTTCCACCCATGCCCCTAACCCACCCAAGCACACCTAAGGGAAGAAGACTGGGAGTCAGGGCTGGCAGAGTAAGGGTCAGAACTGGAGGTCAAGGGTAGTTGGTGCAAGGCAGTAAGGGATGACTTAGCTTGGAGCAGAAAAGAGTGAAATCTTCCCAAGGTGAACCCATACAATTTCTGCATGTGCCTCCCTCCCTCTCCCTCTTCCCTCCCCCTGCCACACACATACTGATTGGTGGTCTGGACATCTTGTTTGGAGGCAGGGATGAGCCAGATGACCTTTGAGAGACTTGCCCCTGGAGCACAGGGGCATGGGGGACAGGAAGTCCCAACTCTACCAGTGGCCTGCTATATAACCTTAAACAAGGACACAAGGTTTCTGAACTTCAGTTTCCTCTTCTGTACAATGGGAATAAGGTACCTGATGTTCTTACTTAGACTGTGGGCCCTGTGAGGGACAGGGACTGTCCTATCTGATTATCCTGTTTCTATCCCAGCACTTAGCATAGTGTTTGGCTATGCACATAGTAATTGCATAATAAATACCATTATTACTGTTATTTTTTAAGGTATTTGTTAAGCACTTACTATGTTCCAGTCACCGTACTAAGTGCTGGTGTAGATAGATAATCAGGTTGGACATAGTCCATGTCCCACATGGGGCTCCAAGTTTTAATCCCCATTTTACAGATGTGGTAATGGAGGCACAAAGAAGTTATGTGACTTGCTCAAGGTCACACATCAGATAGGTGGTGGAGCTGGAATTAGAACTCAGGTCCTTCTGACTCCTGGGCCCATGCTCTATCAACTAGGTCACACTGCTTCTCATTATTATTGTCCCACTCAGGCTGGCTTCGCTTCTCCTCTGCTCCAATCTGCCTGAGAGGAGGGGATTTGTAGTGACGATTACAAATCTGTGGGTTTGAAGGAATCATGAATTTAGTATGCAACATGACTATCATCCTGGAGGCCCCAGTAGTGCTCCAACTGAGATAACCATTCCCTTCCTGCCTAGAGGGGTGAGTCCTAGGCAAGGAGTCAGAACATCTGGGTTCTATTTTGGGTCCTGTCCCTGTGTTGCATGGCTTAGGTTCTCCAAACCTCAGTTTTCCCAGGTGAGTCTGGATTTGTTCCTGGTCTTTAGACTTGTACCTTCCTGAGGCCATCTCCTCTCTCTCTTCCTCCTCCCTCCACTGCCTTCAGCTAGCCTTGCAATTAAGGCTTAGAAGGCTGTGAGATCCAAGATGGCAAGTGAAATATTTCCTTAGGGTGAACCTGAATATACTCTAGTTGGCCAGTTCCCAGCCTCTCTGCCATGGAATTTTTCCATCTATCAGCTCCTTACTCAGTGACTGGGTCTCTAGGTCCCCTTGCCTTCTCCCTCTGCACAAGCCAATCTCTAATAATCCCCAAGATCCCACTGGAGATGGGTCACCATGTCCAGAAACAGTGGGAAGGTTGGGATGACTTGGGAGGACCCTGCCAATGGTAGGTGTCTTTGAAGCTCATTGTAGGAGTTTGGAGGAGGCTGGGACACTCACTGACTCCCCCAAGACTTCCGAGTCGCATAGTGGGTGTGTAATTTGAACACTGAGCTCTTCTTGTGCCCCTGCTTCTTTTGAGGACTGGTGACCTGGATGGGCCTCTTGGGGTAGGAGGAAAGACTGGCAAGTGTGAGATTTTGGCCTGAATTCAGCCAAGTGGAGGGGGCCTGGGACAAGACAACTCAGGTGGAGATGGTGGCAGATGGGACTGGTCGGTGTCTCCTTTGCCCCAGGCTCCCTGAGGGAGTTTGAGCTGCCCTTGCCTAATCTTTCCTTGGCAGTCAGAATGGCTTCCCTGTCTGATTTCAGCAGAGATAGAGGACTCTCTCAGAGTGTGGAGGAGTGTGCCCTTATATCTGCTACTATAAAGGCTAACTATTTGGGGTCTCTGCAGAAAGTAAGAAGCTCCTACTCCCATGTCCTTCCATAGTCACAGGTCTCTTCCAAAAGAGGATCCTGTCCTGGATTCTGGGGAGGTTCCTGATCCTAGTGGGGGTCATGGTTACTTAAGATCCCAGTATATTTCTCCACCAGAGCACACCCTCTTCCCTCACTCTGCTCCCTCTCAGATGAGGAAAATAACAAGAGAAACCACCCCAAATTATGGAAAATGCTGTCCAAGTCTAAGCCTCTCCTGTCCCCACTCAGAAGGGCAAGTTTTGCTGTTTTCTCGGAAAATTCCTCCCATCTTTCCCAGAGTGCCCTCCTTTCTCCGCTCCCCTCTGTAGCTTGCGGTGGTTTCCCTGGCCACTTTCCTTAGGTGGTGGGCATGGAATTCAGCTGGAGGAAATGGAGGTAGCAGGTGGGAAAGGGTGAGCAGCCGGGTCCTGACAGTCTAGTCTCTGTCTCTGGAAGTTAGTAAGGGTTTGTTTGGGGGTGGGAGTTGGGAGGGAGATGTTTCTGCTGGGAGAAACCATTGCTACCTGTCTCTGCATTCCCCTTCCATAATCACTCCCCTCCCGCGACCCCAGTCCATCAGAAACCTACAGTAGAGCCAGTAGCAGCAATGCTCCTGTCTTTAGGGGACAGGAAGGAACCCTAACTGAGGATGGAGAAAGGGCTGCTCTTGCCTTAGGGAGACAGAAGACTCCCAGCTCTTCCTTCCCCCTTACAAGTCAGGAGCTCTTAGGACTGCCCAGGACATTTAGTGGTACAACATCAGAGGGTAATTGGTGGGCATGGAGGGGTTGGGGGAGAAATCCCCCAGTTGGATCAGTGGGGTAGGAGGAGATGACATTCACAGGCTCCTGCCATATGGGAAACTGCTAGTGCAGGGTTGTGGGCAGAGGGGCTGCTTCGCCCTTCAGCTTTGCTGAGCACATGCAGCCCTGTCCTGCCCCCCACCCCTCTCCAGGCCCTTTGCTCTCCTCCACCAACGCATCCACAAACCCTCCACCTGCAGACTGAGGTGCTGCCGTGGGAGGCAACACCCTGGCGGCTGGGGTGGTGGCTGCATGTCCAGGCCCGTCCAGGGCACAGCCAGACAAGTGAGTGGGAGGGGAGTGGTGGCTGTTTCATCAGGGCAAAGCAGAGGGGCTGGTTCATGGGGCCCTGGGTTCCACTTTGGACGGTTGTCTGGCTCCGTCTCTGTGTCAGCACTCTCTCCACTAGCCTCACCATTATCCAAGCAGACCAGTGTGTGGATTGGGTAGCCCTGTCCGCTTTCCCAATTTCCTTTTCCTCCAGTTTATCAGAGTAGAGTAGGGTACCTCCTCTGGTTTTTGTGCTGGGCAACAGTCATCTGTGGGGTGGGGGAGGGGGAATTTCAGACCACTTGGGTTCTGTATGCAGCCTTGCCATGAGAGACTAAGCCATTGCTCCTTGGCATCAGTCCATATTGAGTTGTGTGTGTGTTTTGCCCCATCCTGAGGGAGCACTCTGGGGACCTAGCCCTTGAAATTTTGACAGTTGAATGGGGGAGACTGGGCAGACTCACAGATCCAGTCATGTAGTTCACAAAACCTGAGTAGAATCATCAAACTCTACCCACATCATTACAGGGATCTCTCTAAATAAATGCTCAACCCAACCAGAATGCAGATTCTTGTGCAGATTAGGGTTCTCAACCCCCTTGAGCTGTTGGAGGAGGAAGGGCAATTTTGGGAGTCGCTGCTGTGATCGCACCTAAACTGGCATCATTTCTTCCTGTGTGAAGTAACCAGCCCGATTCTCTGCTTCCCCTCCCGGCCTTTGCTAGGCAGAGAGGGCAGTCAACTCCTCCACCTACATTCTTGACATCTGGCCCCAACCCATCCATCTGCCTGTTAGTCCTCTGTGGCTCTTAATGTGGCTACTGAGTGTTATGGGCCCAGAGCTAGGAGTCCTGCTGGGTCCCAGACCCAGGAGTCCTGAACTGCCAGGCAGCATCCATTATTCTTCTTTCCTGAGAGTCTAGTCATGCAGTTGGGATTCCAGCTCAGGGAAAGGGAGCCGAGCTGAACTTCAAATCAAGCCTCAGCATCCTCACAAGCCCTTTGGCTCTGTTGCTTTCCTCCCTTCCTCTTCTGCCCGCCCCCGAATCCTGGGCTTTCACTGTAGCCCATGAGCCCCTCTGTGCTGAATAAACACCAGCCTGGGCACTGCTATTGATCAATAGGCTTGGGGCTAAAGATCAAACTGCCTAGGAGGGTTCGTCCTTCACCTGAGGGGGAGTTGCTGGTGTGTGTGTGTGTGTGTGTGTGTGTGTGTAGGGGAGGACACATTGCTGATAACCCATGATGGGGGATGAGGGAGGTTGGGGGCTGGTTTGGCTTTATCCGCTGGACATCCATCACAGAGGAAGAGACTGAGATTAGACCTGAGCAAGCAGCCCTACTCTGGGTGGGCTTCCGGGGGCCTGTGAATTGGGAGGGTGTGGTATGTCGCAGAGAGCACACAGATGTTTGGGTATGGACTGAGTGCTAGGTGGGCATTCCCAAGCAGGAGTCATGGGGAATAAAGCCCAGAGACTGACATCTGGTCAGTTCCCAGCAAACACTATCTACTGGGGCCCCTGGCCTTTAGGGTGCTGCCACAGAGAACTGATTGCCCCACCTGTTTGCAGCCCCAAATGGTTGGTCCACCAGAGCTATTAGGCTAAGTGGTCCTAATGGACCCCTCTTCCCATAAAGCAAAGTCTCAGTTGGTCCCAAAAGAGCACAAGAGTCAATCTGATCCTCTCAAAATCATGTTTAAATTTTATGGTGGGAAAACCCTCCGGGTGTCCAGGTGCTGATTGACTCAGGCACCGGTCACCTCGGGGCCGCTTGGGAAAACCCTGTGACCCGTTACACACAGTACCATACTGACTCAAGTGGCCTCCCTGGATTTCCTATGGGTCCGGGGCCTCCCTAGCCACATTTGGAAGGTTTGGCAGAGGGCTTGTGGCAGGAGCAGGGGGTAGTATGACCTCAACCCCAGGGTCATTTGTAGTCCCAACTCTGTTTGGGACCCTCGTGAGTTTCCAAGTTCTGTTCAGTGTGGTCACTCCTTTAGGACTATGAATAAAAGCAATGGGGGTGGGGGTGGGGGGGCATACCAGACTAGATCATTCCTGGCCCAAGAACCCTAATTTCTAGCCTGTGTGGAGGGGTTCTGATAGAACCTGATCCCCAGCAGAGTTGGCCCTTCCTATCTTGAGGGCATGCATACTCCAGAAAGTTAATGCGGATGGCTCTTTGGGGCCGGAGCAGTCTTAAACTGAGCACTGGGGCCCTGGGGCAGGGGAAGATCGGTTGCAGCAGTGGGAACCTCTGTCCCGGGGCAGAGAGTCCTACAGAGGAGGGCAGTAAGTGGGGTAGAACCCAGAGACAAGTTTGCCTCCTCTACTGAGCGCTCTGGCTAGGACCAGGGTTTCTGTCCTGTCTCCTCTGGTCTTCAGAGCAGAGCTGTTTTCTGTTGCAGACTACAGGCTGAGGCCAGAGGAGTCTCCAGAACAATAATGATAGTATTTGTTAAGCACTTATTCTGTGTCAAGCACTGTTGTAAGCGCTGGGGTAGATACAAGTTCATCAGGTCAGACACAGTCCCTGTCCACATGGGGCTCACAGTCCAGAAGGGACCCCAGCTGGCAGCAGGGGGTTGGAGCAGCCTCTTGTTCTTCTGCCCCTAGATCTGTAAACCTAATTGGATCTCTGAGAAGGGGAGCAGGTGTACCAAGACCAGTCCAGACCCCTGGAGTCCAATGATGGGCCAGGCTGATTCTGATCTGAACCCAAGGCAGCGGGGTGGGACCACCTGAAATCGGACAACTCTGGGGCACAAAGAGAGGCAATGACAATTACTCAGCTCCCTGGGATGCCACTAGCTAGGGTGGATGGGGGGAAATCAGTGAGGAGGGGGGAACTGAGCACTATAATCCTAGTTCTACTCTTGATGTATTGTGTGAGCCTGGACTAACTCTTTAGTCTCTCTCTGAGCCTTGTTGTTCCCACTTGTAAAATGGAGTGGCAATCTCGGGCCCTCTGCTCCTTCTTGCCAAAGAGGGGAGAGGTGAGGAGTGGGATCATGGGAATCTGGTGCTCAGTAGAGCAGTATCCAGGCTAGGCCTGGACTGAGAAGGGGTGGCCCACCCTACTCCCTGTCCACTGTCAGGTAGGCCGGACCCTTGAATCTCTCAGGTTGTCTGGGGTTGTGCACAGAACCCTTGGGAAGGATGGTTGTGATCCTCTCTCCTGGGCAGGGGATTATAGGGTGGAAGGCTCTTGAACCCTCCTGCCTAGGCGGTTTAATTGTTGTGTTAACAGATGCCACACTTTTTATTAGGTGCAGACCCCTTGAGAGCTGAATGTTGAAGGCTAGTGTTGGGCCTCTTTACTAAGGTGTAAAAGGTCCCCTTCCTCCCCTTTTCCCAACTTATGTAAGCAGGAGACGGGGGAATGAGGAGCCCTCTGAACCGGGGACTTGGTATGGGTCCCTGCTGAACTGAAGGAAGGATTCATGATACCTGTCACACTGCTGGTTGAATCAGATTGGGGGGAGGGTGAAGGTTGGCTCTGCACTTAGGAAGTGATCCTGGTGTGAGTTGAGGTCACTTGTAAGTTCAATTCATTCCCCTAGGAGGATTTCTCTCCCAGGCTCTGAATCAACTCACTCCAAACAGACAATCCAGTGGCTTCTTGCTCAGGTGACTCCTCCTCTACCCCCATCATCATCAATGGCATTTATTGAGTGCTTATTGAGTGCAGAGCACTGCACTAAGTGCTGTGGAGAGTACAATACAGCAGAGGTGGTAGACACATTCCCTGCCCACAACCAGCTTACGCTCCAGGGGCCTAGAAGTGAGTATTGGTCTGGGTAGCTGTTCCTTGCTCCTTCCAGAATGAGTCCCTGTCACCCAACAGGCTGCCCTATGAAGGGGAGCTTAAATAGGCCGTTGAGCACGGGGGTAGGTCAGGAATGGGTGTGGAGGTGGTGGAGGGATACTGTTTCTACTCAGGCTGGAGGGGTTTCTATTGAAAATGTCACACAGCTGGGTGCTCCCCTCCCCCTGTCCTTGCTCACTGCTTGCATATTGTGCATTCTCAGGAATGTTTGACCAGTGACTCTGCCACCTCCTTGAGATAAAACTGCCCTGAGAGGGGAAGGCTGGGGGTGGGGTAGGGTGCTCATTCTAGCCTTGGGGCTGGTGATGCAGAGTGGGAGAGCCCTCTCTACTGATCAAAGATCACAGACCCTCAATTTCCCTCACCCAGAACAGGGTCTGTAGACACATGAGGGGTAACCCACAATCTCTGGTCTGGAGGTAGGAAAATTGCAAGAGTCAAGTGGGCAAATCCAGGGTCCCTGCCAGTTTTAAAGAGGGCCAAACGGGGAGGTTCCTCTAGGTGGCCCCGTTTGACCACCAGTGCCTCCACCACAACTGCTTCTGGACAGCCAATTTGATTTTCCTCTCTCCCCCCCTCAGGCTGAACTGTGGGAGGCTCCTTTTTCAGTGGGACTGGTTTTTCTCAGACTAAGTCTTGGTTTCATTGGGGCAGGCACGTGAGGGCTGCTGATCACAGCAACCAAGGCTGGCGTCCTCATCCCGCCGCCCTCCTTCTCATCTCCCCCCGCACCCCCACCATGTGCTGCTGGGCAAACGTTCAGTGCTGCACACGGATCTTGTCTCATCAAAATGTGCCCCTCCCCGCCCAAATCCCCCCTTCCTCATCTCCCTCTGCCAGGGAAGCCGCAGAATCCTGTCCAACCAGTTTTTCAGCTTTGGATGTTCAAACTTTCCATGTACTGTTTCCGCCTCTCCACGCTTTGCAGCTCAGCTCCCTGGTGATTAGTGTGCTGGGTGGGGACAGGACTACTAAGTCCATGGAGGCTCTTTTTCTCACCCACCCTGCCAAGCAGAGTCTCTTCCCCACCATCTCTTGCAGCCAGGCCCAGTCCAGGCAGAAGGGCTAGGCAAGCAGATGGCAAAGCTGCGGGACGCTGAACTCAACCCCTTGGGGGAGAGGGTCATGAGGATTTAACTTTGTGGTATTTGTGAAGCGCTTACTGGGTGCCAAAGCACTGCTAAGTGCAGGGGTCTATATAAGGTAATCATGTCGGATATAGTCCCTGCCTCATGGGAGGCTCATAGTCTAAGGGGGAGGAAGCCAAAGAAATAAGTCAATTGGTGATTCCAGTTGCTAGCCTTGGCCACCAGAGGAGTGGACACGGACATGAGTGAGCACCTGGGAGCCATTGGCATGGCCTTCATTTGACCAAAATGTGTTCTTGTTGTTCTGGGGGGGGGGGGGGTGTGTGTGTGTGTGTGTGTGTGTGTGTGTGTGTGTGTGTGTGTGTGTGTGTGTGTGTGTGTGTGTGTGTGTGTGTGTGTGTGTGTGTGTGTGTGTGTGTGTGTGTGTGTGTGTGTGTGTGTGTGTGTGTGTGTGTGTTGGGGGCGGGGGTCACTCACAATTGTATGGTTTCTCTCCAGACTTGTCTGCTTCTTTTCTAAGTACAACACACAACAGACTGAGCCCCCTCCTTCCTCTCCCCCTCCTCCCCCTCCCCATCCCCCCCGCATTACCTCCTTCCCCTCCCCACAGCACCTGTATATATGTATATATGTTTGTACGTATTTATTACTCTATTTTATTTGTGCATATTTATTCTATTTTATTTTGTTAATATGTTTTGTTTCATTGTCTGTCTCCCCCTTCTAGACTGTGAGCCCGCTGTTGGGTAGGGACCGTCTCTATATGTTGTCAACTTGTACTTCCCAAGCGCTTAGTACAGTGCTCTGCACACAGTAAGCGCTCAATAAATATGATTGAATGAATTAATTAATTTGGGGAAATTGATCCATCAGTGGTATTTAAACACTTACTGCTTTCAGAGCACCCTACTAGGCGCTAGGGAGAATGCAGTAAATACAATCCTTGCCCTCAAGGAGCTTACAGCCTAATGAGGGAGACATATTGAAATGAATTATGGGTGGGTTGGGGGGGGGTGGAGAAGCAGCAGGGTACAGGGAAATGTACATAAGTGCAGTGGGTTTGGGGTGAGTTCCCAAGTGGTTTAAGCACTTTTCACTTGAGGCACCTTTCTGTCTATCACCATTTTCCCCTCCCCGGTACACTCTGGATCAAAGCAACAGCAGAAACTACTGGACTTTGAAAGACCCACTATGTGGGTCAGGATAAAACTCTTTGGGCTGGGGCAGGAGGGACACACGGAAGGGCCTTGGGGCTTAAGGGGAACAGAGGGCTCCAGGATTCATGCCTCCACCTGCCTCCTCTCCCTTGGGCAGCCTTGGGAAACCCTCTGGCCCAAGTGGGGAAGGAAGGTTAAGTTTACCAGAAATCTGGTTACTTGATTGCGGGGGGGGGGGGGGGGGGGGGGGGGCAGGGGGTGGAGGGAGCCAAGGGGGACAGAGTGTGAAGAGGAGGGAGGGAGGGAGGGGACTTGATTGCCACCCTCCACTGGTGCCCCACCCTAGGCATTCGCCCAGGCCAGAGGGCTGGGTGAATAATAATAATAATTGTGGTATTTGTTAAGTGCTACTATGTGCTAAGTATAGTACTAAGCTCGAGGATACAAGATAATCAGATCCCATATGGGGCTCACAGTCAAGGAGGAGGAGGAAGAATGGGTATTGACTCCCTATTATGCAGATAAGGGAACTGAAGCGCAGAGAAGTTAAGTGACTTCCCCAAGGTCACACAGCAGGTAAGTGGCAGAGCCTGGATTAGAACCCAGGTAGCCACTGTGTTGTTGGCTACCAGTGTTGTTGCCACTTGAGCCCAGTGGCAATGGACATGAGTGAGCATCTGGTAGCCAGTGGCAATTGAGCGCAGTTCATTCATTCAATCAATCAATCAATCGTATTTATTGAGTGCTTACTGTGTGCAGAGCACTGTACTAAGCGCTTGGGAAGTACAAGTTGGCAACATATAGAGACAGTCCCTACCCAACAGTGGGCTCACAGGTTAGAAGGGGGAGACAGAGAACAAAACCAAACATTAACAAAATAAAATAAATAGAATAGATATGTACAAGTAAAATAAATAAATAGAGTAATAAATATGTACAAACATATACATATATACAGCTGCTGTGGGGAAGGGAAGGAGGTAAGACGGGGGATGGAGAGTGGGGGCGAGGGGGAGAGGAAGGAGGGATTCATTCAATCGTATTTAGTGAGCGCTTACTGTGTGCAGAGCACTGTACTAAGCGCTTGGGAAGTACAAGTCAGCAGTTCATTCATTCAATCGTATTTATTGAGCGTTTACTGTGTGCAGAGCACTGTACTAAGCACTTGGGAAGTACAAGTTGGCAACATATAGAGACGGTCCCTACCCAACAGTGGGCTCACAGTCTAGAAGCAGGCTCAGAGTAGAGAAGCAGTGTGGCCTCATGGATAGAGCCTGGGGCTGGGAGGCAGAAGGACCTGGCCTCTAATCCCAGCTCTGCAACTTGTCTGCTGTGTAACCTTGGGCAAGTCACTTCACTTATCTGTGCCTTAGTTATCTCATCTGTAAAATGGGGATTAAGACTGTGAGCCCCATGTAGGACATGGACTATGTCCAACCTGACTACCCTGTATCTACACCAGCACTTACTATAAAAATGCCATTTTTTTAAAAAAAGAGGGCTGGGGCAACCTCCTGGTGCTGGTGGCAATGGGGAGGGGGAGGCTTGTTGTGGAAAATTGGAATTTGACTTTCATTTGTTTTTGTTTTTTCCCCCTTTCTATCCTCCCACTCCAGGGGCAGGTGTGGGGAATGGGAGGTGCTCATGCTTCCTAGGCCAGCATCTCCCTACTGACGCCGTCATGTCTGGTCATGTGTTTAGCATCTTAGGCAGGGCTGGTGCTGCCTTTGCTCTTCCTTTTCAGCTGATATCTATCTGATCCTGTCATTCTCCTCCTCAGACCCCTCCAGGAATTCTGTTGGCACTTCCAAATCTAAACTTCAGACTGCACCACCCTCCACCCTAAGCCTTCTCTCCTAGCAGGTGGCCTAGTGGAAAAAGCCTGGGCCTGGGAGTCAGAGGATCTGGATTCTAGTCCCAGTTCCGCCACTTGTCTGCTGTGTGATCTTGGCCAAATCACTTCACTTCTCTGTGCCTCAGTTCCCTCATCTGCAAAGTGGGGATTCAATCCCTGTTCTCCCTCCTACTTAGATGTGTGCCCCATGTGGGACCTGATTATCCTGTATCTCCCCCAGTCTGATCTGACCGTATTGTGTCTACCCCTGTGCTTGGTACATAGTAAGCATTTAATACATACTGTTATTATTATTGTTATTATTATTATTATTACCTAACTGCTCTCATCTCACATTCCATCACAACTCATGTACTCTGTTCCAGCCAAAGCAACCTGCCCCCATTAGCGTACCATTGCATAAGCTGTCCCTGCTCCTTTCCTTAAATCCTAAAGTCCTGTCCTTCCATCATGGGGCAGAGCAAATTAGAAGCAAATCCTAGACTAGGTTGGAACTAAGCCTGGGCAGGAATGAGGAAGCCACAGGCCCAGCTTTCTCCTGGAGAGAGGTGGTCCAAAGAGGCCGAGAGGCTAGGGCAAACCTTGGCTCTGAACCTCCTCTGCTCTACCCTGCCCCAGAACCGGGACATTTGACCACACAGCAGGGACTCCTTTAATGGTCAGTCCTTGGCCCCAGGCAAGGGGACAAATGACATGAATCAGTAATTGGGCCCTGCCGATGATGCCCCTCTGACCCTCCCTCGGGCAGGGTGCCGCTGTGGAAAGCTAGTCAGGATGTCATCCGGCCCAGCTGGCCTTGTCTTTGCTCCCCACTGCTCTCGCGCTCCACATTGTCCTGAGCCCAGAATGTCCCCCCTCTCCCCTCCTGCAGTTCAGCCAGCTAGTGGCCAGTGACTTGAAGCTGCTGGGACGGAGCTGCTACACCCTTTGCACTGATGGCCCACTGCTCATCCGGCAAGCGCTGCACCCAGAAGCCTCCAAGAAGGTAGGCCCTGGGAACCTGGGGACGGGGTGGGGCGGGGAGCCTGGGCCCTGAGGGGCAAGGGGCAGGAGGGGAGAGACAGTTGGGGCTGGTGCCCAGCCTTAATGGGAGCATGAAGGAGACTGTTTGATCAAGGACCTGTCTGTCCCCTTGTCGCTCCCTGCAGAACCTGGTCCTCTCCGATGACTTCTTCTCTTTCCATGACCTGCGCAAGGAGTTTCACACCCAGCACCCAGAAGCCGGCCCCCCTCACAGTCTTACCCTTCACTCCATGGCTGATTGTATCCTCAGTGAACCCTCAGGGGGGCTGGCGGGGGCGAGGGTGTTTGTCCTTAGCTTAAGGGTTCACCCACCAGGCTTAGTGGTCTCTGTAGTTTATCTGGACAGCGAGGCTGGCTTGGTCAGGAGAGTTTCTCTGGCACTTCGCTGGGAAAACTGAGTCTGAGTGGCCCACTGAGTCTTGGGCAGAGCTGAAATTTCCAAAAAAGGGAGTTATCTTCCCCCCTCACCTGCCCCCCAGCCTAGTTCTTTGTCCACCAGTCTTTGAGCCTATGCTCTGCCCCTTCAGAGCCATCCTACCCCCCATCTTTCAAGCTCTGGGATTGCTCCCGATTCTCCATCCCCCCCCCCCCCCCCCCTTCATCACCCCAGTCATATTTCTGGAGGGACTCTTCCTTCACCTGCTCCCACCAGACCTGAGCCTGGGAGCTGACACGGATGCAGCAGAAGATGACTTTGGGGTGTGGGACGTGAGGATGATGGTGGCAATTTTCCACAGTCTGCGCTCCAAGGACCATGGTGAATGGTGGAAAGGAAACGGGGTTGGGGCCTCATCTCCCAGCATTTGGAAGCTCACTCGACCCTCTCCCCATGACTCGTCTTCACACCTCTGTGACCTTCCTCTCTTCCCTGTCCCTGCCATCCCATCTCACATAGGCACCAACGATGGATTTACTGAGCCCGAGACAGTGAACTACAAATATGAGACTGGCCCTTGGTGAGATTTTGCTCTGTTCTCCCTGGGGGTTGGTGGGGGAAGGAGGAAGGCCACAGAGGGCAGGTAGGGGGTGTCCTGTTGTGTTTGGCCACCCATCTGCCCATGCTAAGCAGTTGCTGGATCTGGGCAAGTCTGTCTGACTCTCATGGACTGGTCCAAGAGGATGGCAGAGGAGAGGCAGGGCTCACTGGGGGGAGCAGGAGGGCTGGGTTAGGCAAGGGGGAGGGGTAGCCCAGGTGGGTAATGGGGAGCCTGCAGGAGTGTAGAGCTCCCTATCCAATGATGATCCTAGAGGAAAGGGTAGCCTTGTCAGACTGATATCCCCCACTCCTTCCCCTTCCAAGCAGCAGTAAGTCTGAGGCAGTGGACAATGAGACTGTGATCCGGGCAAGGGGGCTGCCTTGGCAGTCATCTGACCAGGACATTGCGCGTTTCTTCAAGGGGCTCAACATTGCCAAGTGAGTGATTGGGGCAGGGGAGTGGTGAGGGTTGGAGTGGTGGGAGAGGGCCGGGGGGGGGAAGAGGCAGGACACACACACCAGGCCCCAGCCTCCCGCCCATCATCCAGTTGCTCTCGTACCTATGCCGCCAGAGGCCTGGGAGAGAGTCCTTGTGCCTGGGTCTCAATGCCAGGTGTCTGCGTGGATCTTTGTGTCACTTGGCTGGGGTTGGGGGCAGTCTCTGCTTCCTGTTCCTGGGTCTCTCGGGAGTCAGGCAGATGACAGCAATGGGTGGTGCCCGTGTCTGAAGTAATTGGATCTCTCTGGTGTCAGGGGAGGCGTGGCGTTGTGTCTGAATGCCCAGGGCCGCCGGAATGGAGAGGCCCTTGTTCGCTTTGTCAACTCTGACCACAGAGACTTGGCCCTGGAGAGGCACAAGCACCACATGGGAAGCCGCTACATTGAGGTGGGGAAAAGATGCCTGGTTGGTGGTGTGGGGGTGTGTGGGGGGACAGAGTGGGGGAGAGGGTGGGAGGGGAGAAGAGAGGAAGCGAGGCATCGGTTGGGGAGATAGCATTGGGAACGAGAACTGGTCGGGAAAGAGTGGCACTGCCAACTTGATATCATGTGCCACCTCCCTCTACCATCCCTTATCCACCTGGTCTCTGTCCTCTCCCCCTGCTGACTCACTCACTAGCAATTTCCATAAGGAGTCGCAGGGGTTGGGCTGGGGGAAACAAGGGGAGCGGGGACCAGTGGGAGCTGGAAACTTCCTTCCACCCACCCCATGCATCGCTGCTGTCTGATGTTACAGGTCTACAAGGCAACAGGGGATGAATTCCTGAAGATCGCAGGGGGTGAGTGAGTGTTTTGAGCGGTGGGAAAAGCACCGCAGTCCTTCAGTCATGCTGGTCAGGAACAGCCCAGCTGTGGGGGATACGTGGACTCCAGGGAATCGGGTGATGCCAAGGAGGGGCTAAGGATAGAATAGGGTTAAAGCTGAGTTACCCCGCAGTCTATCTCTCCATTTTCCCCCCTCCCTCCCCCTCCACCCCTTCCCCTTTCCTCACCTTCCTCTGGGCCCCTGATGCCTGTCTTCCCTTTCATACTTTCCCCTCCCTAGGCACATCAAATGAGGTGGCCCAGTTCCTATCCCGGGAGAACCAGGTGATCATTCGCTTGCGGGGGCTGCCGTTCTCGGCCACACCAGACGATGTGCTGGGCTTCCTGGGGCCCGAGTGCCCGGTGACAGGTGGCCCTGAGGGTCTGCTCTTTGTCCGGTACCCGGACGGGCGGCCCACGGGCGATGCCTTTGCCCTCTTTGCCTGTGAGGACGCGGCCCAGAGCGCGTTGCGGAGACACAAGGGCATCCTAGGCAAACGATACATCGAACTCTTCCGCAGCACCGCTGCCGAGGTGCAGCAGGTAATGCCCACCTACCCTCCCTCTGCCCCCTGCCGGCAGAGCCTGGCCGCCCGCCCCCATCCCCTGCTGGCCGGAGCACAGTGGCTGAGGCGCCATGTGTGATGATGCTACTATGCCTCCTGGAGTTCCACCCCCACTGGGGTGCAGCAGGCGATCAGGGTCAAGGGGGACTGGGCCGGCGACTTGCAGCAGAGACCGGCAGAGATGGAGGCCCTCCCTGGCCTGCCTCACTCTGCCTTGCCCGGCCTGGCCCGGGACGTCTCCGGCAGGTTCTGAACCGCTACCTGTCGGCACCACTGATTCCGACGCTGCCACCCCCCTTGTTGCCTGTGCTGCCCCCGCCGTACGCGCTGGCGGGCAGCTGTGTGCGGGACTGCGTGCGGCTGCGAGGGCTGCCCTACACGGCCGGCATTGACGATGTCCTGGACTTCATGGGTGAAGCCACGGCTGACATCCGGCCCCACGGTGTCCATATGGTGCTCAACCAGCAGGTGAGGGAGTGCCCTCCTCACCCCACCCCACCCCCATCTCAGATCCAGCCTCTCATGATGGTTGGGGAGAGGGCAGGGCAGGGCATTGCGGGGCACCTCGATTGACCTGGCCCACGGGCCTTAGGCCAGACCAAGGGAAACATTAGGCAAGACAGGGAGTCCTACCTCCCCTCCCCCATTTTGGGCCTCCTCCCCAGATGATGATGCACAGGGCTCATGCAGTCCAGCTGTGGGTCAGGCTGGGTACAGGCTTGGCTAGGGCCTCATTTCCAAGCTTGCAGTCTTTCAGATTGTGCTGGCTCCTCAGACTCCCCAGGTCCAGAAATCTGGAAGAAATGAGAGTGCCTGCTTAGGGGACAGGCTAAGCCCTGACCTCCTGCCTCTTGTCCTGTGACTCCCTGTCTCCACATCTCTCGTGCGTAGGGCCGGCCGTCGGGTGATGCCTTTATCCAGATGAAGTCTGCAGAACGGGCACAGGTGGCGGCCCAGCGCTGCCACAAGAAGATGATGAAGGAGCGCTATGTGGAGGTGTTCCCCTGCTCCGGGGACGAGATGAGTCTCGTGCTTATGGGAGGTTCTCTGAACCGCAGCGGCCTCTCCCCACCACCCTGCAAGCTGCCATGTAAGTGATGGGCCTGGGCCCACCCCTCCCTTCCTCTCCCCCCTCTTCCTCTCTCTCCCTCCCACCAGCCCAGTTAATGCTGTGGATCCCTGGGAGAACCACAGACTAGGAGCCGGAGACAGGGAGGGTTGGAGGCCAGAGGAGCTTTGGCTGTGTAGTGCCATAGGTGGCCCATCAGCCCGTCGGTTGGAGAAGAGCGTTTCATTTCTATCTCCTCTCCCCTCTTTCCAGGTCTGTCCCCTCCCACCTATGCTACTTTCCAAGCTGCCACAGCCATGATTCCAGCAGAGGCTGCTGCTGCTGCTGCGCTGTACCCTTCGCCGGCTCTGCTTCCCACGGCCCGAACCCCCCAGGCCCCTGCCACTGCCCCCACCTCTGTGGCCTATTACCCAGCACAGGCCACTCAGCTCTACATGAACTACACAGCCTACTACCCCAGGTAGAGTGAGGGAGCAGCCAGGACACCTAGGGAGGGGAGTAGAAGGATTGGGTTGGGAGGAAGGGGAAGGGAGGTGTCCTGACATTCTCAGGTTACTCCCCCAGATGAATCTGGGAAGGAAGGGAGGGAGGGAGGGAACTGGAGATGGAGAGTGTGAGGGGTGATTACCTTTTGACAGCCAGGCAGAATGTTCCCTTCCGAGGATCCTCGGTCCCACCCTCACCTACCCTGTCCCGAAACCCTGACCTGTGGTTTGAGGATCCAGATGGTTTCTGTTGGTTGCTCCACCCCAACTTCCAGGTTGGGGTGGAAACCCTGGAGTCCTGTACCCCATCCTGTACTTACTCCAATGGGTTTTATGTAGTCTTCCGTCATAAATGACGGATGAGCCTCCGTCAACTAACGAAGACCGAGAACCTGTGTGAAGGAATAGGTTTTAGCGCTAGTGGTTGGAGTGACTGGGTTAGGCTGCGGTTGGTTCATCTGGTGGGACTGCCTGCTTCCAGCTCCCCGTCCCTCCCCCACTGATGTACTCCTTCCTTGGTCCCCTGTATCCATCAGATCCCCCTTTTTCCTCAGTCCTCCTGTCTCCCCCACCACGGTGGGCTACCTGGCAGCACCCCCAGCAGCTGTTGCTGCAGCCTCAGCCCCCTCCACCCCAGTGCTGCCTCCGGCCGGGGCCCTAGTACGGATGCAGGGACTGCCATATAGCACAGGCATCAAGGACATCCTCAGCTTCTTCCAGGGATATCAGGTGAGAGCCTTCCTCCTCCAAACCCCTGACTCCTATCTTCTGTCCTCAGCTTCTTCTAGGGCTACTGGGTGAGGAGTCTGCCCCATATCTTGGGATACCCATTGTCTGACCTCGTGGCTGAAGGGGACCTCATGGGGGAGGCAGAGATGTCTTGGCATGGATGGATTCAGGGACAGATTGGGGCAGTGGGATAGATGTGGGCTGGGCACAGATCTGTGGAAGAAGGGGAGCAGAATGTGTGTGTTTGGGGCAGGGGAGGCGGGGAACGGATGGACGGGACTAAGGTTTGGACCCAGGGCTGAGAGCACCTTCGCTCTGGCCCCCCACCATCCTCATCCTCATTCCCATCCTTGCCTGGTCCCTTTTGGGCAAGGTGAGGTGGGGGTGGCTAGAAAATTTGGGTGCCCCACTCCACCCTTTTTTTTCCCCTTTAAGATTGTGGCTGCTCCTCTCCTTTTTTCCTCCCCCAGAGTCTCTTCTGGGGCTGGTCCAGTCCCCTGGGGTGTACTGTCCATGGGAGCAGATTTCCTGGGGGACTCCAGGCTAGATCAGTCCTGAACCAAGCCCAAGGGGTAACCTGCAACCTGCCCTGGAGCTGAAGGAAGGAAATGGGTGACTGAGAGACTCTTAGATCTCTGGCTTCCTCCTCTTCCGCTTGGGCGGCATTTGGCCAGAGTGGAGGGACTCTGTTCTTGGGGAATGGTCTTCCAGTCTAGGTGGCTCGGCCTGCTCAAATGGGCCATCTCTGCTGCCAGTGGTGATAGATACCATCGGCCATCTCAGCCTCCTGGAGCAATGGGTCTCCCCCTCCTTAAGGAAGCCAGGTCCAGGATGGGACAGCTTTTCAGCTGACTATTCTGCTCACTGTCGTCTGGGTCACCCCCTGCCTTTGTTCTCCTCTTTGGGAACCAGAAATAGGCCATTGTGATGATAAGTCAATCAATGGTATTTATTGAGCACTTACTGTGTGCAGAGCAGTGTGTGAAGCACTTGGGAGAGTACACTTTAACAGAGTTGGTAGGCATGTTCCCTGCCCACAAAGAGCGTATGCTTGCTGTTTCTCTCCTAGCAACTGGGGGGATCCACCCCAATCCATCCATTCCTGGTCAGAACTAGCCTGGGCTCCCCTGGAGTTGACTATTTCAAGAAACCCTGGATTCAAGGACTGTGGGGAAAGTGGAGTATTTCTGGCCCTATCTGAGAGAGGGAGTGGGGGTAGGAGGGGGAGGAGCCTGGGCTACAGATAGGAGAGCCATAGACCTATGGAACTGTGATCTGGGTCCTATGGGGAGCCACCTGTTATCTTTCCCCTCATCCTCTTCCAAACCAGAGGCCTGTGATGCTTGGTTTGTATGTGGCTGGTTTGAACTCTTCTGTAGGTCCAAGGACTGCTCCCTTTCTTCCTTTCAGAAGGAGCTCCAGGTCAGCCCACTCCCAACCCGAACCTATGGGGCTTACCTTGAATCACTGGGAGGGTGTAAACTCCCTGAGATATAACTGCCTGGTCCCCCTCCCCACTCTTATCACCCCCACTTTGGTTGGCCCGTGTCTTTCTGAAGAAAGGAGGGAAAGCAACACCCCTTGATGCCATCCTGCAACCTGGCCCTCCCTTTCCAACTTTCACCTGAACTTTCTTGCTTGTAGGTGCTCGCTCCGTGGGAGGGTGACGGCCCCCTGGGAGCCCGACTCCGACTTGCTCATTCCAAATCTCTGATGAGACCTGAGTGTTTTCCGACAGGGCTAAACTGACCCAAAATGGTGGCTTTCTTGCCTATCAGCTCTTTGAAGGGTGTCCCCTCTGTCCACACCCACCTCCCCTTAAATGTCTGACCCCTTTTCACCCTGCTCCCCTAACCCCCTTCACATTCAGAATGAAAAGTTGGGCACCTATGCTCTTGCTTCCTCTTTCTTGGGAGAGTAGGTTGAACAGAGGCCTGGGACCCTGCCTAGCCCATGACACTGGGATTTTGATTCTTTGTGCCACACATTTTCTCTTTATCTCACCTTCATTAGGCTCCACTCAGTCTGGGGCAGAGAAGTCTGTGTGGCCCTCCTAACCCACAGTATCTTCTCTTCCCTTTTCCTCCTTGGTACTCTGGCTGACTCCCCTGATGGCTAGGGCCACACCCAGCTGTCCAAACCTCCCTTGAGGTTTGTGTTGCCCCTCCTGGCCTGTCTCTGAATCTCTGTCTCTCTGTCTCCCATTTTCTCTCTCTCTGGGAGAAAGAGAAATCCAGAGTGGTGTTGGAGCTGCGACTGTTTCTTGGCTCCTCCACCAGCTTACTGACTCATGTCATCCTTACACTGTAGTATGCCACCGACGACTACACCGGTTTGATTCCTGTGAGCGATCACACCCGAAGTGTGCTGCAGGCGCCAAAAGAGTGGGTGTGCCTGTGACTGGGTGAGAGAGAGAGAGAGAAAGGACCCCTGACAAGGTAAGCCAGGATAGGGGAAGGGGGTGTCAGAGGGGTCAAAGGAGCTGGGGACCCTAGCTTTCTCCCTTCCTCCTGCCATGCATGACAGTAACCTACCAGCTGTCTCCTATGCCAATCAACCAATGTGGGAGCCAGGGAGAGGGAGGGTGTGATTTGGGAGGAATCTGTGGCTTGGCACAGGAGATTTAGGTTCTCAGGGGCTTTCTGTGGCACTTCACACCCTTTCCACACCTCTCTTAAAGTCCTTTAACTCCCCCAGCCTTTGGCTCCTTCTATTTCCTGTGGCTGAGCCAGGTTTCGGGGAGGTGGCTGACCGAGAGGTCAAAGCCTCCCCCCGGCCCTCTCTTCTGGCCAACTTTTGCTCCGTGTCACCAGATCTGCTCCACCGTGCTACTCTGAGGGGAGCTGCTGTTTGGGTTCTTTCAGAGCTTCTCTTTGGCCACTCCCATATTCTTACACTCTTGCTTTAGTGGGCAAATGCAGTCTACAGAGTATGTGAGCAAACAGAACATAAAAATCATGGAGGAGGCAGCTTCCTTGGTGTAACTTGAGGCACTGCTAGGGGCCACCCAGTGCCAAACCTAGGTGGTGTTACCTCTGTACTGGATACCCCTTGGGCATGCTGGATACCTCCCCTGGGTCGGGGTGGTCTTCAGTTCAGAACTGCTAGTGTGGCCTAGTGGGAGTCAGAGGACATGCGTTCTCATCCTCTGCCACGTACCTCCTGTGTGACCTTGGGCAAGTCACTTCCCTTCTCTGGGCTTCAGTTCCTTCATCTGCAAAATGGGGATTCAGTACCTGTTCTTCCTCCTACTGATTCTGTGAGCTCCATGTGGGACCTGATTATTCCATATCTACCCCAGTGCTTAGTTCAGTGCTTGGCATATAGTAATACAATTATTATTTTTTTATGGTATTTGTTAAGTGCTTACTATGTGCCAAGCTCTAATTATTATTATTCAGGGGTTAACTACTCCTTTCCCCTTCTCACAATGCATCCTTGGACTGGAAAGAAGCTGGTGGATTCCTGGAGGGTGTGGCATTCTGGGTTTTGTCCCTAGTATTCCAACAACAACAAGGGTCTTCCTCCCTTTCCACCCAGTTTCCATCTTTGTTCCTCTTGGGTCTCCCATCTCCCCACCATCCCCCTTATCTTGCCTTGTCTCTCTCTCCCTCCAGCTCCCTGCAGATACCATCCTTGTCCTTTATGCTCTGAGCGGACAGCCAAGTGGGGCAACTCTGGTCACCTTCCCCAGCCTGGACCTGGCACAGCGGGCAGTTTCTGAGCAGCAGGGGCAGCCCCTGGGCAGCTGTCATGTCCATCTCTTCCCCAGTGTGACCACGGAAGGGGTGAGGGAGGTCAATGGGCCAGATGTGGCCCTCCGCCCTAAACCCCCACCCCCAAATTTTTCTAACTCCTCAGTCTTCCCCCATGTCCCAAAGTAAGTGTGTGGGGGAGGAGAAAATGAAGTTTTGGAATATTGTGGAGTCCCCAAACCCTGCGTTTCATTTTCTTCCCCTCGTTACATGGGCTGGGATGTTTTGTGTCTGCTGGGGAGACACTGTGTGTGCGTGTGTGTGTGTGCACGCACACGCGCAACACGCAGATAATGCAGGCTTCTGGGGCTGCAGGCCCCCCCACCCCCGACTCTTGTGTTTTGTTTTTTGTCTTTTTGTTTTTAACCTTTGCTACCCTGCTCCAAGTGGGTCAAAGACTTAGCCATGGGGCCACTGCAAAAGTAGTTTTCTAATCTCTTCCCTCTCCCCGCCCCCGGCCGCTCCCTTGCCATACTGCCAATGGGAAACCCCACCTCATTCCTGATTCCTCCCCCCCAACCCCCTGCTGCTCTCCCCTCCTATCCTGCTGGAGCATCTCATTAAGTTATATATTTTTTTATTTAAGCCACGTGCTCCAGCCAGGGGGAGAGTGGAGGGAGAGAGGATGGAGGATGTTTGTTTATTTTACATTTGTATATTTAGAGCCACTTTAGCAGACCCAACCTAACCAAGCCCATGTGTGGGAAGTGTCTGTGTGACTCGTAGGTGTGTGTATGTGTTTTACTCACCAGGCAATGTCTGTGTGACTGTGTGTGTGTGTTTTACTCACCAATGTGATGTCTCCTCTTCTCACCCTCTTTCTTCTCTCCCTCTTCCTTAAAGAAAGAGATCCTACTCTTTCCACGCCATCCCACTGTCTGGGGAAGGGGTGGAGGTCTCTGCCCTTCAAGCCCCAAATCAGGGGTGGGTTGCCAATATGGGGTCCCAGGAGCAGGACTGAATAAATGTGGAAACTCCCAGCCAATTCCCTTGGTCCTCTTTCTTTGGATGGTTCCACGTCTCATCGGCCACATGGGTGCATTGCTGCCCTCTCCACCTTCATTTACGAAGGTGTTCCAGCCAGTCCCCCCCACCCCAAAATCAATCAGTGGTGTTTTTTGAGTGCTTACTGTGGGTTGGGAACTGTACTAAGGGCTTGGGAGAGGATGGAACAGCATAGTTGGTAGATGTGTTATACTTTAAGCTTGTTGTGGGCAGGGAATGTGGCTGTTTATTGTTATATTGTACTCTCCCAAGCACTTAGTACAGTGCTCTGCACACAGTAAGTGCCCAATAAATACAACAATGAATAAATGAATGAACGTGTTCCCTGCCTACAAGGAGCTTATAGCCTGCAGGGGGAGGCAGACATTAAAATAGATGAGATAGAGGAAATGCCCCACAACCCTCCCTTCCATCGTATTTTACGCAGCTACTCTGTGGCCCAGTTTGACACTCATCCCTTTGGATCAGGTTCAGTAGTGCATTTCCACTAGATTTTGTCTGCTCTAGAGCCACATTTTTTGTTGTGGGGGTGGGGGGGCAGGGAAGGGTGTACGTTCATTTAAAAGTGTTTATATTAGTAACACAGGGTCCCAGGATGTATTGTTTTCCAGCACTGGTAGGGCCCTTCGAGCTCTCTGAGCACATTGCAGCTCAGCAGCCAAGGCTGGGGTAGCAGGGGGACCGCTGGGTGGAGTAGCTGAGGGCAGCTCAGTGACAAAGCCCTTCCTGTCCACACTCCCTAGTCCTGGCTGCTGGGAACGGGTTTGAGGAGTGACAGTGTCTCTGCTCTGCTTCAAGGTCGTATTCTGACTGCAGGTGTCGCTCCCGGGCCATGTGGCGGGGGAGTAGATCCTCGCTTTCCCTGAGGTTCAGTCCAGGGAGAGGAAATGCTTGGGAGCAGAAGGGGGAAGGAAGATGTTACCACAGATGTGAGGTCACTGAGCCAGCCTAAGGAAGGCAGGTGTCGGGTTACTAGCCTTCCGTTTCTAGTCCGTGGAATTGGCCGCCCTTAGCCCACCCTGAGTTCCTTTGCTGCCCATCCTACCCTGACATCCACAGGATCGCAGATTCCGAAGATCCGTCTAGCTGTTATTGGGTGGAAATGGCCCCAATCTCAGGAGAGAGTCACAGAACAAATCATGATTTAAGTTTCTGGGCCTGCCTTCGGGTGGAGACTGTAAGCTCGCTGCAGGCAGGGGACACGTCTACTACCAACCCTCTGTTATGTTGTCCTCTCCTAAGTGTTTAGTACAGTGCTCTGCACATAGTAAGTGCTCAATAAATACGATTTATTCCTGTGCAAGCCTCAGGATTATCAAGCGGCTGTCCTGTTGGAGTGCCTCAGTTTCCCCTGGAATTTTGGAGATGAGTACACGAATCTCAGACCTCTCCTGCAATTTCTGGTTACTTGGCCCAACTGTGGGGCATGTTTGGGTCCACCTGATTCTCTGAACGGACAGTCTCCTTTCCCAGAAACTGCTGAAGTTGAAGCTGAGCGGCACCGTGAGTGATAGGAACCTGGAGTCAGAATGGAGCTGGGCCCTGAATGAATCCATCCCAGAGTGCCGGAGAAGAGTGCACTCTGGAATCCCAGTATTGTCACTGATTTGATCAGCATCCACCAACGGCTAGCACCAGGCTTGGAACTGTCCACTTTCGCCAGCACAGAGTTGATTAAACCGCTTGGTAACCTTTTTAATTATTACTAAAAAGCCATCTTTTTGTGTAGCTATCAGGATCTATCTCTTTATTGTTATCACAAAAAAATTCATGTGGCCTGCATATGTTTGGAGTTCTGTTCACATGAGACGCAGCGTGGCCTAGTGGATAAAGCACAGGCACTTAACTTCTGTGCCTCAGTTGTCTTATGCTGTCGAGTAGTTTCTGACCCATAGCGACCCCATGGACACTCCCTCCCCAAATGCCCCACCTCCACCTGCACTCATTCTGGTAGTGTATCCTTAGAGTTTACTTGGTAAAAATACACCAGTGGTTTACCATTGCCTCCTTCCACACAGTAAACTTGAGTCCCTGCCCTCAACTCTCTCCCGTGCCGCTGCTGCTCAGCCCAGGTGAGTTTTGATTTGTAGCAGATTGCCTTCCACTCGCTAGCCACTGCCCAAGCTAGGAATGGAATGAGTATGCCTCTGCTTGACACTCCCTCCCATAGCCGAGACTAGTAGAGTACTGGAAACTCTCCAGTTGTGGTCCTGAGAGGGTTGTGTCTCAGTTACCTCATCTGTAAAATGGGGATTGATTGTCAGCCTCATGTGGGACATGGATTGTGTCCAACCTGATTACCGTGTAACTACCTCAGCGCTTAATACAATGCCTGGTTACATAGTAAGTGCTTAACACATACCACAAGTAATAGTAACAGTGACCCAATATTGACTACTCTTGGCCAAGTGGAAACACTACCTGTCGATGACACTCTTCCATGGATTGGTCGTGTAGCTGCACCAGATGTCTCTGCAGGGAGCGGGAAGAGGTGGAGGGCAGGCCTAGTTTGGAAATACCAATATTTGGACAATAAAAGCACAATTAATTACTGTGCACCCCCCCACCCCCCCACCAAAGCAGAATGCTAGCCTGGTTAGGAACACCCTGGGCCCCTCCACCTCCACCCTGCACTCTGGATTTGGCTAGAAAGCAGGGGAATCTGACCGAACTCGCTGACTCAACTCGGCCCCAAACTTGCCCAGGCTCTTTGGTCTCATCTTGTTAGCAGCAGCAGTGATAATGCACCTGCCCCCGTGGGCCCAGGCCGAGGAAGTGGGCAGTGCCCATCCCACTCCCAGCCCCTGACCTGGGGATGCCTGTTCACCACTGTTCCCCTCCAACGTTTGCTCACTATTCCAGGAAAGGGAACTTTGGTGGATCTATGGCTCTGGACCTAATCACGTTTTTGGTTTATGAGGTTTCTGTTCATGAGACTTTGTTGCCCCTGTTCTAGGGGAGTGCCTGCCAGAGCTCTGTCATCAGTGGGGAAGGTTCCTGACCAAAGAAACCTACTGCAGGTCTGTGGTGCTCTAGAACAGCAACAACATTTTGTTGTGGTCACTTAGGCTTAATAACAATAATAATGGTATTTGTTAAGTGTTTATTAGGCACCAAACACTGTACCAAGTGCTGGCGTAGATGCAAGAATCAGATCTGACACAATTCCTGTCCCACATGGGGCTCACAGTCTAAGGGGACAGGGCGATTAGGTAGGGAGAGACTGTGACAAACCTGATTTTCTTGTAGCCAGCCCAGCGCTTAGAACAGTGCCTGGCACATAGTAAGCGCTTAACAAATGCCACAATTATTATTATTATTATTGTTATTAGGTATTGAACCTCCATTATACAGATGAGGAAACTGAGGCATGGAGAAGTGAAGTGACCTAGTCAAGATCACCCACCAGCCAGCATAGCCTAGTGGAAGGAGCATGGGCCTGGGAGTCAGAGGACATGGGTTCTAATCCTGCCTCCACCATGTACCTGCTGTGTGACCTTGGACAAGTCACCTCACTTCTTGGTGCCTCAGTTACCTGATTATCTTGTAACTACCCCAGCACTTAGAACATTGCCTGGCACATAGTAAGCGCTTAACAAATACCATAAAAAATTAACTTCTCTGTGCATCTGTTCCCTCATCTGCCAAATGGGGATTGAATACTTGTTCTCCCTCCTACTTAAGTCTGTGAGCCCCATGTGGGACCTGATTATCTAGTAGCTACCCCAGCATGTAGTACAGCGCTTGGCAGGCAGTGAGCATGTAATAATAATAATGATAGTGGTATGTGTTAAGTGCCAGAGCCAGGGTTAGAACCCAAGTCCTCCAGTTCCCAGACACATGTTCTTCATTTAGACTAGGCCCTGACACCCTAATGATCTTGCTTGCCCTTTCTATTATACCTTGCTCAGGAAAGGGGAAGTTAGGTTCCATGCAGATAGACCCAGGGCACTGACAAATCACTACGAACACACAGTGGTAAATGAGATGGCAGGCTTGCCTGGGGAAGGCTATGTTGGTAGCTACTACAAAAGCTACTAAGCTCCCAATAGGAAGATGAGACTAGGATGACTAAATCGCCTGCATAGCTGCCTCCTTTGTATTTTTTTTTTTGCATGAGAGCCAATCTGATTTTATCTAAAGCTGCCACCATGAGTTACTCAAGAAACACAGTTGAGAGACCCAGCTGGCACGTTCCACGTTTACAGCCCCCCACCTCCACCCACACATCGTTCCATCCCGAGCAAAGAAGAAAGACAAGGGAGGATGAGAGGAAGCAATCAGCTTTTCAATCCCACCGGGTTAGACTTTGAATCTCAGTCATTTCCTTCTGTGAGCTCCTTCCAATAGACACACCACCAGCTTCAAATATGGTGAGGCCGTATCTGCCAGTGCCGTGGGCAGAGAATGTCCCGCACACTTTGACCAAGTGTGCTTAGCTAGACGAGGTAATAGAGTGAATACCAGGGGTGACTAAACTGAGGCCCTCTACTTGTGGGGTGGCTTGCCCACACACTTCATTAACTATAATTTCTTGGCAGCCGGCTAGTGGGCCCGCTATTCCAACCTTTTTGGTGGCAGTACCCCTGTCCATGTGGGCAGAGCCTGGAGAGGAGTGTGGCATCAGGCTCCACCCCTAACTGCTGCCCTGGCTTTCTCTTGCCCCCCGCCCCCAACACCATCTCCCCCCACTCAAATACCTGCTCCTGGGGATGCCTGCTCACCATTCTGGGGAACCGCAGCTCGACCATATCCTGGTTTGGGTTTGCAGCTCTTCAGTTCATGAGGCTTGGCCACTGCTGCCTATAAGATGTTGGAGGGTTGGCTGGCAAACTAGAAAAAATGGAGCATGATCCTAATATGGGGGATTAGTTTAGTAGAGGGGAAAGGGACTGGATTTTCAGCTCCACCAACAGTCCACTGGGTCATCCATATCCGTGTTGGCTTTCTCCATTGGACAACAATTTACCCTCCCTGTTTGGCTTCAGGGCTGTGTTATGAGGGCTCTTTCATAAAAGAGACTGTTTTAGCCACATCCAACCAAGGGAGCCAACTGGAATGTGGGGGTTGAACTCGGGAGGGTGCTTTGATGAGGTGGGGTTTTGAGAGGGTATGGTGTCCAAAGGACTGAAGATCCTTCCTCCCCTGAACCCTCTGTGGGGTGTGTGTGTGTGGTGGTGGTGGGGCTGGGTGTGTGTGTGGGTGGGTGTGGGTGGGTGTGTGTGTGTGTGTGTGAGTGAGTGAGTGAGTGATGGGATGGGAGGCACGGGGAGGTGGTTAAAAATCCCTTGGCTAGCCCTGGGGCCTACTGAAAAGCTCCTGACCTACCTCAGGGCCGAGTGGAGGTTAGACGAGTCTTCAACTTGCCCTCAGTGTTACCACTCAGCTTTGGGGAAGGTTCAAGGGGAGAGGAGCTTTGTCCCCTAACTAGACAGGGGTGGGGTGGTGGGGGAAGGGAAAAAGGGAATAGGAGGAGGGAGAAAAAATAGGGGGAAGGAGAGGGCCTCAATGGCCTGGCCGCCTTCTGCCATTACCAACAACAGCAACAGAACAGGCGGAACAGGGTGGCTGCTGTCGCAGCAGAAGATGGTGGCCTTAGTCCTGCCAAACTGGGAGCCACACAGGGCCCCCTACCTCCTCTTGGAGCATGGGCCAGGCTTTTTGTGTGTGTCAGGGTCAGGGCACTGCTCACTCCCCTCCCCTCCCTCCACTCACACACGCATACACCCTGACTCCCAGGAAGTTGGCAGCTCTGCATCCAATAATTAACTCTTCGGCCGTGTCAGGCCCCACGGCTCTTGCCATTCTAACACGACCAGGCTGGTGAATTACCACAATCTCAGCATATGGGTTTCAATACAGAGACACTAGACTTTTCATCATTTATTTCAGCACTATGATTCAAGAGCCTAAAATGCAAATTCTTCCCTTTGTAGTTCTGAAAGTAGCACTGCAATCGTAAAACTTACAAAATGTTTAAAATACAAAATGTACATGAAATTACAATACATAGCTCTGTAAACATAATCTAAAACAGTTTCTTAACTTTTATAATCTTTTTTTTAAATATAAAGCGAATTTGTTGAACCATTTCCAAGCCTCAAGGAATGACATCCATTAGGAGTATCAAAAATAGAGCTTCAAAGTACTGACTCTGTCTCAGAATTAAATTGGTGATTTCTTGTCCTCTTTGGTTTACAAAGATGGCAGTTCTACTGTAAGAACAAAAGGTTTGACAGGAAAGGTCTGACTGCCCATTTTTTTATTATTTTTTTTCAGAAACTTATTTTTCCTGTATTTCATGGTCAAATGCTCTAGAGGTTTCAGTCTGATTTCCAATGCTCCCCAGAAAAATCAACAGATGGCCTATATTACTTTTCAGGCACCTGATAGAAAGGTTTAAAACATCCAAGTCGGTATGGAAAGTGGCCAAGGGTGGGGATGGGAAAATGAGTGAATGCCAACACATGCCAATAGTAACATGAATTTGCATAGCCCAGTGGAGTTTGTGTGCTTTTTACCATTAAGTTAAACAATATTAGAATAGTTTTTATCTACAATAACACAAAAGCCAACCCTCCCGCCCCCGAAAAATTTCAGACCCGTGTACTGAAGCTTTTACAAGGCAAATACAAAACTGCTTACATAGTATCCAAAGCTATATATTTGTTTTTTTGTTGTTGTTTTTAAATAGGAAAGCATTTCTAGTTCTACAGGCATCAAGGTATTTAAAGGCATCAGAAAATTTAGTGCATAGCAACTCTGAATTGGATAGGCTCCCATAGTCTAGATAAAGCGAGTATCACTTATCACTTCTAACAATACACTACAAGGATTTGCTAGGAGAAGGGAAGAGTACGGTTGGATCAGGTACCCAAGTAACAAGATTTACCTGGAGGTCAGAAGTTCGAATTCTCCTAGGCCACCACAACAGATGAGGGAGGTTAAATGTCTACAGGAACAGCCCTGGGCTTGGATACTTGGGCAGAAGGGGATGGGGAAGGGAGGGGCTAAGTAGGGGCTGAAGGGAGGATGTCCCGGGACTGTGGGAAGAAAGGAGTGGATTCTGTACTTAGGGGCTGGGCACACCACCGTTCCAGGATAATGGAAGGATGGGTTGAGCCCCCGGAGCCGGAAAAGGCAATGGATTTAGGACATCACTGTTTCAGGGAATGTAAGGGAGAAGGGAGCAGAATGGTGAGTTTTGGGGCTGGATACCCCACCATTACAGGGTTTGTGCTGGAGAAGGCACCCCATGAGGGAAGCACAGAGGGGATAGAGAGGGTTGGAGCTGGGTACCCACAGTTTCAGGGGATGTAATGGGGAAATGCTTGGGGACCCAAAAAGGGGAGGCAATGAGGCACATCAGTTTCAGAATATATAATGGAGAAGACCCCTCTAGACTGTAAGTTTGTTGGGGGCAGGGAATGTGCCTACCAACTCTCCTAAATGCTTAGTACAGTGCTCTGCACATAGTAAGTGCTCAATAAATATGATTGACTGGATTCCTAGCTGCGGGAGGGTGGGAAGGAGAAGGAACAAGAGGGGGATTGTTGGGGCTGGGTATGCCAACGTTTTAGGGAATGTACCGGAGAGATGGGTGGATGAGGTATTGGGGAGTACACTCTAAGAAGGTATGTACTGGAGAAAGGATTTGGGGCTTTGGCAGGGACACACACTGAGATACAGGGAGCGTCGATGCTAGGAACCAACTGTTCAGAGGCAAGTAATGGAGAAGTGGCTGGCTGTGTTGGTGCAGAGGAGACCAGCGATTCAGAATATGCAATGAAACGAGGGTTTGGACTCCCGGTGGGAGGTGCTTACAAGATGAGAGGTGGTTTCAGGCCAGGGTAGCAGCTGTTCTGGGGTACACAACGGACAAGCGGTTGGGTATATTGGGGCCTGGACATTTCATCATTATAGGGTACGTAATGTAGACGGAGCTTGGTCCCTCGGTACTAAAGTACCGAGTGTATTAGTGGGAGGAAGGGGTGTTTGGGATGATTATGAGGTTAAGAAGCAGTAAGGCCTAGTGGAAAGAGCACAGGTCTGGAGTCAGAGGACCTGGGTTCTAGTCTTGCCTCCACCACTTGTCAACTGTGTGATCTTGGGCAAATCACTTAACTTCTCTGTGCCTCAGTTACCTCATCTGTAAAATGGGGATTAAGCTGGGAGCCCCATGTGGGACAGGGACTGTGTCCAACCTGATTATCTTGTATCTACCCCAGTGTGTAGTACAGTGCCTGGCACATAAGTCAGTGCTTAACAAATACCATTTATTATGACAGTTCCAGGGTATGTAATGGGGAAGTGATTGGGGGTGTTGGGGCTGAGGACACCACCTTTTCAGCATATGTAATAGACAAGGGGTTTGAGACCACAGCAGTGGGTGTCGGGAGGAGATAAGGCACAGGTGGTATTGGTGCTGGCTACCAACTGTTTACAGGCAAGTAATAAGTGACTGGGCATATTGGTGCAGGGTATAGTAATGGAACACGGGAATGGATCCCCGAGGGGATGGTTATGAGGCAGAGGTAGTTTTGGGTCTGGGTAGGTAATGGAGAATAGGTGGATTGGGGCTGGGGCATCCCACTGTTGCAGATTACAAAATGGACATGGAGTTTGCACCCTCAGTGGGGATGGGGTAAAGAAGGATGATGCTGAGGTTCAGAAGGTGTTGGGGGAAGGTGGAGTGTTGGAGGTGGCGATGACCGTTCCAAGGTTGTAATGGAGATGCGACTGGGCACATTGGTACTCTTGAATTTCAGAGTGTGTAATGGACAAGGGGTTTGGATCCCTGGCAGAGGTGGTTTTGGGCCTGGGTAGCGACTGTTTCAGGGTACATAATGGAGGTGGACTTTGGGCTCTTGGCAGGGGTAGACCTGAGGTACTGAGGGAGTAGGAGGAGGAGGGAGTGTTGGGGTTGGATATGACCGTTCTGGGGTACATAATGGGGAAGTGGTTAGGTGCTCTGGGGCTAGGTCCTCCACTACTACAGAGTTCATAACAAACAAGGGGTTTGAGACCACAGCAGTGGGAGCAATAAGGCACGGGTGTTAGTGCTGGGAATAGATTGCTCAGAGGCAAGTAATGGAGAAGGGGCTGGGCGTTTGGGTGCAGGTCAGACCAGTGATTGATTCAGGATACGTAATGGAGAAAGGGATCGGACCCCTGGCAGGAGCAGTTAAGAGGCAAGGGTCATTTTGGATCTGGGTATGTAATGGTGAAGTGGTCAGGTGTATTCGGGCCTGGACAGGCCACTGTTACAAGGTATGTAATGGAGAGGGAGTTTGGTCCCTTGGTAAGGGAGAAACTGAGGCACCAAGGGCGGCAGTGGGCAGAGGAGGGAGTGTTGGGAAGGGTTATAACTGACCCGGGGTATGTAATGGGGAACTGGTTGGGTATGTTTGGGCTGGGTACCCCCATTATTACAAAATGGGCAATGGATCGCCTCTGGGCTATGGTTATGAGGCAGGTGGTGGTGGGGAGGTTGGGGCCTGGGCAACAGTGAGCAGTTTCAGATATATAACGGAGAAGTGATTGGGCATGTTGGCGCCCGGTTCCTCATTATTACAAGCTATTTAATGGAGATATGAGTATGTTCCCCTAGGAGTGGGGGCACTGAGGTACACAGAGTGTTGGAGATGGGTATGGCTGCTTTGGGGTATGTAATGGAGAAGTGGTTGGGTGTGTTGGGGCTGGGTCCTCCCTCTCTTTTACAGGCTATGTAAAAGGAAAAGGCTTTGGGCCCTCAGCAGGTGAGGCATTGAGGTACAGAGAGTGTTGGGGATCGTGCTGACTGTTCTAGGGTCCGTAACGCAGAAGAGTTTGAGCCCTGGAGTGGGGCACATGGATGGTGAGGGAGTGCTGGGGTTAGATTATTATAACGGAGAGGTTGGGTCCTGAGGTTTGCTGACCAGGGGATAGGGAGGTTGGAGGGGCTATGCCACTCGTTCAATTTTAGTAATGGACAAGGGATTGCAGAAAGAGTTGGGTGGGGGGAGTTTTGGGGTTGGGTGCACATCTCTCTATTTTAGGGTATGTAACAGAGATAGAGTTGAGTCCCCGGTAGCCAGAGGTGGATATAAATGGGAGTGCTTTGAAGGGCTGGGCAGTCCTCTGAGGCCCTTTGGAGACCTGAAGAGGCTGGCAGGCAGTCAGAGCAGGAGGAGGACAGATGGTCAGGGATGCCACTGTTCAGGACTGAGAGAAAGAGAAGAGGGAAAGACAAGGGAGCTGGGAGAAGTGGAGAGTTTGGAACCAAGTACTAGGTGGACTGGGCCTGTCAACTTGGTTTGGGTTTAAAAATCACTGCTACCCTTCAAGAGCTTCAGTGGGTTTCCCCCCTCGGCCTGGGGTGAACTTCAGGCCATGAGTTCTGCCCTTGCTGGGTTTGAGCAGCTCCATGTCCACTGTAGGTCAAACAGAAGGAATGGACTTCGGTTACCTTGCTGTGGGACCTGGGGCCAATCATTAAACTGCTCCGGGAATCAGGAAACCTGGGTTGCAGCCCCGGGTCACCCCCTCCTGCTAGCTGGCCACCACCGGCGAGGACCGCCCAAGAGCCTCACAATGTGTGGCACCTCTGCCTGTCCACTCGCTTGTTGCGCCCTGTGCCCCAGTGGGAACGTGACTGGCAAAGACGAAAGAGTGTGAATGGGGCTGTCAAAGTCACTAGCACTAGAATCAGTTCCTCTGTGTGGGTTCTTGGTCCTGATGTCTCAGAACCGAGACTCATCTGTTGTTCCTGATGGGAGACTCGATCAAAATCAACTTTTTCACCCTTATAACGTAGCTATTTTACAGGGCTGAATCCCTTCTTCATCCCCGGATCCCCGGCAAATATTTTCAAAAACAGGGGTTTTTGAAACAACTGACTGCTCTGAACCTTTCTATCCATGCAGGGGTTTAGATTAATTGGTTTAGACAGGTTTTTGGCTATCAATGTGTACCAAAGGAAGGGTAATTAAGGACGCATCACAGACAGACATTTACCCTGCAACTTTCAGGACTGCTCTAAGGGATAAAGAACATCATATTTTAAGGTGTTAATTGAAATAACTTATGTTGCTCCCCCTAGAATCCCTGAACCAAATTACCAAGGGAATTATGGTGTTACACACACTCATTTATGAAGTGAAAATTCAGACAGTTCGAGCCATTAAATTAGCAAACAGGCTTCATTTAAGGAGACAGTAATTCAGGGGAGAAGAGAGGCTTTCATCATCTTTAGCTGAAAGTACATTCCAAAGATTCACAATTCAACTGCAATATTAAAAAAAATTGGGCAATTTGTAGGACTATACTGAGCCCTATTTAGCAGATATCTACTTTATTTGCAGAGTTATAAAGCCTCCCTCTCCTCCAGCTCTAACAACTTTGGTGTCCATTACACTTGTATGTCCCATTTTTGATAGGATTCCTAAGGAGCCACACTAAGGTTTCTGGGTCTTCGACCTGACATCTAAATTTTTCTGTATCCGATAGGCAGGTTGTATTCGGTAAACCAAAGCTTACTGTGAAATATCTGTGGCCCCATTCGGCACTTTCAGGTCCACAGCTAGCTTTCTAATCAAGAAAGTCTGAGTTTGGGAGCACTACAGTATAAAGCAACGAATCCCATTTGTCTTTGGAGTGAAAGGGTGGGGGTGAGACAAACTATAACTCAAGATAAACTTATCTTTGCTATGAAAAGTCGCCATCACCATGGACCTACAAACTAAGTCAGAGTCCTTGTTTTCTGTCCAGAGTCCTGTAAAATACAATCAGCATTACTCCTGTTTTGTATTTCTTCCCTCCAGATAGCTGTGTGTTTATGAGTCTTCACCACCCAAATGGCCAATTTATTGACTTGATTCATTTATGGGGTTTTACATGATCAAAAAATGGTGGGCTTCTTAATCACCATGGGCTTCTGCGCTCTCTCCTCTTGGCAAAAGTGGCTAAAGTCCCTCAACGACACTGTGTGAATTTTCTTTCGTGTTTTTGGCCAAGTCTATACTAGACCCAATCACTGATTTCTCCCTAAAGTTTTCCTGAACTCACTCTGTTTTTCCACTAGTGATTAACAAGGTGGGTCGGGGGGCGGGGGGGAAGAGAGAGGGAAGGGAGGTTGGAACTAGCTGGGACTTGAAACAAAAGTGGGGAGATTTATTTTTTTTTTCAGTCCATGGAGTGGACACAATTCCCAGTTCTTAAAAAAAAAAAATCAATCCTCCAGCCTCTCCCCAAAGCATTAGACATGAGGCAAGGCCTTATTTTTCCAGGATACTGACATGCAGTATGTTGGGAGCCCGTCACACTAAAAACACATTTCAATCAATTGGTCCCATACTTTGAAGTGCTCTCACACTGGGTCATCTGGATCTGGAGTCGATGGTTTCTTTTGGCTCCTGGGAGACTGGGCCTGATTTGATGGACACTGACCTGTGGATAGAACTCGGCAGTCAAAAGTGGTAAAGAATTCATAAAACATCATTAGTAGCTCTCTGTGCAATCAGATGGGAAACATTTAAAATTGGCTGCATGGAAAAAGTTCAGGGTCTCTAAAGATTGGTGGATTGAAAATATTTCAAATATAAAAGGCAAAGCTCCAACTGTCCTCCCTGCAAACATGGCTTTGAAATGAATGGTACAACTCAAATGCCGGGTAACAAATCGGGCTCTAAGGGTAACATTGCTAGGAAAGCTATTTCAGTATGGAGCCTAGGTCACCGAATACAAGAAGAGCATCTATAAAGTTACAAAAAGATTCGATTTTGGAATGTCAATTCTATCCCAACTCTTTCATGGATGGAATGGTGTCTCTTCAACCTATCACAAAAAACATGTTACGTTTATAAAGAAGTGCAGATCTACATTTGGCTTTGCTTCCTACGAGCCTAAGAAAAAAACAAAACCCTGTCATTTTATACATTCTGGGCTTCTGTGGAGCTGGCTGCAGCTGACAAGTATCTCTGTCTCCGGAAGGTTTTACGATAAAAAGTCTCCTTTTAGACAAGAGTAAACCTGAAAGGTCCTTCCAATGACAAAAAGCAGAAAAGTCATCATTACCAACTATTCTACAGCTCTTCTAAAGAAAAGCAGCACGCTGGAGGGGTGGGTTAAATCCTTCTCAAAACTCAGTACTGATTGGGATTATAAGAGCAAAACTAACACATATCTTCAAATTCTTTTGAGCAGTCGCGATAGAAGAGTAGCCTATTTAAATGCTCCAAAGCAAAGCTCACGAGTTATCTTCAAACAGGTTAAAACATTCTGTGCTACTCCTGTCCATTTACAAAGTCAATGTTTCCATCATCTGAGGAACTGGGTTTACAAACACCATTGCTACCTCAAGAACAGATCCACCCAAATCAATGAGGCAGTAAAGACCCCCTTTTCCAGTTCATGAAGGCCACAGAGTTGGAAGCACAGTAAGTCTAAGAGGAGGAGACAGATGAGAAATACTCAGAGAGAAGTGCAATGTTAACGACACCTAATTGCAGGCAGGGGTAGCCAACTTCAGACTCCGTCCGACAGTCCAGAATCCAGAGAGCCGGGGCATTCGTGAGACGACTGGCTGGTCCCCGTTGCTCCTTGTGAAACAGAGATCTGGGACATGTCTCGGCCTATAATCTCATTCACTAGAAAAATAAAAACAAACAATGTTATGCAAGCTTAGTGATCTTGTATATAGGTGTGTACAAATATATGTGTGTATGTGTGTGTATATGCATATAGGTATGGCTATATGTATATACAGATTTATGATGTAGAGGTATAAAGCAATCAACTGTATTTATTGAGCATTTAATGTGTGCAGAACACTGTACTAACTGCTTGGGAGAGTAGAGTTGGTAGACATGTTCCCTGCCCACAACAAGCCTCTCTACGTTTGTACATCTATATATTTGCATTATTCAAGGCTGGATGATCCTCTATGAACATAAACCTTTTGGTGGGCTTGGGCCCAGGGTTTTGAGACGATAATTGGAAGATTCATGATAATTATAGTATTAAGCATTTACTCTGGGCCAAGTGCTGAGGCGCAAGTAGGAGGTAGATTTTAAGGGGAGGTGGGAGAGCTCCTTGTGCTGGGAAGGATGGGAGAGTCCTTCTTTCCCTTCTCTCCTTCTACAGCACAGCCCACCCCCTCCGCTCCTCTGCCGCTAACCTCCTCACTGTACCTCGTTCTTGCCTGTCCCACCGTCGACCCCCGGCCCATGTCCTCCTCCTGGCCTGGAATGCCCTCCCTCCACACATCCGCCAAGCTAGCTCTCTTCCTCCCTTCAAAGCCCTATTGAGAGCTCACCTCCTCCAGGAGGCCTTCCCAGACTGAGCCCCCCTTTTCCTCACCTCCTACCCATCCCCCCGTCCTACCTCCTTCCCCTCCCCACAGCACCTGTATTTACGTTTGTACAGATTTATTACTCTATTTTACTTGTACATATTTACTATTCTATTTATTCTGTTAAAGATGTGCACCTAGCTTTATTTCTGTTTATTCTAATGACTTGACACCTGTCCACATGTTTTGTTTTGTTGTCTGTCTCCCCCTTCTAGACTGTGAGCCCGTTGTTGGGTAGGGACAGTCTCTATATGTTGCCAACTTGTACTTCCCAAGTGCTTAGTACAGTGCTCTGCACACAGTAAGCGCTCAATAAATACAAGTGAATGAATTAATGAATGAATGAGAGTCGAAGAGGGAGCAGGAGAAGGGTAGGATTGGAGAAGAGAGTGGGAGATTCGAGGGAGAGCACCCCTGATGGCTTACACTTTGCTGATGAACTAGGTGGCAAGATCGATAGGGACAAGAGATGGGGGAGCAGAGGGACAGGGGGTTTGAGGAAGGAGTTAAAGAGACTTTCCCTAAGCCCTCATTTCTCCTATTTGCCTACACACTTTGATCTGTTCCCTTTAGGCACTTGATATTCAATCTATTCCCGGCCCCTCACACTTTTGTACATATCCATTTGCCCTACCTGTAATTTATTTAAATGTCTAGCTCTTCCTCCAGATGGTTAGCTCCTCGTGGGCATGGATTGTGTCTACCAACTCTGCTGTATTGTGCTCTCCCAAGTGACGAGCTCAGTGCTTGGCTCACAGTAAGCATTCAATAAATATCACTGACTGATTGGTTGACTAGAACTCAGAGCAGCTAGCTGTTGAGCAAGGTTTCTGGTTTGGAATGATTTGCCCATGCAGATAGAGCTTGGGGTAATTTTGGGAAGGGAAGGTCATTTCTACCCACCATGGCCCTCCTGTCCTCTGCCTATTCATTTCCTTCTCTTGCCCTTGCTGGCATATGTCCTTGATTCAGTCATCCTTTCCTGCTGTACGCCCACTCCCTGGAAGTTTCCTCACGAGTACAGTGCTCTGCACACAGTAAGCGCTCCATAAATACGATTGATTGATTGACTGAGTCTCCACCTCCATGTCCTCTTCTCTCTGCCTTCCTCCTCCTCTCTACCCTCCTACATCTATACTTCCACACTCTTCCCTCCATGGGGGTATAATGATAACTCTCCTCTCTCAGAATTAAAATAGACATCTGCCCTCCCAGAAAGATAGGGTTATGGACATGCATGATTACAGGATGCCTCTTTCCAAAATTACCTCAATTTGCCAGGTAAGAGAATTTGGTTAAAAAACAGTGGCAGGTGCTACAAACAATAAACATGACAGCACAGCAAAGAACAATCTTTGTGTGCTCACAGCATGGTTGGGGTATCATGGTCCCTACGCGCACAGGATCAGAAGGCTCAACCCCTATGCATGCCAGATCTGGAGCAGCGGAGGAGGAGGTGGCAAAGGAAGAGGGAGTAGGTGAGACAGCAGGCCCGGTATTTTGCTACTCTGGCACCCCTTCCCCATTTTACATAGAGAAGCAGCGTGGCTCAGTGGAAAGAGCACGGGCTTGGGAGTCAGAGGTCATGGGTTCTAATCCCAGCTCTGCCACTTATCACCTGTGTGGCTTTGGGCAAGTCACTTAACTACTCTGTGCCTCAGTTACCTCATCTGTAAAATGGGAATTAAGACTGTGAGCCCCACGTGGGGCAACCTGATCACCTTGTATCCCCCCAGCACTTGGAACAGTGCTTTGCACATAGTAAGTGCTTAACAAATACCATCATTATATTCTTCCTCTCCCTCCCCTCTAGACCATAAATTCGTTATGGGTAGAGAACGTGTCTACTAACTCTGGAAGCAATGGGGTCTAGTGGAAAGAGCATGGGCCTGGGAGTCAGAGGACCTGGGTTCTAATTCTAGTTCTGCCACCTACCTGCTGTGTGACCTTGGGCAAGCCACTTAGCATCTCTGTGCCTCAGTTCCCTCATCTGCAAAATACCTGTTCTCCCTCCTACTCTCTTGGGAGAGTACAATAGAATAATTGTGGTATTTGTTAAAGCGCTATGTGCCAAGTATTGTACTAAGAACTGAAGATAATCAGGTTTCACATGGGGCTCAGAATTAAGTAAATAATCAATCATATTTATTGAGTGCTTACTGTGTGCAGAGCACTGTCCTAAGCACTTGGGAGAGTACAATATAACAGTGGGTAGATACTTTTCTTGCCCACAAGGAGCTTAGACTAGAGGAGGAACTTACAGTCTAGAGCAGTTGATACTATAAAATCAACTGATTGTTTCTGAACGAAAGGGGGTAGCACCTGGAAAATTTTTGAGATACTTTGGGGACTTAAAGTTATTCCCATGTGCCACAGCAAGCCATTTGAGAGCCACTGGGCTAAGAGAAGACAAGCAACTCCCTACCAAGAAGTCAGTTACACAAATTTCTATACGAACCAAGCACAAAGGGATGAAAACAGGCCCTGCTAACTGATACTCTTTTCTTTTAGATACTGGATATGTGGACCAGTGCTTATTTTCATTGAGCACTTACAATATGTAGAGCACTGTACTAAACGCCTCGGCGAGTACAATAGAAAAGAATTAGCAGACATGTTCCCTGCCCACAATGAGCTCACAGGTTATAGTCTATCACCAAGTACTTTCTGATACAGAGAAATAAGGGTGATAAATTGGACTATGTAACCAGTAGCTCAAGTCTGCCTATGTGTTCTGAACTTGGAAGTACAAACCAAAAGAAGTTATCAGATCTCAAAAGAACTATAATCTAATAGCCTCAACAAAGATTTTAGCTCAGTCTCATTTTCCATTTGTTAGATTTCTTATGAAATATTTACTGCAGACACAATGCTTGGTTTAGATGAAAAAAAAATCTATTCAATAGTAAAGGTTACCAACACAGTGAAAATGAGAGATTTCAGGGTACTGATGTAGTAAGAAAACATAACAATTTTGTTCCCTGTCCTAAAGCATATATTTAAACTGGGAGGTGAAAAAAAAAGATGTTTCTTAAAAATAGTATCCCAAATATATAAATTACTTTGCTCCTTAATTACCTAATAATTCTACTAGAAATGTAGCATGAAACCTTACATTTTTCATATCTGTATTCGCCACTCTGTCTCTCCCTTGCCATAAACCAAGAAAAGCATGAAGACCATCCGAATTTGGGAAGGCAGTGTAGAAAGGATCACCCATTTCCCCACTATGGAGTCTGCTCGTATATTCTGCAAAAACTAGGTTCAGTAGACCCTGACTCTTGCTCCTAGTTGTCAGTGTGGTAAATTAGGTTGGTCTCAGAGCAAGGCAAAATGCTGGGAGGTTAGCACCACAGGGCATGTGCCCTGGCAAAGTTCACATCTCATTCCTGTGGCTCTGCCCTGCCCCAACCCCAAAGGCAGCCCAAATGGGAAGCAGGTCCAGGGGAGATGAAGGGTCGGGTAAGCTCAGTGCCATTTCAGGCACTGAGAACTCCAGCCCAGGCCCGAGTCATCTCTGGCCAGAAGGACGCAAACCTGGGGCTCCATTCTGATTTAGTATCTGGTCGGCTCCAGTTCAATGCAAGCGTGCCCCGCAATGGAAGTCGACTCCTGGGACTGACCCTGGTACTCTTTGGTGCTCTGGATTGGGCATAACAAGTGAGATCTCTCCAACTGTGAAAATCTAGTATATCATTCCCCTTTCCCCACTGCAATTTCAATGTGTTTGGGTGGCATTGTCATCATCATATCTGTTACGTGCTTCCTACATGCCAAGCAATGGATTAAGTGCTGGGGGAGATACGATACAGGCAGACTGGACACAGTACCGTGTCCCACCTGGTGCTCACAGTCTAAGGGGGGGAAGGAGAACAGGTTGTTTAATCCCCATTTTATAGATGAGGAACCCGAGGCCCAGAAAAATGAAGTGACTTAAAGTCACACAGCAGGTAAGTGGCAGAGCTGGGATTAGAACCCGGGTCTACTGACTCCTGTGCCTGTGCCTTTTCCACTAGGCGACATTGCTTCGCTAAGTCACATTTGTACACCAATAATCAATCACATTTATTGACTGCTTACTGCATGCAGAACACTGTACTAAACACTTAGGAGAGTACAGTATAACAGAATAATAATCATCATCAATAGCAGGATCATTGAATGTATCCTTAGCATCTTGCTGCCTTCCTGAGGCACACCCCAATTTTATTCATTGCCAAATGGTTTAAATATTCTCAATTCTCATTTCAAGAAATTTCCCTGTCTTATTCCTTTTTCCCAATTATCAGCATGGTTATCTTTATAAATTCTTGCTTTTTCCCAGCTTCATTTCATAAGGTAGTCACCCTCAGAGTTATTGAATGAGAGTATTAAAACCAGAGCTGAAAATGAACTGGAACCGATTTGAAAGTTGTTTCCCCAGCACAGATGCCCAAGTGGTCCCGGGCTGGGGAGGGACTGAGTAGCTGGTGTCACCAGCAGCCAGTGTCCCACCACTCCCATTTTTTTAACTCCACCCTGAGGCCCTGGGCTGCATGACTGATGTGCCTTTGGAGCCAGAAGTATTGGGTGATGGGAAGAGGGGGTATTGGAGGTGGAGCCAAGGTAGCAGCTCTAACTCTCTGCCTTCTGCTGGCAGGACAAATGCTCTAGCCTGGTCTTGGAACCCGTGGGGCTGATCTAGGCCCTTCCCTTCCCGGTGGTCTGGCATGACCCCCCTTCACTCTTCTGCTAACCTCCCCCACGCCGCCTCCCCAACTACACATACACACACACATACCCTCTCACTGCTGTCAGCCATGCTGCCAAGAGCAGTTGGAAAATATATATATTTTTACTTTCACCCTTGATTAAAACTATTACATAATCAAGCTCTATGGTAAACTCACTGTATGGTCAATTATAGTAAATGCTCCTAAGGTAGTCCGGTATAATGTTTTTTTAATCCACCCAATTTTATCTTTCTTTCAACCTAATTGACAATACATTTACAAACCAATTCAAACTCTCTTCTTAAGTTCTAATAATGTATTTCCGAGTAATAGTTGGTTTGCTACAGCACTTGATTTTCCAGTTTTTCCAACCCAGCACTCTGTAATTTGTTCCATTTATAATAGGTAGCTGAAATGGGCAGACTGAATTCTTCTTGTTCCATATGCTGCACCGATAACAATAAAACTCCTCACAGCATAGTAGTTGCATTCTTGGAAAATGCTGTGTCTTACAAATCAAGGAGTCAATGAGGGGTGAGGTAGAAAACAGGCCTCAAGATTCCACTTCTCATTCATTCATTCAATCGCATTTATTGAGTGCTTACTGTGTGCAGAGCACTGTACTAAGCGCTTGGGAAGTACAAGTTGGCAACATATAGAGATGGTCCCTATCCAACAACGGGCTCACAGTCTAGAAGGGGGAGACAGACAACAAAATACAACATATTAACAAAATAAAATAAATAGAATAGTGAATATGTACAAGTAAAATAGAGTAATAGATCTGTACAAACATATATACAGGTGCTGTGGGGAGGGGAAGGAGGTAGGGCGGGGGGGATGGGGAGGAGGATCTGAGGGTGGTGATATGGACCTGGACCTGGGTCCCTGTAGCCCTGATTTAAGTGCTTAGGCCAGTGCTCTGCACAGAGTAAATGCTCAATCAATACCACTGATGGTGGGATGGAAGTCCAAACCCTTCCGGAGCCTCTCTATATTGGCACAGCTGGGGACCCAGTGTCCAAGAAGATCTCGGAGGGCAAACAGCCATGTCTCTTGGGAATGGAGATGCCTGGGAGCTAAAGACAAGCTACTCAAGGTTTGCTTGTATTGCTCCTGGAATCGCAATGTGCCTTCAGACCACTGCCTGCCACAGCAGAACGGATCTCTCCATGGCATGCCAGATAGGGTGCAGGGAGAAGCAACTATATTTGGCTTTCCCTAAATCTTACCAAAGCATTTGGGCCCTTTGGTATTCCTGGGCCCTGGCAATTACTTAGTGACTTTAGCTGCCCTGAGAAGTTCACTGAGAGTCTGAGACTGCTCCAAGATGGCCTTAGCAGTTAGGTCAGAGATGGGGGTGCTCTGCAGCAGACATGTGTGGCAGAGTCAGGATTAGAACCCTGGTCCTTCTGCCTCCCAGCCTCATGCTCTATTCCACTAAGCCACACTACTGAATCAAAGCAGCAAACATGTACTTTGGGAGACTTTCAATCAGTCGATAATGGTATTTCTTGAGCATGTAAGTATGTGCAAAGGAGTGGACTACACACTTGAGGGAGGACAAAACAACAGAGCTGGTAGACACATTCCCTGCCCACAAGGAGCTTACAGTTCAAATGGAGTGTGGCAGCACCATGGACTTCAGACTACACTAAAGGTCTACAGACCTAGCGTGCTCTTTAGCCTTCTTCCATATACTGCTGTTGGAGCTGGACCCCCTTCAAGTGCCACACCCAGCTCCTTGAGCAGTTCCACTAGCCTCACTTACATGCTAAACCCCACGCCAAACAATAAAGTCTGAGAATGAAAACAGACTCCTAGCAGTGAAGCTATGCTCACCTCCAAATTGCATTGTTGGGAGGGACACATGAGGAGGAGCACGTAATCAATAGGATGGGGTGGCGGGGGGGGGGGGGGGGGGGGAGATGGCTGAGGAAATGTTTGGGTGATGCAGTAAAGCTCAGCCTCAGAAAAGGTGACTTGAAGCTGAAAGTGGGGAGACAACTGTAGTAGACAAGCCAGACAGGCGCACTGCAATTCAAAAACATGTGGCTCTTTGTGCGTGGAAGCTTTGAGAGGACTGTGAGACCAAGTGGCAAACACAAAATCAGTATAAGGTGCTGATAACTGCAAATGAGAAGCAGCATGGCCTAGTGGATAGAGCCTGGGCTTGGAGTCAGAAGGACCTGGGTTCTCATCCCAGCTTTGCCACTTTTCTGCTGTGAGACTTTGGGCAAATCATTTC